>NC_046220.1:14700555-15013825 GCF_011004875.1 Balearica regulorum gibbericeps
AAGCTGCAATTTTTTGACACACAAGATACATCACAATGCCAATTGTCAAGATTTGTCAAGCATTAGCTTCTGATTGAACCTCTTCCACTTGAAATGTTTACAGGAACTTCGTGGGATGGACAATGCAGGATGGACTTTTTCTCTTTAGGAGCTGGAATGCCTTTATACAGAATACTCTAAGGGTTTCATAATATTTTGTGCATGTTATCACCCACAAATCCTGCACACTGTTCTCATCTTCATGTAGTGAACCAGGAGACCAAGTAGGGTGAATATTTTCAAACCCGGGCTTCTCAAGCTATGTCTATATTGCCATGATGCATGAACTTGCATGAAAAAATACGACTGCACACCTTTGCCATCAGCAACTGAGGTGAGAATTGTGTAATGAGGCTGCAAATTAATAGAAATTTGCATAATTAAATACTTTAAAGCTGAAAAGCTATGCTATGATTTAAATTAAGGTAAAATAAATAGCTATGCAATAATTAAACTGATCTGTATTTTAAAACTTGAAAATAAGAAGAGACAATTAATATGATTGTAGCTGATCAGGAACATTTGCCAAAAGAAAATAATTTTGTAAATGTATTTTTTGTAATGAAACAAAATTTTAGCCATTTCAAAAAAATCAGTGGAAAAGCTGTAGCTGACCATATTACCTAACAAAAAACATATGCTAGAGAAGAAAAAAGACTTTACTAATCCCCCTAGGAAATGAACTTGCAACCTGATGGCCATAAGGGAGACATGTCAGTTAATTAAACAGCAGAACTGGCAAATAAATACATGGGTTAACTTGTGAGAACATACAAATCCTCTCTCTGAAAACTAATTTGCTTCATAAGCAATCATATCAAAGATAAGGCAATAATTTTGTGGCTGTTATATAAACAGACATTATATTCTAACCCAGAGCATCTGCTAATCAATTACACAGTCTAGTAATATAAATCGTTTCTCTCCAGCAAAGGATCTGGGAAAGAAAACTTACAATCTTTACCATAGAATAGACTGGCCAACACTGAGCTGGTATACTCTCACTATAGATTTCCAGGGAGAAATTTGTCAGAATTATAAATTACTGAGCTGTAGTACCACAGGCTTTTCCTGTTACGATAACAGATCTTTGGTAAGCAACTAAGTCATTCTGTTTGTTTACATCATGTGTAACTAATGGATATAGCAAGAAATAACATCAAACAAAATGATCCAGTAAGAGCAAAGAATTAATTTTTCTTTCACTTCTGGAAAACAATAATACCTTTAACAATTTAAAATATTGCTAAGAATTTGAGTAATTAGGCTGCACAAGGCCTTTTAAATCTATTTTAACAAAAATGCAAGACTACTTTTCGATTTGATAAACTTTATTTTCTTGTACAAATGTCTTCCATTATATATTTCTTACAATTGAGCACTTTTCACTTTTTTCCCCCACACTTTTCATTTATCATATTTCTTCATATTTTTCCCTTGTTTTGTTTTGGGGGTTTTTTTGTTTTTGTTTTTGTTTGTTTTTGTTTTTTTAAATAAGCAATATATGAACAGACCTAGAAAAATCATGGCCCAGTAACATAAATCAGTATTTTCAGATTTTTATGCCATTGGAAATTCCTGGAGATTTCTGCAGGACTCATCTTGCATGTAGTACTCACTATGTTGGTTATAACCAACTACCTCCACAGCTAGTCAGATGATGGTTAGCAGTCAAGTTAAAAGGCATTGTAGCAGATTTTTGTCTTCTGTATGTTGGAAACACAACAGAGAAGAAAAGTTACTAGCAGAGAACAACCCTCTGTGTCTGCTTACATATTTACTCACATATTTACAAAAATCTTGTGTGTTCATGCAGAATAGGAAGTCTTTTTTCATAGTGTCTAATCAAGAGATGAAACCATAAGGATTTTGAATAGCTACATACATTTATAAAAATAAATATCTAAAAGGACTGTGTGAGTGTATATTTTACATAGGTTTCTGTAGGAGACTTTGTGTACAGATTCCTTCTTGCAAAAAGCACAAATTAAAAAAGTAGATACTCATCTGTATTTGGGAGCCACAGTATTTCCGAAAAAGGCAGGACAACCTATCATTATTTTTAGGTGCAGATACTTGGCAAATCCTTCTACCTGTATAGTTTAAAAGATCCACCCTGCATTTTCATGGGCCTTCATTAATACCTTCCCAGTTTTCGGGTGCATGGAAAGGAAGCACGCACCCTAACTCAGCAGCCCTATGGGTATCCAATCCTGACTTCTGCTTCTTAGCAGAACAGGTGCCGTTTCCTGCTGAAGCTGCTTCATTTCTGCAGAAAAGGGAAATACCAAATGCACTGCAGTCAGCCAAAGGAAATAAAATACCATCCAAAATCAGACATGAAGAAGGGAGCTTAATTTCCCATTTGTGCTCCAAAGACTGTTAGTCCTCTCTGTGAAGCACACAAGCAATCTTCAGGGCTGTGAAACTTCTCACATTCATTTGGAACTCTTTGAATCTTTCAGCCCCTCACTTTGACAACCAGAAAGGATGACAGGTAAGGAATTGGCCTGGGAAAAAGGAAAATGCAGAACAAGGATACAGATCCTCATGCATGTTTTGAATAAAAGGAGAGGAAGTGGATGGTTGCAGCTGTAATGACTTCAGGAACCTGGTAGATGTTGATTTATATTTTTTGTTAAAGTCTGAGGTGGAATACAAGCTTGAGGCACCTGTGGGCATCCATAAAGGCAGGGGCCCGAAACAAACTTCAGCCTGAGAAACTGAGGTACCCAAAGAGGTAAGACATGCCCAGAATCAGGCAGCCATTGGACAAGATGTTTGGGAATCACAGTTTTAGATAGAGGTGACTGAACTGCCCACAAGTCTTCACATGAGCCTCGCTTTAGATCCAAATCAGATCTGTTAGCTTTTTAAGAAAATACTACTGTGAAAGAAATGGCAAATACAAAGGTAATACTTCTTTCAGCCTAGCTATATGGAAAGTATGACCCAAAAAACCCCAACAAAACAAACCCAACCAAAAACCTATTTCCTTCTATTTTTTTTCAAAAATAATAAATAAGTATAGGTAATATCCTTTGGGAGCACATTAATTCTCCTGTGGGATTTTGCTCTGTAGAAAGCATTCTTTAAAATGTATCGACAAAGAACTATGAACTGCATTTAAGGCCATTACACTACTTAATTACTTTTTTCTCTGGCGTTTCAGAGACTCCATAAAGCTAAGGGCAAAAAATAAGTTTCATTAAAAATGTTATAAAAAGTAAAATTGCACAGGAGGATGCAGAAGACCAAAAGCATATTAAAGAAAGTCCTTTACAACCAAAGTTCAGCTAAGGCAATGCCTCTGGCATAGCCTGAGCAAAGGATTCCACATACCAGCTACAACTGCAACAGAGAGGAAGGCAGCTCAATCCATCTTCATTTTATAGTAAGAAACCTCTAAAAATCTCTAGGGGATTGCCTGACCCAATGTCTAGTCCTTTGCTGAGGCATACTTACCTCCAATGTATTTCTTTTCATGAGGACTGAGTTTCTCTTTAAAGGTAGGGGGTTTTGTCTGCATTATCCTAACCTAAAGGCTACTAGAACAGGGACAATGCTACACGATCCAGTTGCTACACACATGACAGAGTCATGAAACTCACTGCATGTGTAGTCTGGAGTCTGCTACAACATCTGTCTTTCACAGACATCAGAACAAACGTGTTGCCTTGTGCCAGTCTTGGGATGCAAGGGGGTGTCTCACTTGTTACCTGATGCAATGGTATTTAAATCATACCATGCGCTTCTCCATACGTCTCCTCCCTGCATGCTTGTTGTGCAATCTTTTGTCATCCATTAACATCTCAGTAAGACTGGAGCAGTTTAGGTTCACCAAGAGATGGAAAAAGAAGAAATCAAGCACTAATTCTTAAACTATTCCCTCTGCTGTGCTTGAAAAGCTATCAATGGATGTGTGACACCACAAATTCAACTTTTGAAGCCTTGTGCTCTTCCCCTCTCGGATCAGTTGTTTAAGAGGAAGACAACTAGTTGACAAAGTTTTACCTATTTTAAAAGAAAAAACAAAAGCTAAGCTAATTGTGGCTAGGCAAAATCACATTTAATCACACAACCTATGAAAAGAACAATACTCAATGGGGACAACTTCAAAGAATTGTCTGGGAGGAGATACAGAATTGGAAAATACTGCAAGTAATTGCAAATCCCACTATGTGACCATTTTACAGAATACACTGCAAAATAAAATCAAGGATGGCAATTCAGCTAACTTAATAAAAATTGAGGCTGATAGTGTAACAGTTCTGAAGACATTGCAGATTGGTTTTAGGATCCTACTTATGCTAGAGTGCCTTGAGAACCTTCCACTACCAGAAGTAATTAACTCATGGCCATGGTCATGGTGTAGGATCCACAACTCACACCAAACCATGCTGCCCTATTTGTAGTTACTTACAAAAACTAAGTAGAAATTTCTCATGTCTCTTTGAGACTCTATACGCCTGCAAAGCTACTTGGTACGTATCCTTGTGGGTTTCTTTACTTGAAGGATACCTCTATATATATAGCGAGTCCAGAGGAGGCCACGAAGCTGATCGGAGGGATGGAGCACCTCTCCTATGAGGACAGGCTGAGAGAGTTGGGATTGTTCAGCCTGGAGAAAAGGCAGCTCTGGGGAGATCTAACTGTGGCCTTCCAGTACCTGCAGGGGCCTACAGGAAAGCTGGAGAGGGACTGTTTATCAGGGAGTGTAGTGACAGGACAAGGGGTAATGGGTTTAAGCTGAAGGAGGGTCGATTTAGATTAGATGTTAGGAAGAAATTCTTTACTGTGAGGGTGGTGAGGTACTGGCACAGGTTGCTCCGAGAGGTTGTGGATGCCCCATCCCTGGAAGTGTTCCAGGCCAGGTTGGATGGGGCTTTGGGCAACGTGCTCTAGTGGAGGGTGTCCCTGCCCACAGCAGAGGGGTTGGAACTAGATGATCTTTAAGGTCCCTTCCAACGCAAACCATTCTATGATTCTATGATTCTATGTCCCAACCTCATGATGAGACCACTACCAAAATAAGCATTCTTCCTTATGAAACAAACATGCAGGAGTATGTCATGACATGAGAACCAAGACTTAACATTGGGCCAGAAACTCTCTGAGATGAGGAAGGGTGTCAAAAAGAGAAAGAATGATTCAAAGCACAAGATCCATCACAATTAAGAGACCCAAGAATCAACGACATGAAAGACAAAAACTTTAATGTAACTACTGGGTATTTTCCGCAATGTCCAGAAATTGATTTTCCTTCTCTTTTCCAGTCGACTCTTCTGTTTCCCCCCACCAAACTCATATGGACTGTGAAAATAATGTGTGAAATTGCTGATTACTCTAGACACTTAATTCAGACTTGAGGAAAAGTTTCCTTTTCTTTCTTAATCTCCACCACAACACTGAAAGCATTACTTGCTGTTTCTTATGCAGCCATTTGTATCTATTTTTTAATTTAAAATGAATATGGAACTTTATTTATGCATAGGCTTAGCATGGTTGGTTAAAATGGAAACCAAAAGAGAAGCAAGCAACAACAACAAAAAATGTTGGGTTTTTTTCCCTGCCTTTCTCCTGCTGCTGCTATTTACATAGTATCTTAAGTTCCTAATAATTGAAAATCATGGTTCAGCTGCCTCTCCCCCTGAGATTAATTTACAAGCAAGCAGAGCTTCTTTGTTTTCTAGCTATTAAGTTTTAAGAAGACAAACTGAACACTTTTAAAATTTATTTCTGTATGTATGCTTTTCATTTGCCTTTTTAAAATTATTATTATTTTTATTTTTAAAAAGAAGAATAAGAGTCTGGGGAGGTCCCTGCTGACTGGAAGCTAGCCAATGTTATTCCAAATTACAAGAAGGGCATGAGGGAAGACCCAGGAAACTACAAACCTGTTATTCTCACCTCAGCTCCTGTAAAAATTATGGAGAAGATCGTACTGGGTGCTATTGAAAGGCATTTAAAGAACAATGCAATCATCAGGCACAGTCAACATGGGTTCACAAAGGGAAAGTTTAACTATTTTGATATCCTTGTACAATAAGGTCACATGCCTCATGGATGAAGGGAAGGCAGTGAATGCAGGTTTTTCTGGATTTTAGTAAGGCTTTTGATACTGTCCCTCACTGCATCCTTTTGGACAAACTGTCCAACTGTGAGATGAGCAGGTACACGGTGTGCTGGGTGAAGAACTGGCTGGACAGCAGGGCTCAAAGGGTTGTAGTGAACAGAGCCACATTTGGCTGTTGACAAGTCACAAGTGGTGCTCCTCAGGGATCAGTCCTAGGGCCGTTTCTGTTCAATATATTTATCAATGATCTGGATGCAGGAGTTGAATGCACTGTCAGCATGTCTGCTGATGATATCACACTGCGAGGCGCTGTTGAATTTCTCTTGAAGGACAAGATGCCTTGCAGGGAGATCTAGATACATTGGAGCATTGGACAATTGTGGGATGCTGGACTTGTCCAGGCTTGTTGGTGCCGAATACAGGGCCATTATGAGCCAGCAGAAGGGGCCCTGGGGGAGTCCAGCTTGGGAGAGAGCAGGGATGGAGCAACTTGCTTATCTTGCACTGATAAGCACTGGACCCGAACAGGGGCAGGAGATGAGCAATTTGTTCATCTTAGTAAGATGCAGCGCCTGACGGGTCTACTCCTCGATCAACTAAGTGACGCCTGGGGTGAGGGGGAGCCTTCACAGCTCGACGTTACTTTGGTAAAACTAAACAGACCACCGCTCCTCTATACTGACCGCCTTTGTTCTCCACCATTTCCCGCACCCAGCCCCGATCAACTGCACAACAAGCCTTGTTAAGGCACACAAGACCTGACTTGAGAACTCCAACTATCCGGACAGGTCGATGGGCCTGGACCTCTCTCCTCCCCAAGCAGGGACGCCTCTTTGGTAAGACTTGCACATCTGATTATGTTGGATGTTACCCCAGGAAAACTATCATTAACAAAAGCCGTGAACTATTAACTTGAGCTCAAAATTGTTGCAGTAAGTGCGTTTATCAACAGCAATTCTGAACTTTTTATATCTGTTGCCTCAATAAATTACCTATTTTTCTTTTCAACTTCGCGAAACTGTTAAAGTGAAAGTCCTTAGTGGGGCTCTGACAGGCAAATGTTGACTCTTATAAGTGGCTACACACATAATCCTTTAGACATAAACCATTGACCAAGTCTGGGACTAAGACTGGACCTAGCCACACCTAGGCTCTTCTCTGAGAAGTTTAGAAAGCAAGGGGGTCCCTTCTGAACCTTGTGACTCAACGGGAGGGCCTCCCTCAGCCACACATCAGACTTGTACCCTTTCACGCGACAACAATCATCAATGGTGTGAAATTAACAAGAACAAATGCTGGATGAGACAGAGTAACTCTGGACACAAGTATAAATTGGGAGAGCGGCTGGAGATCAGCCCTGCAGAAAGGGATCTGGGGGTGCTGGTCGGCAGCAGGCTCAGTAGGAGTCAGCAGTGTGCGCTCGCAGCCAAGAGGCCAAACTGCATCCTGGGGGGCATCAAACACAGCATCACTAACTGGTCAAAAGAGATGATTATCCCGCTGTATTTAGTGATGATGCGGCCCCACCTTGAGTGCTGTGTGCAGTGCTGGGCCCTACTATTTAAGAAGGACATGAAGGTCCTTGAATGCATCCAAAGGGCAACAAAGCTGGTGGAAGGGCTGAAAGGAATGTCCTGTGAGGAGCACTGAAGACTGTGGGTTTGTCTAGTTTGGAGAAAAGGAGGCTGAGGGGTGACCTCGTTGCTCTCTATGGCTTCCTGAGGAGCGGAAGTGGGGAGGGAGGTGCTGAGCTCTCTGCCCTGGGATCCAGTGATAGAACACATGGAAACAAAGCTGCACTTTGAACAGAGTTCAGACTTGACATTAGGAAGCATTTTTTTACGGAGAGGGTGGTCAAACACTGGAACAGGCTTCCTAGGGAGATGGTCGATGACCCCAGCCTGTCAGTGTTTAAGAAGCATTTGGACAATGCCCTTAATAATATGCATTAAATTTTTGTCAGCCCTGAAGGGGTCAGGCAGTTGGACTGGATGATAGTTGTAGGTCCCTTCCAAATCTCCTCTCGTCTCCTCTCCTCTCCTCTCCGGTCATGCCTAATCACATGATGGAGATGCTGGGATCAAGGAACAACATCAAATCTCTCTATAAATCATGACAGTCAGAAATAACAAAGCCATAAAAAGGAGATAAAAAATTATCTGAACAGTATTTCTTTCTTATTTTGGAAAATTAGAAAATAATAGTCAATGTTTAGGACTAGTCAGTAGTATGTCTACCACCCTGAAAGCTAACACCCCTTTACTATAGCCACAGCCCCCACACAAAAGCTGCTGCCTATTTGTCCTGGTTTCAGCTGAGAGGATTGATTTTTCTTCATAGTAGCTAGTGTGGGGATACGTTTTGGATTTGTGGTGGAGACGGCATTGATAATATAGAGATGTTTTTGTTCTATGGACTTATTGTTGAGCAGTGTTTACATGTGGCCAAGGCCTTTTCTGCTTCTTGCACTGCCCTGCCAGCGGGATGGCTGGGGGTGGACAAGAAGTTGGGAGGAGACACAGACAGGACAGGTGACCCAAACTGACCAAAGGGGTATTCCATACTATATGACGTCATGCTCAGTTTATAAGGAGCTTGGGGGAAGAGAGAGGGGGGGGCGGCGGCGTTCGGAGCAATGGCGTTTGTCTTCCCAAGTAACCGTTACGCGTGACAGAGCCCTGCTTTCCTGGAGATGGCTGAACACCTGCCTGCCCATGGGAAGTGGTGAATGAATTCCTTGCTTTGCTTTGCTTGTGCGCGCGGCTTTTGCTTTACCTATTAAACTGTTTTTATCTCAACCCATGAGTTTTCTCACTTTAACTCTTCCAATTCTCTTCCCCATCCTGATGGGGGGGAGTGAACGAGCGGCTGCGTGGTACTCAGCTGCCAGCTGAGGTAAAACCACGACACTATTCTTCATCTACCTGTTGGCTATAAGAAGTCCTTCTTTCATGCCTGAGATCCTTTTTATCATTCTGCACTTCTAAAGCAAAGGAACACCATTATGATGTATTACTGTAGTCTTTTATGCATTGACACAGACTCCATTTCTAACCAGACTGCTAAGTGAAAAACAACTGATATTTACAGCTTATTAAGACTGGATTTGTATAACGGAAGAGAACATCTAAAATGCATGATTCTTTTATTTCCTCATGCTCTGAACAATACTCTTTTTAGATAATTTTATACTTGCACTTGTTTCTAATGCATCTCAAATCCAGCAAACATGTCTCTTTTCAGCCATTCACCTTCTTCCCACACACAAACCATAGAATCTAGGGTGCCTCCATTTCACTGGAATCCTGAATTTGGTTGTTAGATCAACAGCACAGACTTCTACAGCTGGATTAAAAAAGCGGTACACCACATCTACATGGGAACAGCAGAACTAGTCTTCTACAAACGATTAACACAAAAGCTATTGTTCAGCACAAAACAGACACATTTTGCTGTGCTGTTCTGACCATAGTGCAACAACACAGCCAAGGGATGTAAATGCTGCAGAGGAAAGGAGAAAAAGTCCTGATAATGGTCTGCCTTGAAATGCAGTAATGACTGAGAAACAGGGAGCAGCATGGACAGAAGGTTTAATCCACAGCTATACTACTTCAATAAATATTAATAGAAGCAATAGTGAGGCTCATTGACTATCAGACTGAAGGGGGAAAAAGGCATCTCTAGCCACCCTTGTCTTTCTCAATGGCAAAAACCCAGAAGAAAATTCATGCAGTGGTGGTTATAGATGAATTCTATCTCTACAGCATGTGCCTCCAGAAACACATAAGTAGAACTGATTTCAAACATGGTTATTCATCTAGAAAAAGATATTCTTCATTAAGCATTACCTTAATATTTCTATGCTTTACAAGATATTGATGCACTATAAATTTTGCTCAATTTAAGCAGAACATTTAATAAAACATGGCATTTGTGTTTGCTAAGCAATAATTAATAATCAGTGATTCTCATGAATTGCATCTAAATGCATTCCCATGAAACTTTACTGTGTATACATCATGCAGTTACTAATTAACTGGAATTGCAATTTTAATCTGCACAAACAAACATTCAATACTAAACAATCCCTTGTGTGATCTACCTTTACCATGGTATTAACTGAGTTTGGCTCTGTTCATCAAATATGTTACTCACATGAGTAAGTCAGCTAGTATGAGTAATTCTAATGAAATATAGTCGAGGAAAATGCAGGAACAAGATTCAAAAAAACCTCCAACTATTTCTTCTTGCTGTTCTGTTTCAGGAAGTCTTGTGATCACAGATTCATATTTGCGATGAACACCATTTATTTAATCAACACATAGATACAACATTCCTTATTAATTTCTGAGGTTTAGGGTTTCATCCTGTTTGGATTTTCCTATCTGTAAGAGGAGGGGTTTACTTCACCTGTTATATGTAATGATGCAAATATGGAATTCCATCAAACTTTTTAAACATCATTGCTTTATTTACATACTCCAACATTGTTATAGAAAATAATTGGGAGATAATTGTCCTCTAACACTGTTAAATTCCTCATTCTCTAATGCACGGAAAACACTTTCCTAAACACTGACAGTTATTCATCTGCTCATTCCACAAAAAGATGATCTTACATGTTTAAATTCACCTAAATTCACCTGGGACTTTGCCATTGAACTGATGGGGATGAAGAACTTCTTAACTTCAGGTTACAATACCCTTGTCTTCAAGTGACACATATACAGGCCATTCAAGTGCTTTTTCTGAATACCAAGGTGGCATGAAAAGGACATTTGCATGTGTCTGTCTTAAGCACAGAAAAGCTGGGGTTGGATAGTCAAAACATCTTCATAGTTAAGGAAGTTCTATTGATGTGCTATCAACATGTGATGCAGCTGAGGACTATTTCACTAAACAGGCACATGCCAGACAGCATTTAAAGCACACATATGCAATCTCAGCTCTGACACTGGTCAACTACCCATCTGCAAAAATCCACTTCAGCAAAATATTTAAGGATTGAATTTTAAAGACAGATTATTCAGACAGTATGTTAGAAAATACGTTCAGAGCCTGGCATAAGTAAGCAACAGGTTTCTATTCTGTCTTGGTACAGTGTATTATTGATTCTAAATTTGAAATTATTTCATATTTATGTAACACTGTGAAACTGAATATAATTATCTCAACAACATCTTTATTATACAATATTTTTTACCTTGCCTTTTTCTTTTTCTTGAAAAAAAACCACATAGCAAAGGGGTAAATAGAGTAAGAAACAATGTCAGTGAATGTTGTGGTTTAACCAAGCTGGCAGCTAAAACAACCACACAGCTGTTCAGTCACTGCCCCCCTGCTCAGGGGGATGGGGGAGAGAATAAAAAAAAATTAAAACTCATGGGCTGAGATAAAAACAGTTTAATAGGACAGATATTACCAAAGTAATCAACTTTACATTAATATATCAAACCATTGCATTAATCAGTACAGCTGCATTACATGGCATTGTTTAAAAACTGAGGGTATAATTGAAAAAATGCGACACCATCTCTACTGACACTGTAATATTCATAGTTAACCTTCTACAAATTTGGATGCCACACATTCTGACAGGTCAATGATTCTAGTTTTCCTGAAAAGGTAAAGAAATAGAACTGCTTCTTCAATTGTTACCGTATTTTATAGTTGTGAAGATCTTATAGCAAGTCACATTTCTTTTCAAGTCTCCGCTACAATAAACTATAGGCACTATTTGACAACCTCTATTTGACACTATTTGACAACAGTGCTGCTCAAGCTAGAGAGCTTAAAAGTCTTTGCCTTACACATCACAATCTAAAATACTATAGGACCAATAAAAAGCCCCAAATGAACCAACTATTGATATTCGAGATTCTTTTATTATTTTCATCTTTGTATTTGTCACTGGAGTTCTGTGGCTCACACCTCAAAAAATGCCGGAGGCAGTGATACTCAGGTGGACACAATTACTTTGGCACCATGACCAGCATAAGTAGCAGGTCACTGTGCCTTGGCATGTAGATGCAACGCCTGGTACAATTTAGCTCTCTATAGAAATTGTCACATTAACAAAAGCTGTATATACATATATATTCATATATATATATATATGAAGCGTCATCTGCCAATCACACCAAAAAAGTCTTGTTCTTTCATGTCCCAGAAGATTTTCTTATTATATCTTCTTTTGTCTGCAAAAATTCAACAGGAACTATACTGCTTAACTGATCCCAGGCTGGTGTGGAATGACCTCTGAAATGAAGTCCTTCCACACAATTTAGATGATAACAAGAATATTCCTCTAACACTGGTGCTTCAGGTGCTATAACACAGTTTTCCCATTTGTTCATTCTGCCCCAGTGCCCTCTGTGCTTTTTGGCTATGGTTTGTTGGTTTGTTTTTTGGTTCGTTGTTTTTGATTTTTTGGGTTTGGGGTTTTTTTGAATGTGTCACTACTTTCCATTGAAAGAGTAGGTTTGAGGGTTTGGACTTTTTTGTTTCTTTTTTTGGGTTTTCTTGTTTTCCTCTCTTTAGAAGGAGTAAATACCAATCTGCAGGTTTCAGGAAGATGGTGTTGTCACTCATTAAGAAATCATGTGATGCAAAGACCAGCAGATGAAAGAGCATCTTGCAGGGTTGCTGCCCAGCATCACTATAGCAGCATGATATAAAGCAAACTGAATTTTAACAGGAGACTACTCTGCATGCACAGACATAAACCATTTTGTTCTATCTCACTTTACATGAAAGAAGAAACACCAAGCAATAATGAAACTGAAATAATGAAATCTGAAGAGAGGAAAGCAAACTACACAATGAACCTACTGTGAGCAGGTTTTATAAAACCATAGAATCACAGAATGGTTTGGCTTGGAAGATACCTTAAAGATCATCTAGTTCCAACCCCCCTGCTGCGGGCAGGGACACCCTCCACTAGACCACGTTGCCAAAAGCCTCATCCAACCTGGCCTGGAACTCTTCCAGGGATGGGGCATCCACAACCTCTCGGGGCAACCTGTGCCAGTGCCTCACCACCCTCACAGTAAACAGTAAAGAATCTAATCTAAATCAACCCTCTTTTAGTTTAAACCCATTACCCCTTGTCCTGTCACTACACTCCCAGATAAGCAGTCCCTCTCCAGCTTTCCTGTAGGCCCCTTCAGGTACTGGTAGGCTGCTATAAGGTCTCTCTGGAGTCTTCTCCTTTCCAGGCTGAACAATCCCAACTCTCTCAGCCTGTCCTCATAGGAGAGGTGCTCCAGCCCTCTGATCAGCTTCATGGCCCTCCTCTGGACTCGCTCCAACAGCTCCATGTCTCTCCTGTACTGGGGCCCCCAGAGCTGGACGCAGTACTCCAGGTGGGGTCTCACCAGAGTGGAGTAGAGGGGCAGGATCACCTCCCTCGACCTGCTGGTCACACCTCTTTTGATGCAGCCCAGGACACAGTTGGCTTCTGGGCTGCAAGCGCACACTGCCGGCTCATGTTGAGCTTCTCATCCACCATGATCATATCATGATGACAATAAAATTAGCTACAGCAACAGCCTCTGTAAACATTTTCAAACATTATAATGGCTAAATAATTTTCCTTCTGCATGCATCACCTCCCCCCTCCAAAAAAAAACCCCACCAGATTTTAAAAAACAGTAACATATATCAATATATTTCTACTTACTTATAACAGTATAATTCTACTTACAAAAAAAGAAGTCAGAGGTATTTTCATTAGTGAATTAATCTGAAGAGATTGATCTCTTTCATATTCCCTTTCTGCAAGTAGAAATTTTACTGATGAACATAGGCAGTAGCTTGCATAATTATAATGGGAATGTTATCTTCCTGTGCAATGGATGAGATTCTTGTTAGAGACACTGCAGTGTCTCTAACAAGAGAAACTTGTTAGACACAGGAAACTCAATGTGTCTGAAAAGGATTCAATCACTGAGTCCACAGGGCAAAAGAGACAAATGTACACAGTGGGACAGGATGACTTCTCAACTTCAACTTTTTACCCAGATGTTGCCTAGCCCTCGAAAATAAATAAATTAATAAATAAAGATTTATTTCAGACCCTCAGGTTGCCTTGAAGCTGTAACAGCTGCCAGCCTTTCGACTTTCAGTGCACTAAAAATCTTAGCCTTACCCTTGGAGGATGGCAAGTGGCTGTAGAATAACATATGTTCCATATGCAGGAAATAATTTTAAAATATCACAATCCTGATACTGGGCTGCCATCTTCCTCCAAACTGCCACGTCTCCCCAGAGATTCACAGGCACGATGGATTCCTTGGTGTCTTAATTATTCCAGAACTGAAATCATTTAGTTCCATTGGTACATATCCACCAGCTCTTACAGTTGTTGCAGTAAGTCCTACCAGGTGGGACAAAGACTTCCTAAATTCATGTGGCCACGTGGCATGTGGCTTGTGTTGTTCCCTGCCACATAAGACTGTACCAGTGGCAGCCACAGTTTTGCTTTATTATGTATAAAAGCAACATTGGAGGGAATTTGTTATTTAGAACAATGAGATAGAGTCTATAGAGCCTGACTTTTAATGACTTGAAAAAACGTAGAACAGCACGCCGCCACTAGAAGACTGCTGATTTACAGTGGAAGCATGCTACAATGTATGCATGGATTCCACATACACTGAACTGATGGAAATCATAAAAAATTAAAAAGAACATCTCATAACTATCAATTTTTTTTTTTAGGCCTTCTTTGGTGGGTTAACCTTGGCTAGCTGGCAAGTACCCACCCAGCCACTCTATCACTCCCCTTCCTGAACAGGACATGTAGAGAAAATACAGCAGAAAAGCTTCTGGGTGGAGATGACAACAGAGAGATCACTTACCAGTTACTGTCACGGGCAAAACAGACTTGACTTGGGGAAATTAATTTAATTTATTGCCAATTACTAACAGAGTAGGACAGTAAATAAGAACCAAACGAAAACCATCTTTCCCTCACTCCTCCCTTCTCCCCAGGTTCAATTTCACTCCCAGCACTTCTACCTCCTCCCCTTGAGCAGCACAGGAGGATGGGGACTGTGGTCAGGTCATAACACTTTGTCTCTGCCGCTCCTTCCTCCTCACACTCTTCCTCTGCTCCAGTGTTGGATCCCCACCATGGGAGGGAGACAGTCCTTCAGAACATGGTTCCTTCCCAGGGGCTGCAGTTCTTACGAACTGCTCCAGCGTCGGTCCCTCCCATGGGGTGCAGACCTTCAGGAACAGACTGCTCCAGCGTGGGTTCCCCACAAGGTCACAGATCCTGACAGAGAACCTACTCTGGCCTGGGTTCCTCTCCATGGGCTGCAGCTTCCTTCAGAGTATATACACCTGCTGCATCGTGGGGTTCTCCACAGGCTGCAGGTGGATATCTGCTCCACCATAGACTTCCATGGGCTGCAGGGGGACAGCCTGCCTCACCATGGTCTTCTTCAGGGGCTGCAGGGGAATCTGCTCTGGTGCCTGGAGCACCTCCTGCCCCTCCTTCTGCACTGACCTTGGTGTCTGCAGAGTTGTTCCTCTCACATCTTCTCACTCCTCTCTCCCAGCTGCTGTTGTGCAATGTTTTTTACCCTTTCTCAAATACATTATCACAGAGGCACTACCACCATCACGGATGAGCTCCGCTTTGGCCAGTGGCAGGTCTGTCTTGGGAGCCAGCTGGCATTGGCTCTATTGGACATGAGGGAAGCTCCTTGATACCAAAACCTTGCCACATAAACCCAATACACCCTTGAAACAGAAATTCTTCTGGCAGTGAAGAAGCCTGAATCTATTTAGTGATATACACCGTGATTCTGTAAATACCAAAAGACACACGAGCAAGAACATGTCTTTAAAAAATTGCCACTCACATCTGCCAACGAAAGCCCTAGTTAAAGGTCTTCCGAAGCGGTGTTTCTGCAGCAACAAAACCACAAAGTGACACTATGCTTTTGAAATGTAGAACAGCAGCAGCTCTGTGAGCCAAGACAACTTTTAATACTAGCTATGGCATAAAACAGATTACGTACAGGAAGTATTATTTAAACAGAATTATTTAATTATCCCCAAATGACAGTGCTACTCTGTGCTTCCAGGAACATAAGGAATAGACAGTTACATCTCCTTATCACCTAGTAGGCCTGCACTTACCCAGTTTCACCTATGTACATCTACCCACCAGGTGTTGACATGGACCTAGTAACAAGGTATTCTCAGCCACTCTCTACCAACAGTTCTACAGTTTCTACATCAACACAGGTTTCAACAGATGGAAAAACTAGAAAGATGACATGCTATAAAGATTTCCCCTAGTCAAAAAAAGATAAAGTTCCAAAATGAAGCTTAGAATCAGAAATATGATCTGCTTATTAAATGACACATTTTATAGCATGGCCAACTCACTAATGCTTACACACATGCTGGCACATGCAGACATAAACACGCACACTCAACACCTATGTTCTTCGAGTAGGTATCCTATCCATGTCAGGGTGTCACGTTGTGAGGAGACACATGCCCATCTGTATTCCTTGCTGGAACCTAAACCCACTTCCTACCTACCTCTGTTTTCCAGCAGAAGGAAATAATGGGTGCATACAGAAACAGAAACGTGGCACAACAAGTCTGATTTACTTATTTGAAGGACTGGAGGACAGCAGTGGAATGTACTGTTTCTGCAGACTAAAGAAACCCTAAGGACAGGAGGAGGTGCTAGGAAGCATCTCTATTTCATTCAATTTTTACACTGAAAAAAAGGGGGGCTGGGGTTGTGAATTAAATATTGAGATTCTATGGCTGTAGGAAAAATAAAATAAAATCAAGCCTCAGAAAAGAAGATTCATTTCAGACATGGTAATTACACAGCTTTGCAACATATTCGATGTACTCCAGACTCAGAGACTAAAGGATCAGAGCAGAAGGGAATATCTTCGCTATGGCTCCCAAGAAGCAGTGTGACATCAGATCAAAACTGAAGCAGTCCAGTGTTCATGGGTGTAGGTTTCCACATAGGGAAATATTTGTATTATGTACATGATTATTTTTCTATATATATATACACACACAGAGCATTTAGAAATACATAGATACAGGTATCAATTTATGTGTGTGTATATATATATATGAGAAAAAGCTTTTAAAAAAAAGTCTAAGAACTCTAGGTTTATGACAAGCAAATAACTTATGGAAAACTGTGCATTAGCCCTGACAATGATGACACAACAGCAGTAAGCACCTGGTGGTGTTGAGATATGTTCCAACAGCTGGCAGTTAACAGATCCTAAGTAGACACAGGGATTACATCACAGAAAGCTCAAGGCAATTGGTGATGATTACACAAAATTATTATAGAAAATGTATTCTAATTAACCCGAAAACTGAAATTAAAATGGCTAGGAAAGAACAACTGTATTAAATACTGGAAATACAGTTGGGACTGTATGATATTATTGGCCTGTATGAAACTACAGATGGCAGGGGGGAACTTATTTTTCTTCTTGTGAAAGCACAATGCATTTCTCAAGAACATACATCCCAATGTGCCCAATTATTGATGATTTCATCACGTCATACCCCACTGTTACTGCTCCTCTTTCTACTCTTTCTTCCATAGATAGTTTTGAAATTCTGCGATACGACTTTCAAAAACAAACAAAAAAGGCCAAATACTACATCTACTAGAAAGACTAAATTGGACGAAGGCTTGAAAATCGTGTTTCAAAGGTTTCATAGTCCCCTCACACTCTAGGAGGGTTTACACCATGCATCAAAGCCAGCATCTAGAGACTTGCACTACTTTGCAGTTGTTTTCACATGAAATCATTCATTTTAGGTGGAGAAATGGAGATAACTGTAAAAGACCAGGATGTATGCAAAGTAAGCCACAAGATGAATTTATTTTAAACCTTAAGTTCATTCGTGCTGCCATGTGAGAGACAATGTGCTGCAAGCTAGGGTAATAGCTCGGAGAGCAGTTACTGTGTAATCACTAGAGCAAACACTGCACTCCCAAGCAACCGTGCACCAGGGAACAGGCAGTCAGATGACAAGAGGGAATAAAAAATGCCACTTCTGACCAGCAGAGACTCTGTGTGTGCATGCACACACAGGCACACAGATGAAATGCAAGGGAGAGGAAGGGTTCGGCAATATTCCATGAGAGCACTTCCCTGGAGGAGGGAATTGTTCATGCTCATGCACTGAGAAAGGTTTTACCAATGATACCACAGAATATAAAAGATATCACCGCTCTGTCAAAACACATCCCTATTTGCGCAGTGGTCAGAAGATTTCTGAGAAAGTGTATCAGTATTAGAATAAATAGAGAATTCCCCTTCTTCAAGTGTACCCTTCCAGGGGAATGGCTGCCCCAGTGAGACACTGCTTTGTAAACTCACTAACTTATCTAATCCCTCTTGGAAAACGTTTACCGTTTTGGTCTCTAAAACATCCCTCTGCATTGGTTTGGCAATTTCATTTTATGATCTAATTTAAACAAGCAGTTCTTTATGTCTGCTTTAAAATTAATATTGATCATTTAATCTAAAGCCTCTACATGCATGTCATTCACTCTATTACACAAAAATAGCTCACTATTCACCTTTTCAAAATTAATTGTTATATCTGTATCTCTCATGCTTAACTACAGACATTAATTTTTTGGACTGAGAAATCCTTATCTATTAATTTTCATTCAGAAACTGTTTTCTACCTTGATACTTTAATGTAGTAAGGGATCCTCTTTCTTGCAATTTTATAAGGTCTTTTTTTGAGGTGGACAACCAAGCAGCAGAGATTTTCATCACAGGGTTACATAAACACTTAGGCTGAAAGGAATATGTAATGTTCATTCGGCCCAAACTTCAAAGTACATCAAGTTTGAGCCCATCACCCAGGGACTTACCTAGTGAAGTCCTGATCACATCCAGGGATGGAGGTCCTTCAACCTATCTGGGTCCCTGTTTCACATAAGGGCCCCCTTACATCGTTCTCGCTGCCACATTGCTGCCTCAACTGCTCCACTCTTAAAACTGACAAAAGAAAAATTCACTAAACAAAAAATTTCAAATGAAATCACAATCCATAGTCAGTAAAAGCAATATAAAATAAATAAATAAGCAAACCCCAGATTGTCCTCCAAAGGATGGTATGAGAAATTTACCATACTTTGACCAATTATTAGTTTCTACCACAGCAGATTATTAGTATTGCTTTAAAGTTCCCAGTGGAGTAACAGTGAAATGAAGACCATATCTTCCAACACATTCCCACTGACAATTTAACATAAATAATTATGAATTATTTTTCATGGAACATTGTTGTGTTGTGCTTTGTATGTTGGCATGGCAGCAATGCTCCTTTAGGTATTGTGACATGGGAAATAACAAGTCCCACGAAGAAATAGAATTGAAAGGTCATTCTCCTGGATTTTCAGAGAGATGTCATCATCTATCACAGATACGTCTATCACAAACCATGAAAAGTTTCCTAGAGAAACTGTGTGGATAAAGAAAACTTTGCTGAATTTGATGCTAGAAGATAATAAAAAATTCAAAAAGTTATGAGGAAAGAAGGGGCAAATGATAAGGGATGATGACAGAAAGGAGGAAAACAATAACGGAGAGAAGGGCACTGCCAGCTTTACAAAGGCACAGCTTTAGGAAGCTTCAAGGGTCCTCAGTGCCACCACTGGAATGCCACTGCTTTTCTGTCCAAAACTTCAAGATGCTGGTTTGTTTAACACAATCTTCTAAGGCTTGTTTATTCCACGCCCAAACTACAAACTGAAGAAAAAACAGTCATTCTTCTGAACAGAGAGTTAGTGTGCAAGCTGAATGGCTGCACCAGCTGTCCACCGAGAAAATTGAGGAAGAGGTGCTCCAAAGATAAAAAGAGCTAAATAACGCAACAGCTCATGCTAGGTGTGATAGCAGCAATCTGGTGGCAATTTATTGCTGTATAATGAATGCCCAGAATATATTGCAGGCAATGAATCAGAGGCTGAATTTATCAGTTGCTGTCCTAGAAAAGGAAATAAAAACCTGGTATTTGAATTTCCAAAAATGTAAAAGAAATATTAAAAAATTACATTCATAAGTATATATTTTCCTTTAAAATATTTGGATCTGTTGATTATCCTGTCTCAAAACTTACTTTGCCATATAGAAAAACCTAACAAAAAGTAATGCTGTCATATTACGGCATTTTACTTAGGAGCCAAGGACCAGAATGCCATACTTTTGGAAAGTATTTTAACACAATGGGGTGCTTATGACTCCATAATTTCTTCCAAAAAGTTTGATAGCTTAGTGGTACTTCTCAATAATTTTTGTTTAAATTATACACTACCACTTTGTACATTTTTATTGCTCTGATGTCAGAAATTCTATTAATATACAAATAAGCAAGCATTTGTGCCAATAAAGCAATGAAAAAACTCAAACATAAAAAAGTCACCAACCCCCCACCGGTCTCTGGCACTTTGAAATTATGTTCAACAAAGCATTTCTAACACCACAGGAATCTGAACACTGTTCTCAAGAGATTTTTTTAATTTGTCACTCTGCCAACATAACTGTTTTAATGACAGAACATGCAGACAACAGGTGGTAATTTTTCTGGATGATTATCTGTATTTCTTCAAGGAAACCCTAAAAATCTTTCACACTGGTCTTGACAATATGGAAAAAGTGGTCTCTCCAAACCAAAAATGGATCTTCAGTCCTGACTTTTCTTTCTCGCCAATGGCATTACTTCCCTGACTGTGGATTTTACAGCACTGGGACATACCGTAAACACTACATATTCTCCTGCTGTCATAACAGGCAAAAAAAAAAAAATCTATGTAAGTACAGAAGAATGACATCCAGTCTCTGTCACTGTTAAGGCACAAACCTAGCAGCATTATTTTGACAGGAATGATTTTGTTATTTTATTACACTGAAGACCAGAATTTAGTCCAATTTGCCGGGGATGAACACTTGTCATTTAATCATTCTGCATGACTGTACTGCTATTCACTTTAATTTGCCCCTCCAAACATTAAGTCTATCTGGCAAGGTTAAACACCTTACCCACAAACATAGCCCTGAGTGTAAGGCAAGATAGATTACTCAGTGTCAAATGTAGCACTCATTGCTTATCTTTCAAAGGAATCCATTCAAAAATACACAGAATTCAGTTATGCACTGTACTGGCAGTGTTAAACCCAGCACGATTCCTTCTTTAAAAAGCAAGCACTCAATTTTCAGTTCTTGGTTTAACACATCAATTACCCCTCTGCAAAGCTAGCCTTAGCAAATTAATGTGCCTGTACAAAACCAAGAATGTGTAGTGGCAAAAACTGTAACAAAATACAGCACTTAATGCTACTAAACGATTTAGACCATGGAAATATGCATTATAATTTTCGTTTCTACTAGTACAAATATTGACATAAGATGAAACCTGATGGAAAAGTGCTGTATGAAATCTAGTCCACAAAATATGGTTGTTAATTTAACCGCATTTAGAATACTAGTAAACCTTGGATACTTTGAACACTACTTATACCTCTAAAAGTGATCTGAAATACCCCAGGTTTAACATCTCCAAACAAACCAGGTGTGCAACATCTGATTTTGGGTGGCCTGGCTGTCAGAAAGGCATTGATAAATTCAGGCACCTGAGTTAGAATAAGAACAGTCTCTCTTGTTCTCTTTTACCGAAGTCCTTTGCTGATGAGAATTCACTTAACACACGCCTTGGGCATATAGACAATATTCCATTTCTCTTTGCACTCTACCTTCTTCCAAAGTTTCTGAATAAGTTGACCCATCTCTATGTTTTGGAGACACTGTAAGTTGATATATATTGAACTACATTTTCATTCAACTGTATTGCAAGCTTTTTTCTTGCTAATTCTCAAATTTCCTGAGCAGCATCTTGTCTGGTGACCTTACTGCATCTTAAGGAATGTGGATGTTGTCCATTTGGGGCACCCTCTGCTCACGTTCAAATTTTGTGGTAAATTAAAACTCCCTCATCTTAGACATTTAATTCATGCTTCTGATTGCTTCTTTCCTTTCATGTCCTTTTATTTTTTGCCAAAACTTTCTTCTTTAGCAGATCTAGAAGCAGTATCTAGAAAATGTAACATTAGTTCTTGCAGATGTCTGGTCATAAAGAACAGAAAAGGCTCTTTTCACTATGTGACTAATACCTCATGTTTTTAGCTGGTACCAGCGACAAAAACTCTCTTCTGTGAAAGCTGACAATGGCCAAGGAACAGAAAGTTTCTGTGAAATCACTTCTGTTCACAATCAGCCCTTTCAAGATCCAGACTCAATGGTGCAAAAATAGAATTAGCCAGTGTTGGCTTTATTATTTGAGAAAAATCTGAACAGGAATTTTAACATGCTAAATATTTTATAATTAGTATTTCACTTAATTGTCAACATTGGTTATACTGTCAGAAAATAAAAAACTTTTGTTAATATTGTTCTGAAATGCAAAGCAAGAAGCACTTTTTTTTTTTCCTATCCTCAGTGCCCACTGACACCTGGTGTGTAGGCAAGTGTGGCATAATATTAGATTTGGCTCTTTGTGTCAGCAAATATTAAGGTAGCACAAGAGGACCAGTTCAGAACTGATCTGCTTTACAAGATTCAGAGTGATTCTGAAAAGGAACTTTTCAAGAAAGGGGGAAGAAAATTCTTCCAGTATTCCTCCCAGAGTACTGCTCCTCTCATACCTAATATTTATTATTAAGACTCACTTTCACTACCCACAGGGAGGACAAAGTATCACCTGAAACCAAAAATTACCAGAACTAAATTTGATTTTCCTGTATTATCATCAGCAGCCAGCAGAATCTTGTTAGCACATAATTTATCATATTAAGTGATGAGTTACTTTAGGGATTTTGCTGGCACTTACATTGTAAAAGGGTGAATTATTTATTCCAACACTTTGTTTCTAGTATCTGAAAAAAATTGAATATAATAAGGTATATTTGTAAATTCTATGAAATTATCATATGGTAAGAGGAGGAGATATTTCACAGGTTGTGTGGGAAGGCACCAGCAGAAGAAAATGAAAAAACATTTTTGCAAAGATTTATTTATAACCAAGTTGCTTTTTACCTGAGAAAAGTACAAAGGTATAATACTTACATGGTCCCATAAAAATGAATTGTTTCTTGACAGAATGTGCGCTACTGACAGCTCATTTTATTACTAGAAGGCTGTAGTAGAGCAGGTATACAAAGTATCATAAGATGAAGGGAAGGCTGACAGCTGCTTAGAGCAACCTCATTAGCTAACATACTAATATAATATATTATTTTTTTATAAAGGTCTTGCAAAAAAAACCACAAAAACAAAACCACAAAAACCAAACAAACAAAGCAAAACAGGTCAAACCCAAAATCTATTTTGTTTGATGCCTATCAGGACATTTTCTATTCCTTCACACTGAAATAAACCACAGTTTACTTCAAAGACATTTCAGGGAATATTGACGAGTGTGGGCTAATAGCTCCAGATTCAACCCATTCTAAGTGTCAATTATGCCCCAGGATCACTGTCAGTGTTTGCCTAATAATTTTAGTTGCTTTGACTTTGCTTGTTCTACTGTGGAGCTTTTCTTCTCTTACTGTACTGGAAGCTTCTCTGTTCTGCAGCCTTGCTGCTGCCATGCTGCGAGCAGCATCTGACATTGTTTTCCACAATAAAGCCAACGAAATAAACTGAATTGAGGAGCTGTATTCTTCCTCTCTGCTTGGAATGCTGTAGCTGAAATGCTCTCCTAGCATTACACTCCGTATTGCAATTTGGCAGGCTCCCTCCACTTCAGGGGAGCCAAAGAAAAATGGCATCCAAGGATGCAAGGATGGATAGGAACAGGGTGAATATACGCCAGCCTCCAGGGCAGATTTACAGTAAGCATATCAGCCAACAGTGTAGTTAGACCAGCAGAAGCAAGAGGAGATCTGCCAGAAACCCAGATGAGAACTCAGATGTCAGTGCTGGGAAAAAAAATAACCACAACAAAACACCAAGAACAAAACCGCCCACATTTCCGAGCTTTGTCTCCGGACAAGAGTTGCCAATTTATCACTTTAGCTGTCACAGGAACTGGCTTGAAATGCTTTATCATTCATAACAGATTGATAAAGTTTAGTTCTCTAATAAACACTAATAAAACATGGCAGAGGACTACAAGTTAAACTGAAGAAAAGACACAGCATTGACTTACATTATGCAAATAAGATTTTTGTGATTCTCTGCCTGGATACATTAGTATCAGACTAGAACATTATTTATTATTTTATATTAAAAATAATAATATTTGATATTATTTATTATGTTATATATTATTTATTAACCATAGATACATCTGCATTCATTGCAATTTTTAAAAGTCAGTGCTTTACTCCCACTATATTTCTCAAACAATAATTGAACTGGGTTATTTTGTTTTTACTGTATACTGCAAACAGACTAGGACTGATGGAACATTCCTTGAAATCCCACTGGCTTCCAAACACTCTGATTATGTCTAAAAATTCACATTTCATAATACACAAATAAATGCCCACCTTAAATTTTCAACACTAGTGTTGCAGTGTCAAAAAAGATATGAACTGCCCAAATGAGCACTGCTGTCAGAAATATGTTTCTTTCCACACCAAAATTAGCACTCTCTGTCAATACAGCACCTGCTCATATTAAGTTTACTACAAATTTTATTTGCTCTAAATCCACTACAAGTACCAGCAAAACTCAGTTGAGACTGCCTTCTTTTATGCTATATTATCAAGTATTCTATTCAGCCAATGGCTGACACTTTGATGATCATTGGACAATAAATACATTTTCCCCTTAATTTCTTTCTCTTATGCAATATATACCTCCCAATAAGATTCCCATACATGCTGCTACCACATACAATTTCTGCCCTCCTTTCAATACATTTATATATAACCTTCACCCTTGTAAAGTGTTTTCTGCAATGTCAAACTAAGATAGCTATGTAAGCTTAGAATTAAATAAACAGCAAAGTAGATGCACATTATGTGCATACACATGTAAGGACCACTACAAGGATCCTGTTGTGTAAGATAAGGGGGCATTTTTTATCAAACATAAAGGCAATGCAGTATTTCAGTCAATAGTATAACTACAACAGAGCTCCTTCTGGTTTAGAGTTGCATAGCGCCAACAACTACCAGGGTAGTAACCCTGATATCCAGGGTTATCAGTGTGAATTTAGTAGCCAAGTCAGATTCTTTAAGTGATTAAATAAAATGACTAGGAATAGTACACCTGCTTCCATGAGGATGTTCCAGCAGGCTCTGTACTGGAGTTGAACTTTGTTGAAGTGAATCCTCTTCAGATTAAATGTGGAGGATTAGCAGCTGATCTAAAATGAAGCCATTAGGTAATGCTCCATGACTGTTCTGATCTGTGTGGGCTGACCTGCAGTTTGATGTACAGCTCCAGTAAGGTCAGTTAATTTCCTCAGAACAGGAGTTCACACCTACAAATTAAGTTCTAAAACTCTGTGGTGAGTCAAGAAGCATTACCTTCATTATAGCCAACAAAATATATCCTGAGCACAAATACATAAAAACCTACAGGGAGGGATCTATGCCCATACTGTACAGAAAACTGGTCATTTTTCAGCATATTAAAAAGTTTTTATCTATAATAAATTCAGCAATAATTCCTCTACTAATAAGTATATATTCTGTGCAACATTTTTTCTTAACGTCATAGTACATTTTCTTCTTTTTTTGGTGTAAATATTCCCATTTCGAATTCTATTCAGATCTTCAAAACCACATTATTTTAACACTATATGGCACTTCTTGTTGATGTTTTGTTTGTATCACAAATGTTTGTATTTTTTTTTTCTCTTAATGCAAAGTTTTTCACTTTGAGAGTTTTGTTCATTTAGGCATCAATTTAGGTGTGTTCATTTTGATTCCTAACACTATATTAACCTGCTTCCTCAGAATAAACATTTTTCCTTTTCTTTAAAAAGAGAGTAAAAAAAAAAAGTCTGACCTTAATGACACCTTTAAATGTACTTGCATTTAAACTGCCTCAATTAAGCTTCAAAGTTTGCACCTGGAAAGCTAAGTGGGTTGAAGGACAAATACTCTCCCAGCTCGATTATTGCAAGATTAAGTTAAGAGATAACATGCATGCTCATTAGCATACAGTAATAGCACACTTCAACTTCAGAAAAGTAAAGCAGAAAGCTGAAATGACTAGCTTATGGCAGCAAGTAAACTTTTACCTGGGATTCCTTTCTTTTGCTCATACAATTACATATGTCTTACGGCTATGCAGTCAAACCTTGGGCTGAACATTCAACTTCTAACTAGTGCAGTAAAGAAAATTAGTCTTCTCTCTCATTTCAAATTCTCATTTGAATTTTAGATGTTTTTGCTGTATATGATTTAATAAAGGATTTGAAGTTTCTTTCAGAAGATCATAGCTGCATTTTGAGGGCTGCAGCTTTTAATAACATCTGCCATTTTTTTCTTCCACCACAAAGTCTATGCCATTCCTCCTGCTTCACGTCAGAGGAGGAAAGAAATATGCAGAGAAAGTTCATTAGTTCTAACATTGTCAGAGAAGTATACCAAATGTATTCATCTGCACAGCTTTAAAAATGCATTACGATGCACACCATATTTTTCTTCCTCTGCCTCTCTCATTCTTTGGAAAGACCTTAAGGGCAGGTAAGCTTCAAACTTATTTAGGCCAAGACTGTACTATGTCACTGTATTACATATGATGTACATAACGCATATGAACTATTCAAGTACAGACACATGTAAATGTAGAGAGAAAATAAAATAAATGTTTCCTGCATATGTGAAATGTTTATAGCCTCACTCAAAACATGTTTAATCAAATTCTCCTATTGATTACAGAACACTCTGTATAAGGCACTTTAAAAATTAACAATTCCTAGTGGAATTACTTTTTGGACTTAAAATGATCATGTATTTTCTGTTGACTAACTTCCGCTGATTAAGAGTCATTAGCCAACTAGTCATTAGTTCCAGTCAACTACTTCAGAAAAAACCTTTACATCAACAAAAAGAAGACAAAGAAACATAAGGGTTCTCTGTTGCACACAATTTTTACTTTTGCATACACACAGAGCGTCTGATTTTCACTAAGCCTTCCTTACTTACATAAAATAAAGAAGACTTTTTCTAAATGAACATATGCAGCTGCACATGCAAACAGATCTGCTACCAACATACTGAACTGGAATCTAAATCAGAGTTCTGTGGCCCACACCAATGTCTCCCATAGGATTTTACATTTAGTTTTTTCCTTCTGCTACTAAATATTCTTAGAACAACAGACACAAGCTGCTGCAACAGATATGATGATTGCCATTCAAGGAAAATCATCATATTCATAATTGTACAAACAAAAGCTGTTGATGACACTAATTAACAAGTGCCATTAGACAATTAAGTGACAAGGGATGTAAAAAGCTAATGCATTGTGTACTGGATGGTGTGCCTGACAATATATACATCACATTTAACAAATGGCAAAGAAAGTGTAAACCTTAACTTTCAAAAAATATTAATTTTTTAACTACCTGTTAAAGCAACGATTTATTAGGACCAAGGCAAGACAGAAGCAGTTTCATTCAACTCGAAAAATACTAAGACATTCTATATTCAGATGCCGCAATGTTTTGTAGGCTTCCTAAAACCGTATCACATCTGCAACTCAAACCTTAACAGGTAAAACACACAACAATATTCACATCAGTCATAACCCACAAGATTCCATTGATACTATCTATGTAGTAGGAATTATTGTGTGAAATACAAAAAAAAAAAAAAAAATAATTGCACTCTTTCTCTCTTATAGCAATGTGAAAGGAAAGAGTATGCAGTCCAATGGCAAGCATTTCTTGTAAATACCAGTGTAGTTTACAGGACAGGGATCTGCTCTGGAAATCATTTGCAAACAGTTATTGACCAACAATTCCCTTATCATCTCTTATCTTATAAAATTCCAATTTTATACACTGACCAACAGTTATTAGCTTTTCAGGCTCTTTCTTTGGCCATTACTTCAAAAAATCACAAAGGATGGTAAGTTCTTGATAATGGAAATAATATAAAGAGAAGAAGAAAAAGTAATTTCATTAAGCTTCTGTAGCATATTCTCATTTTTATTCAGGCCTGTATTACCTTTGCTATCAGCAAAAGAAGCAGTAGCACGTACATTACTCAAAGGTTCATAGTATCCACCCACTAGAACTCATGAACTACTCTTTTTACTGTAGAAAGCAAGCAGTCCCTGAAATCTATTCGTATCTTTAAAAGAGAAAAAATGCAAAATAAAGTTGTGATCTTTGCCATTATTCCTAACAGTTTTATAAGTATTTAATGTCACTACAAATTAGTAGCCTGGTTTATTGTATGTATTGTGTATATTGTATATAATGTATATTTATTATAAATTTAAAATCTGGAGGGGTTTCTTCAAAAAGAATGTCTTGAAATGAACGGTACACAATTACTTCTAAATGTAATCTCTTAACTATGACTGAAAGAGAGAAACCTACCTCATTATCATTAACTACTTAAATAAATGTGTAATTGAAAATATGTAAGATTAAATGATTGTCACTGGAAAAATGTATGAGATAAAACCACTCATTAAAAAAATAGTGATTTCTTTTTACAGTATTACTTTTTGGTTGTTTTGGTTTTGGGGTTTGTGTTGTTTTGGTTTTTTTTACTTTTTGAAACATGGCATGGATTCAGAACAAAAAATATTTCATAGAATTTTATAATCAAAAAATTATATAAAATACTCAAATTCAGAAAAAAAGCCAAAATCTTCAAATTAATTATAATTTATTTTGTCTCTTCCACAAAATAAAGGAAATTAAAACTAACAGATAATTGAAACTTAAAAAAAAGACATCAATTAAACCTACAGGCATGATTCTTACATCACCTACTCAGCTCGATATGAAAATGATTCACTTCTATATAATTACTGTAATGCTGACTGACTTTAGGAAAACTTCCATGTTCAACACAACCTTAAAATACCCTGAACATGTAACTAGATCAGGCTCTAAGCACTGACTCAAATTTAAAAGATTTCTAAAAGCCCATAGATATTCAGTAGAAATAAAAGACTTGGTAGTATTTGACACCTCTATTAACAAAACATAGGGTGAGAAGTGACCAACTTTTTGAAAATGAAAGTAAGCCACTGAAACAAAGTTATGCAACACTGAAAGGAACAAAGCATAAGTCAAGCACAATCAACATTCAAAAGGCCAGACTTAGTACTCAAAAAGAAGACATTCATAACAAAGTAACTGGAGGAACGAAACAGTCTTAGACCCTCTCTGAAGCAGGATGCGAAATTGCCCTGATTTACTACAGTGCTGCTTTCAGTGGTATACATTTCAAATCACATGATCATCTATGTGCTATATATCTCTTGGACTTTAATGATATAGGACAATGTAGTAAAGCTCATTTTTCTCATTTCTTCACTCTTAACATCTGAATTTAATGCTCTGCCAGTAAATCAGTTTAAAGAAATAATATTTTAAAATAACTTAAAGATGGATGGCAAAGAACTCTTTATGATGAAATGACAATTACTACATTGTCCTATATCATTAAAGTGTAATTTTACTTAATCTGGGTGCTTCTGTATCACTTCATAGTGGATGAAAAAAAAGAACAAAATCATGCACCATTAATAGACTTTAAAAAATATGTTCAATAATATTAATGAAGGTCAAAATACTGAAACAAATCAGTCAGTAGAGGTTGCGAGAGAACCCTTTCTAGTATCTATGAGTCTTCCAGAAAATATGATCATAACGACTGGCTCTTTGGAATACAAGAACGGGAAGGTGCTCTGCTGTGCAGCAAAAGGTTTGAACTAGAGTTTATATTCCCTTTTCAGTTTCTTTTGTAATTAAAACCAAAGCATGGGCAGAGCGTTGGGGTCAGATATCTGTATCAAAGATACACTAAATGACATTCTTTTTACTAAATATACTAAATATAACAGAAACAATCAATACCTTTAATAATATTAATGCAATAAGTAGTTCACTTATATGAATTGAAATGCATAATAAAAGCTTCTGACTTTTCAAGGGGGAAAGAAATCAACAGAAAACTATTTTTCTGATTTGTACATTTCGGCCTTATCACAAACATGTCAACTCCCAACAATTCTTATCCACTTTAATGGAAATTCCTTTCAGAGGGAGTAGCAGGTGTACAGAACAACCCATAATCAGTCTACAGAGTCCTTATTTTGGTCAAAACCGAAAATGAGTAAGAGTATGATTCATCATTCAATAAATAAGAGAACCCACCTGTGCCCTACACAAAGAACAGCACTCTGTGTGTGTCTCAGTGGACTCAATGCGTTTCACTACACTTATATGCTCGTAATGCTCAAATGCATCCTACAGAGATATTTTGGCCTTCACACTGAAAACTTGACCGTGAAAGTAAGCTGAATTTCCTCATACTCATAAATACCTAATTCAGTTCTCCTAGCACTTCACCAAAGTAAATAAAAATTATACCAGAATTCAATCCAGCCTCAGGCTACTTTTTCCCAACAGTTTTTTGAATGTACAGCCTAAGATTTTCAAATACTATTTCTTCAGAAAAACAAAAGCAAAGCATTCCTCTTCCCCTTAAAAAACAGAAGTCCAATATTATGATGACTCAGGAGTGGTTCCTTAGAGTTTGGTTCAAAGTTTGCTCAAGCTCCAGAAGTGTGCGTAAACTGCAGAATCACGGCTCAGCTTAGTAAGAAGAGACGCTTACTGCACACTTCTTACCCTTAATAATAAGACAGAAAAAAACCCTAGAATCACACACTTTGTGGCTTAAGATTTGCATATTTGGCATCCTATAAATCTTAGATCTTCGAACTTCTTGCTTTATTTCATGAGTCAAGCTGAAAAAAAAAAAAAAAAGAAAAAAGCCAAAAAGCCTTGGGTTTATGGATAAGTATGTGCCTATGACTTTAATTTGTGAGAGTTTTATTGCCACATAATATCTATGTGTGTATCTACAAGTACTTGAACATATATATCCTATTACATAGAACTCAAGGTGACTTTAAGTATATTCATTAAGAATTATACTGTAGTCACTTTTAAAAAGTATTTTTTGTGTGGTTTGAACCTGTATGCATATTTCCGTCAGGATGCTTAAGCTTTTAGGTTCCACATTAGGTACTGCATAGTAAAATATGAATACAGGCACTACTGAAACTCTATAGTCTAAAAGTGCAACAGTTTTCTACCTCCAAAAAAAAAAGGATCAGCCTGCAGAAAGAAAGCTCAGACCCAGGACCAAGGCTCCAAATGTTATTAACTTTTTTCATTGTTCGGCTGTTGTGTATGAATTAAAGACTATGTTTTCCTTTGTGGAAGTCTTAATTTAAAAACACTCAGAGACAAAGCAAATGTTGTATTCCACACAACACCCTCATGCCCTGACGGATCTCTAATACGTGCTCTGAGCCTCGCAACACCCTTTGATCCACAACAGACTGCCCCGGCCAGAACTCAGAAGGAGAGCTGCAAATGGGTACTTGAATACAGCCAGGTAGTGGGTTGGATCTCACCCGCAGCAAGTGCCTGAGAATCACTTCTGAAAGAACCATCAAATGTACAATTACACAGAACATGCAAAATTTAACTTCTTCCATATCTCAGGCTCTTTTTGTCTTTGTTCTAACAACCACAGTCTGTAAGACATTAGTGATTATCTAGTCACAACAGGGTGACAGCAAGATAAATTATACTGGTCCAGACCCTCCACTGCGACATGGCCTAACAGAAACTTAGATTACACAGTCACCCTAAAACACAAATCCCATAGTTATTTCTCGGTTGGACTTAGAACCTCTAAACTGAATGGAGCCAACAAGCCACTGAGTTGTAGCTCATGTCCCAAGCTTAGTGCTGTACTATTTAAGATGATGAATCACTCTAAACTTCCAGTTATTTCTTCCTCTTAATGTTTTTTACACTACCATTATTATAAATAGAGCTACTTAGAGTCTGTGAAACTGCCCCACAAGTTTACAGCTATGATTGCACACACATAAACTCAAAAAAAAATACTGTTCAAATCTTCACAAGTAACATTTCATGTGAAATAATCTATTCCCATATCTGCTTCCAAAACCCATCTTCAGTGAACATTTTTTATCTTTCTAAAAGCTGACTGTCAGGAAGTGGCATGCTGTCACTTCAAGTCATGTCCTGGCCCTTGAGGCTGTGATGCCATAAGACATACACAGCATCGACCAGATCAAGAATACTCACTGGGTTAATTTCATAGCAGTCTCACTTTCAGTGTATTTTGCAGGGCAGGGGAAGGAGTGAGTGGAAGTGAGTGAAGAAAAGGTAAGTGGAATTATTCCTGAAGACGAATTCAGCATGTATTCAATACCTTACAGAATCAGACTGCTAGTTAGCACCAGTTCCTAGAACGAACCGGAGAGTCTATGATGTGATGTTGTCATTGCAAGCTCATGGTATCATCATATGGATGAGAAGACTACTCTGATGCTATCTCAGTGATAAATAAATCGTACAAATATTTAAGTCCTGGAGAAAAATATACCAAAAGTCATACTGAGAATCATATGTAAGCATAAAAGACCTGCGGATATTTAAAGGTATAGAGTAACAAATCTACAGAAAAAAATGAAGTAATGAATTACCGATCCTGAAATTTAAAAGTCAAGAAAAACATTCCTAAGCTTTCATTTAAATCCTGGTTTTTCCATAATTTTTGCTTGGCGATTTAAATGCAGCCTTTCTTCTTTGTAAAAATGAACAAAGAAAAGCCAGGAAGAAAATCAGCTTGGCATTATAAACTCTGAAGAACTGGGGAATCATTTTGTGTATATTTTTGACACAGAGGATAGGACATCAACTTTAGTGTCTATGAAAATGTAATGTTCCTTTTCTAACTAAATTTACATTAAAATTGATCTGAATGAAAAAGTTAGTAATATTAGTGAGTTTGGCAATTATTTATAAAAGCATATTAGGTAGCTTTGACAGTTATTTCTAAAGGCATATTAAATTGACTAAAAGATTAGGTGAGCAAAACAAATTTTACCATTTTATTTCCTTTGTCTCCCAACATCTACTGGTAGAAGAGAAAGCATTTGTCAGCAAAGGAAAGCAAATACGTATGCCAAAGTAGGTTATTAAAAGGAAAAAAAAACCCAAACAACCCAGAAGTTCCTTACATAGGAAGCAATAAGCAAATATTTTAGCACAACTTCTGACTCTACTATTGTTTCCCAAAAAGATAGCTTCTTACCATACATACTGTAAGAGATCACCTTACTTTTTGTCTCCAAGCATAAAGGTTTTCTGTTCCAAGATCACAAAAGAGAATACAATTTTGTTCAGCTGCATAAAATAGTGTTAAAATGAGTATTATACATAACCTATACACATTGCCCATCTGTCCTGGTTTCAGCTGAGAGGATTGATTTTTCTTCATAGTAGCTAGTGTGGGGATACGTTTTGGATTTGTGGTGGAGACAGCATTGATAATATAGAGATGTTTTTGTTCTATGGACTTATTGTTGAGCAGTGTTTACACGAGGCCAAGGCCTTTTCTGCTTCTTGCACTGCCCTGCCAGCGGGATGGCTGGGGGTGGACAAGAAGTTGGGAGGAGACACAGACAGGACAGGTGACCCAAACTGACCAAAGGGGTATTCCATACTATATGACGTCATGCTCAGTTTATAAGGAGCTTGGAGGAAGAGGAGGGGGGGGCGGCGGCGTTCGGAGCAATGGCGTTTGTCTTCCCAAGTAACCGTTACGCGTGATAGAGCCCTGCTTTCCTGGGGATGGCTGAACACCTGCCTGCCCATGGGAAGTGGTGAATGAATTCCTTGCTTTGCTTTGCTTGTGCACGCGGCTTTTGCTTTACCTATTAAACTGTCTTTATCTCAACCCACGAGTTTTCTCACTTTAACTCTTCCGATTCTCTTCCCCATCCCGACGGGGGGGAGTGAACGAGCGGCTGCGTGGTACTCAGCTGCCGGCTGGGGTAAAACCACGACAGTCTTTTTGGCGCCCAACGTGGGGCTCGAAGGGTTCGAGATAATGACAGATTTGATCGGAATGTGCTAGATTTAATTTATAGCTGCTATTAGCTATTTAGTATTAGCTGTTTAGCTATTAATTGTCAGGCTCCTGTGCTTGCCATGGGGCTTGCTTGCCTTACTATCTATTAGAGTCTAGTGCTCGTTAGTGGCTGCTTTGTGCTTTCGCTGCTCGCTGTACTGCTGTACTTCTTATCATTTTACTGTGCTGTGCCTGGGAACATTTTGATAACAGCAATGGCGATGCGCCTGGGCTGGCAAGTGGCCAGGGCATTGCTGCTGTTTTTGTGCTGCTGTACTGGACAGGCTGGAACTCCTGTGTGCACTCGAGTCGAAGGGACTGTGACCTGTGGATGATTCCACGTCGGAGCAGGACACCCCAAAGCGTCTGTGGCTGTGGTTGCATCTGTGCTGCAGCAGGTATATCTCGAAGTGTCTGGGGCCGTGGTTGCGTCTGTGCCGCAGCAGGTATATCTCGAAGTGTCTGGGGCCGTGGTTGCATCTGTGCCGCAGCAGGTATATCTCGAAGTGTCTGGGGCCGTGGTTGCGTTTGTGCCGCAGCAGGTATACCTCTGGAAGGACTGTGAGCCAAGGATGAGTCCATGCTGGAGAGGGTACACCTCGGAGCATCTGTGGCAAGGATAAGTCCATGCTACAGCAGGTACACCTGGGAGCATCAGTGGCTGTGCATGGGTCATGCTGGAACATTTCAAAGTGTGTGGCCATGGACGAGCCCATGATAGGGCAGGTTTATTTCTGAGAGGACTGAAGCGACTGTGACTGTGGGCAAGGCCACACTGGAGCAAGTGTATCTATGAAGGCATTGTGGCTCATGGAGAAGGCCACGTTGGAACAGGTGCACCTCGAAGCGACTGTGGCTGTGGATAAGTCTATGCCACAGCAGGTGTACCCCTGGAGAAACTGTGGCTCATGGATAAAGCTCCGCTTGGAGCAGGTAGACCCCTAAGGGACTGCAGTCTGAGGATAAGTTCAAGCCGGAGCAGGGGCAAGGGGAGGTGTTCATTGCAATGGTAAACTTGATGGTCTGACTCGAAGGGACCAGGGGTGGAGATTGTAATGGAAATACCTTTAAATTGTTGTAACCCATGATTTGAGTTGCATGTTACAGGAATTACTGTAGCAGAAATCACCTGAACCAATGGAGAACAAGCCTTACAGGGGGCAGCGCAAGTACAGCAGTGGACCTGACCTGAGCTGGTTTTGGTGCCCAGTAACTCCACGTCAACCACCTCTCCTGTCCTGAGTGACCACCATGGTGGATGGAGCCCAAGGTTGTGGACCAAGTGAACCCAATGGACATTTTGCAGACATTTATGGACATTTTAAAAGGGTGGTCCACAGACTAAGGGAATGATATCAGCATATTATATCAAGGGATGAGAAGGGTGGTGGTGCTTAATGAGGATGTATTGAATTGTGTGGGACCTGGGCATGACGTAAATAGTATGGAATAAGGGGTGGATAATGTCCTGGTTTCAGCTGAGAGGATTGATTTTTCTTCATAGTAGCTAGTGTGGGGATACGTTTTGGATTTGTGGTGGAGACAGCATTGATAATATAGAGATGTTTTTGTTCTATGGACTTATTGTTGAGCAGTGTTTACACGAGGCCAAGGCCTTTTCTGCTTCTTGCACTGCCCTGCCAGCGGGATGGCTGGGGGTGGACAAGAAGTTGGGAGGAGACACAGACAGGACAGGTGACCCAAACTGACCAAAGGGGTATTCCATACTATATGACGTCATGCTCAGTTTATAAGGAGCTTGGAGGAAGAGGAGGGGGGGGGCGGCGGCGTTCGGAGCAATGGCGTTTGTCTTCCCAAGTAACCGTTACGCGTGATAGAGCCCTGCTTTCCTGGGGATGGCTGAACACCTGCCTGCCCATGGGAAGTGGTGAATGAATTCCTTGCTTTGCTTTGCTTGTGCACGCGGCTTTTGCTTTACCTATTAAACTGTCTTTATCTCAACCCACGAGTTTTCTCACTTTAACTCTTCCGATTCTCTTCCCCATCCCGACGGGGGGGAGTGAACGAGCGGCTGCGTGGTACTCAGCTGCCGGCTGGGGTAAAACCACGACACCATCTTAAATTTATTATATTACATTGTTGTGGTTTAACCCAGCAGGTAACTAAAACAATCACACAGCCATTCACTCACTCCCACCCTCCAAGTGGGACGGGGTGAGAGAATTCAAAATGGAAAAGGAAAAAAAACCTCATGAGTTGAGATAAAGACAATTTAATAGGACAAAGAAAAAACAAAGGAAGATAACAATAACAAAACCAACAATAAAATAGTAATATAAAAAAAAGTGTTAAACAGTACAATTTCTCAAGCTGACCTGCCTCCCAGCCTACTTCCCAGTTACATGGGGAGCTTGACATCATACGGTATGGAATACTCCTTTGGTCAGCTGAGGTCAGCTGCCCTGGCTGTGTCCTCTCCCAGCTTCTTAGGTGCCCCCAGCCTTCTCGTTGGCAGGACAGTGTGAGAAGCTGAAAAGTCCTTGACTGCTTGGCAACAACTAAAAGCATCAGTGTGTTATCAACATTATTCTCATCCCAAATCCAAAACACAGCACTGCACCAGCTGTCAGAAAGAAAATTAACTCTATCCCTGCCGAAACCAGGACATACATACAATTTATCATAAAGATCATAATCTTTTTGAATTATAGATGTAGAATGATAAAACAAATTATTCTCCTTCCATAGAAAGAAATAGTCAAAATAATCTCTGCAGTGCAGATTTCCATAATCTATGGTCAGAAATGGAGCTGCAGGAAAGCAGTTTCTGCTTTTCATATGCAGCCTATACTCTGAGAACATCGGAAAAGGATCAAAGTACTTATGAAAACACTCTATAGAGTTGTTTTCTATAAAAAAGGAGAAATTTCCACACATACTTGTTAAACTTGAATGTTGATTACAGGATTTGATTGGTATATGGAAATGTAATGACTATAGTTTGGTTGTCTTATTCAACAATTTTAATTGTAAAACAGAATGAAATGACATTTTAACACACTGTTAATGGTATTAATTTTCAATATCTTTGCATTTTAGAAAGTAAATCAGACTTTAGCAAAGCAGATTTATTCATCAAAGGTGCTCCTTTAAAAATAAGTAGGGCTTTTAGTTTGAATATTTGCATTCCATAAACATCCAGTAATTATAATCACACAGGTACAAGTTTCTTAAACTGTTCAGTTCTGTGTGTCCAGCTGAATTGCCTTAGAGTATACAACAGAGCAACATGAAACACTCACCTTGAACAACTATTTAATGGAATGTAAAAATATTTTAACCTTCTTTGAACTGTGTCAAAGATGATTTGACTCAACCCAGGGAATGAAATCAATCTTGCTATTTTAAAGAGACCTAGAGAAGCACTTCTCAGTGTCAAAATGTAACTCGCATTGCACATTTCCTATTTAGGTGTTTTCTTCCAATGATGATACTACAAAGGAACTCTTTCCCTGTATACAGTAATCTTCTTAAATTCTACCCTTTTTTGCCACTGCTAATTTTCTATCAATCATATTCAACCTTCTAAATGAGATCATTTCACAGGATTATGCAAATGTAATTCAACTATGAGCAATTTTGCCAACTCCTGGTAATGGTGATATCCCACGTACAGTTGTATTTCTTTGGTGAAATGAAGGTGTAAATAAGGAAATAATGTAGCATTTCTAGGAGTGACAAAAATACATGTGATCAGTTGAAGGAAGTCCAGCTGGAGGCCAGTCACTACTGCTGAACCCCAGGAGTCCCTACTGGGGCCAATACTGTTCAATCTTTTCATTACTGACCCGGACAATGGCCTAAGTGCACTCGCAGCAAGTTTGCTGATGATAGAAAAAAGGCAGGAGTGATTGATAGGCCAAATGATTGTGCCACCCTTCAGATGAGCCTCAACAGGTGGATGAAATGGGTCATGAAATTAACAGTGGGAAGTGGAAAGACCCGCACCTGGGGATGAATGACACCTGGCAACAGCTGATGGGTAGCTGGCTGGTCTGCAGACAAGGACTTGGGGGTCCTGGTGGACCACAAGCTGAACATTAGCCAGCAGTGTGCACTTGGAGTAAAGAAGGCTAACAGCCTCCTGGGCTCCATTAGGAGAAGTGCTGTCAGCAGGTGGAAGGAGGTGATCCTTCCCCTCTCTTCAGCCCTGGTGAGACACACCTGGAGTGCTGGGTCCAGTCCTGGGCTCCCCAGGACAAGAATGTCCTGTCTCTCTCCACAAGATATACGGACATACCAGAATGAGTCCAATGAAGGGTCACAAAGATGATAAACAGACCTAGGAGGAGAGCCTGAGAGAGCTGGGACTGTTCAGCCTGGAGAAGTCGCAGGCAGAGTTCTTAGCCATATGGAAACATACTTGATAGGAAGAGGTAAAAAAGACAGAGCTAGAGCCCCAGTTATGCAGCATATCCAGTGACAGGACAGAAGGCAAAAGGCACAAAATGAAATGCAGAAAACTCCATGCAAATCAAAGAAAAAGACTTTTTAATGTGAGGGTGGTTGAACACTGAACAGGTTGCCCAGAGAGTTTGTGGAATCTCCATCCTTCGAGATAGTCAAAATCCAACTGTACACAGCCCTGGACAACCTGCCTTAGCTTACCCTGCTCTGATCCGGGGACATGGAGTAGCTGACCTCTGTAGGAGCCTCCAACCTCAGCCATTCTGGTATTCCATAAAACCACTGTGTGAGGGCTGACAAAGATCCTGTATTTGGCTCTAACAAATTACAGAGGGGAATGACATACACATAAACATATTAAATGCATATGCATGCTTTCTGTCTTAAACCAAATATGTTTCCATATGAATAGGAACAAGTTTCTATAACCAATTTTTCACAAGACATGCACGTGAAAGCAGCCTCTTTCACATGTACAAAAGGGAGACCTCAATCCTAAACAGCAGTCCTTGACCTGCTGGGTAATAGGAGACTGTATTAAAGAAGTTATTAAGTTTGTTTAGATCTCATAACTTGAAAACAGTACACATATATCAAAAAAGTAAATGTTTGTTCTGTTTGTTACTAAGCTCATGCTGCTTCCCAAGTGAACAAGGAAACTCTCAGAGATGGGAAAAAGATTGCTTTTGCCTTTAACAAATAGGCATCCTACAAAAGGAAACATTACTCACTACAGGCGGATTAGTTTACAAAAAACATTTCCCACTACTTTCTTTATATATATGTGTGGGTACCAAACCTATACAGTTTGCAGAAAATGCTGAAAGAACAGTACAGTTCTGGAAATTCTTCTGTAGAAACTGTCCAAAGAAGGAAAACACTATCATCCACCCATATCTTCATGAAATAAACACATCCAAACTTTTCTTTTAGCTATTATAGTTAATCAACTTAGAAGATATATACTGAACATGGACAAAAGTATTTGAGAAACAGAAATTAAATGTCATCAAAAAAAGAGAAGACCATCAAATAAACAGTTCCTCTTGTGCAGAAGGAGACTGCAAGTTTTAGGTGTTTAGAGCTTTGTCTAAATTTGGAATTGCAATACCCATGCAATTAGCAAAAGTATTATACAGCTACAAAAATCTAAATTCTAATAGCAAAACAAAACTAAATACTGTGAAACTAATACATTTGCACTTCCCTCCTTTATCTTTGCCTTTGTTGTTGAAAAGACTTCTTGTTTGCAACTCGCTAGTAGGACATCTCTTTTAGCAGACAGAAATCTGATATCCCTGAATGAAAAATAAGGAAAAAAGTTATCTAACAATGAATATTCCACACAAAAAATAGAAAAATGGTCCCCATGTAACAAGACAGCTCCACAGGTGTGCACAATAGATACACATATATATGCAATAAGGGTTTACAGAGTATTTCATCAGGGTTTAGCACAGAGAGATTGTTAGTCCTTCCCTTTCTTATGCATCTGATTCCAATTCTACGCAGCATTTATGTCAGTATTCTCACAACTGTGAGAGTATCAAAAAGGTGATCTGCAAACTGATTTTATTTCTGCACTTCTGTTCCAGGAGCAGACCAATTAAAAAAAAGAAAAGCTTACTCCTAATTCTAACTTCAGAGAACACTTTACTAATTTAGGGCTGGAGAACTTGACAAGTAACACAATCAATAGCCATGGTAGGAAGAAATACAATTTGTCTATTTGATGCATCCCCAACTTCCCTTTCATTCATAAACACATTTGCAGAAAGCACTTGTATGTGGTAACTAGCATGACTGTCCCCATCATATTCCCACCGCATTTTACCTGGACCTTTATGCTGTGTTCCACCCTACGCAATTCTGGCTAATAAAGACAGAACTCTAATCTACTTTTGTACTGAACACAAAATACATCGTGTCCTTGCACTTCTAAGAACAAATTGATCATCACACAAAAACCTATCCTTGATCTTTACAGTCAATAAATTTTCTCCGCATGATCATCTGACTGACTCACTGAATAAGAGATGTTCAAACCGCAATAGCAAATCCTAATGCCAGGAAAAAATAAAGATTTTCTGGGTTATATTCTGGATATATATATATGAAAAGACAACACATAAAATTAACTTGGTAGTACTGCATTTGCCTCTGAATACATTTGCCGTGATTTGCACCTGAATGTTAGTAATTTTACTCTAATTGAAGATGATAATGTTCATGTGCTATGTGATCTGCAATGTCAGCTGTGAAGTGTGGAGAAAAGGGCAACGCAGGACTGCAGTGCTCTGCCGGCTCCCAGTCGTCCGGTTCTGAGCACACAGTGCTCTTAGCTTGTGGAAGGCAGCACCTGATGCTCCTTCGACTCTTTTGACAGACTCCTTTAAATAATTACTTCCACTTTTTCCTTTAGTTAGAGCTTTGCTTTTTAGCAACAGCTTAACTAGATTTTTCAACCTGGGAATGAATAGTTTGAAATCACAGAAAAGTTCTTATTTTTTTAAATTGCTAGATTGAATTAGAAAATAGAGAACATATATGTTTTAAGTACACAGCTATAAGGAAAAAAAAACCCAAACAACAAAACAAACACCCATAAGCCCAGGTTCTGTTTGCTTTGTCTTGGAGGGGAAATGGAAGTGTTGACATAATCAATGTAATTGGAAGATAGGTATGCCACATTTGCTGTTTCACAGTACCGTAACCCAGGTACTTCATTCTCTCTATTTCCTCCCCCCCCCCCTTACTATTTTTTTGTTGTAGTTCTGAAGTGCCTCATGAACAGACTATAACCACAGAAGCTTAGAAAGGACTTCAGAAAGACACCTCACCTTTTCCTCTACCTCAGGGCAAAATCAGCTGTACATCATCAGAAAGGTATTTTTTCAGCCTGTTTTTAAAAACCACAACAATGAACCAACCACAATCTCTGTAAGCAACATTCAGTCATCCTTAGCAGGTGAATGTTTTTTCTAATGCCTAACATAAAGCTCCCAGCAGTAGCTGAAGAGAAGCACTGCAATGCAAATGGACACTGCGGATTACAAACTACACTTTTCCTTGAATAAAGGAAAGAAAAAAGGAAAACATTAACATGCAACCTCTTTCTTTCTGAACACTAGGCAATGCCATTCCTTTGATTATTTCTATCAGTAGTGTATACAACGCAGATCTCTGTTAACCTTGCGCAGACTCTCTCCAGTTTATTGATGTGTAGAACCTCACTCATTTAGGGAAATGAATACCTGAACTGCAATACACAGTAAAGTATCTAATGGTATTTCCAAATTTTAATTTTCACTTTTTCTTTATGTATTTGTTCACTATGCTCCTAATGTTTAAACTTCCCAGTATCCAGATATTCCATTTTCATCCCAAGTTGACTTTTTCAATGGATATGATGCTCTTGAGGGTCACTTTAAGATGACTTTGAGGATGATTTTAGCAGTAAATGAAAAGTTAAGATTGCCATCATAAACAAACAAAAAATTAAATGGGAAATTTTCAAGCACCTCCAGTTGCTACTAATGTGCCATTCTATTTGAACTGTTATAAAAGATCTGATGTATCTGAAGACAGGTCTATAATTCTAAAAAGGTAAAACATATGTTCTAACAAAGCCTGCACAATTCTTCCCCCTGGAAAGCTTGGCCATTAGCAGCTGTTGGAGGCAGCACTGATATCAAATTCAAAATCAACAGTAAAACTTATAATCTCAGATAACATTTCCTCAGCAACAGTTGCGGGGGGAAAAAAAAAAAAAGAAAAGAAAAGATCCATAGCTGTATCTATCTCAAGGATATTCTGGCAGATAGCATCCTGTTAGAACTGAAGTTATGTTAAGTTACAAATGAGCATTAGAAATAATTTTGCATGCCCTTGGGGAATTTTAGGTAGCATAATGTCAGTAATATTTGCCAAGAATCAATTGATTCATCTCCCAGATAAGTGCAATTTATCTGTTTTTTGTCCAGGAGGAAAAAAAAAATACAAGGAAGTACCAGGAAAAGCAGATTAAAATGTAAATTTCACTATCTTTTCCATCTGTTTCTTCTAAAATCGTTTCTCTCAACTACGCAAGCATCAGGGCTAATCAAGAAAAAATGTCTGGAGTAGCATACATCATTGCCTTTTTAAGTTGAAGAAAGACTATGCAGTTTATACCAGTATAAAGTTAAATATGAACATGATTCAACATGTTCCTTGAGAGGGACAAGCAAGAATGTTCAGGGCTCTCAAAACAGAGACCTAGAGAGTGTCAAATTGCCACAGAGGAGAACGACTAAAGTGCTGAGAAATCACAGATGATGATGAATTTGTCATCTCACAGTACAAGAGAGGCAGGGGATTTACTCTGTAAATCTTTAGAAAATCATTTTTTCATTTTCACTGGTACAACTCCAGTTAATTCCATAGCGTCACTCTGGATGTAAAAGAATCAGTTGAAGAACAGAAATTAACTACAGAAACTATCTTTTCAGCAGATAAATGTGAGTTTACCATGTCTAAGAATGTTACTCCACATTTCAAACTCAAAGTTTAATCATTAATTTTCTTCAACAACAAATAATTCTAGCTCTTTCTCACCTGAGTAGTGCTACATAGTAACAGCAAATCTCCATTTCGCCAGTTATTCTAAGACTAACAGTTCATTAAAATATTTTTGGTTTCCTTGCTAAAAATTACTGGTATCCGTAACAGTTTACAAAAAGGCTATTCCCCCCACCCCCCCACCCCCCCCATATGGCATTATCCTTCCCCTCCTGCACTCCTAATGCCTTCCCCACCATTTCTTCATCTTGTACAAAAAAACCAAAAACCAACCCCACACCAAAAAACCACCCCACCAAAACAAAACAAAAAACCCACAACCAACCAACCAACCAACCAATTTGAGTCTGGAAAATGTATTGTATGACAAGAAAATGTAACTACTACACACAGCAAAAAGCCGTCTGTCAGTAATTACAAAGGCCAACAGTGCAATATGACTGCCAAGAACAATTAAACTGAATTCTCTGTTATTTCAAAGAAACTCAGCAAAATGGAAGTGGAAAACAGTCTTGCCAATCATTTCTCTATAGAACTTACCATTATCAAATTCCAGTCTCTGACATACATAACTTCAAACTAACCTGTGAAGCATTGTTCTTTCCATTTGTAGAGTGTGTAAATGTGTGTAAAGGTGTTGGTGGTGTGGTGGCTCCCCAACAGTCCCCTCGTTGGCCACGGCTAAGCCCATTAGCCAAGCTGGTGGTGCCTCTGTGAGAATGTATTTAAGAAAGGGCAAACAAAACACAGCACAGGAAGAGAGAAGTGAGGAAAAAATTGTGAGAAATAGCCTTGCAAGCACCATGGGCAAAGAAGGAGGGGAGGAGGAGGTGCTCCAGGTAACCATAGTGAAGACTACTTGCAGCCCATGGAAGAGACTGTGGTGGAGCAGGTGAGTATTTTCTGAAGGACATTAGCCTGTGGGAGGTACCCCATGCTGGAGCAGGGGAACAAGGTGAAAAGGAAGGAGGGGCAGTGAGGAGCTGTTATGGACTGACCACAACCCCCATTTCCCATCCCCCCACACCACTCAGAGTGCGGGGTGGGGAGTGGGCAGAAGATTTGGGAATGAGGGAGTGAAGATGATCCTGGGAAAAAGGCGTGGAGAGGTGGGAGGAAGGTGGGTTTGTTTTTTTTTATTTTGTCTTTGTTTCTCACTATCCGAACATATTTTAATTAATTTTCCCCGAGTTGGATCTGTTTTGTCTGTGACAGTAATCAGTAAGTGAACTCCCCGTCCTTATCTTGACCCACAAGCCTTTTCATCTTATTTTTTCCCCCTGCCTTGCAGAGGAGGGTGAGCAAAAGAGTAGCTGGGTGGGGGGCTGCTGGCCAGCCCAGGTCAGCGCACCACACCATTACACACAGGAACCCATACTCATAGGAATGCCAGATGAACTTAACACTGTCCTACTGTACTGAGGATTTTTACTTGAGTACTGAACAACCCAGGCAGTCACCCATCATCTATTTACTGTGAGGCCAAAACAACTTTCTCTTTTTAAGGAGTGGAATTGTATTTATAAATTTTGCAGAAGTAAGCATCATAATCTTTTCATGTTTAACGCAGTATGGGTGGAAGCCACCTTGCTTTCACTTGCCATTGTTATTATTTCCTAAATAAACACTGAAAAAAAAGGCAGTATTTCAAAGGAAAAACTATAGTTCTCTTCTGAAGGCTCTGACCATCAGCTAAAAATTTGATTTTGAGTCCCTCCATACGCAGATAGACAACATCCATATTTCAAGCAGTAATGGGTTCATGTACAGGATAATACAAGAGGCAGGGCAGGTGGAACTGAGACATGCTGCAGTTCAGGATTCAGATGTTTTGGAGGCACTGTTCAGGAACTGGTTCCAAAATTCTCTTGGCTACACACATACCTTATACATAGCTACTCTCCTGCGAGGACAAAATAACCACTGTATGGGTCCTGCAGTTAGCCCATGTCCACCAGTATCTGAAGTGAGACTAGCTATGTTATCAAAATCAGTTCTGTGCTCCCCTCCCCTTTTCTTGTTGTTAAATAAGGGTGAGAGTGTCTTCAGTGAAGTTTAATTTGGCTAGTAACTCTTCACAGGATCCAAGCTAGCACTTTCTATGAATGTCATGTATTGCTAATGTGCAACCATAGCTTATACTTCACAACATAACAACGTGGCTTTCAAATGTAGACTACTATCCAATACTATTAGCTGCTACAGGTATATAATTAATTTTTTGATGGCAGTCCTACTGATTTCAATGTCAATAGGTAATAACAGGCTTTAAAACATGGATTACCTTAATTCTGACATTACTGGCTCAGTTTTGAATGCCATATGGTTGCAGGTTTAACCTTTCAAACTTTGGTTTAATGTAGAGGTCAATGGTAAGGTCACTCGTTCATCTCCTCCAGCTCTGCTGATGCTCCACTACTCTGAAACAATATCCTATGTGATCTGTAACAAAAATTTTCTCATTTAACAGTACCTCAGTAAATCAATTCAGTTTTGCAGGACGCAGCTCTCCTTTTCCTTTGAATGCAAGTAACACAGCCATATTCAGGGAAGCTATATATTTAAATTGTCCCTAATACTTATGGGCTATTTGAACTTGATGAAAAAGTGGAAGTTATCAGACAAGCATTGAGATACAGAAACATAAACGGGCAACTCATTGTTGTGTTCTCGCCTAGTTTTACATCTGCAGAGCCATCAAATGCTTTTACAGCCTGTACAAATTTCTTGCTTAGTATGAAGATACAAATTGCACACGATTATATCGTGCAAGCCTAGAATGAGTAATATTCTTTACCAAAGTATCACAAAAGGGACAGATGGCAAAAAAATCACTATTTACTATTATTGCTAATGAAAGTTTATCCAATGGGAAACAATATGAAGTTAGTCTGAGCAGTATGAATGAACAACGACACTTACTGGCATAGCCAGAAGTCAACCATTCAGAGAAATGACTGCAGTATCACAGATCTTACAGTATACACTTCATTGATCAAATACTATAGCTGTAATACAGTATAATTGTATATATATACAATATAATTGTTTCGTTAATGCTCTTTTTGATAATAGGTTGTACCTATGGCAGAACAAGAGGACACAATTACTGGGAAGTTTATGTCTATAAAGATCACAACTGAAAGTCAAGACAGTAAATGTTAGGTTATTTGAACTCTCTTCAACACTCAGATTCCTGTTGTTCCTCAGGATTTATTTTTATCCAGTACATTGTGGGGGAATAGGAATTAAGAAAGAGAGACAAAGAGAGGAAGTACATAAATTTTAAATGAATTTTAAATCATAACTATCAATGTGAGGAGAAAAAATGAAACATATATTTATTAAGTACTACCTACATGTATGTTTTCATAACACTGCCAGAAAACAGAAATGATTCAGTGCCTTCATCTTCTCATCTCAGGATTAAAATAAGCAATTGTATATTTGCATGCAGATTTAGTAGAAATTGGTGTCAACTTAACTCAGGGAAATAAGAACTACTAAAATACAGGATTGAATTTATAGAAGTGATTATGCTGAGGTGCAAATAAATAAATTAAATTAAACCTAATTACACTAATCAGAAATCAAGCCAAATACCTACAAAGAGTTTTATACTGAGAGCAATCATCTGCAAGAAATCTCTGAGAAATGAAGCTGTAAGATGAGGTAGTGGCCAATAAATGAAAATTTCATTAAAAGATCATCCTTTCATTTCTCATATGCAGGCCTTAGAAGAACTCCAAAAAAGGGTTCTCTCACACAACAAAGTATAATTTTATAGTGTTTCTGAATTATTACTCTCATTATGAAGTTGTAATATGGATTGATATTTAATCAGACTTTTAATTAGTCTGATGAATTAGGTAACAAGTGACATTCACATGTTGGCAGACTCTTCTCTACTTTATCCTTGTCAGATAATGGTTTCACATATGTCAAAGTAACTTAATGAGACTTTTTGTCCTTGAGGCTGTATTCCTCGGTGTATTCAAGCCAGAGACCTCAACAAATGTCCCCAAGATTATAATGTATGAATTTGAAAAGCTTTGTGTGGTCTTTGTTTCATACTGCTGCATAATACATTTTACTTTCTGATAGCAGCATAAACATTGCCATTATAAATATTATCTTAATAGTAGTATCCTTCTGAGGAAAAAAAATATCATTATAATGTACCTATGCTGCTACTCTATGTGTGTGCATAACTTAGGCAGCAATTAATGCTGGATTGTCTTTTCAAAAGTTACTACCCAGATTCTGATAATCACCAAAATATCCATTAATTTACAACTCCATATTCCAGTTGTTAGCTGGGTTCCCAAAGCAAAGAAAGGACTTTGTGACCATGTCCAGTGTAGGTGTCTACACCAGCCCATGCTGCCAATAACTGCTCACTCTGGGGACAGAAGAGCAGACATTTCAAAGACATTAAGTTCCTAAAGGTTCTGTGAAAATCAATTGCCACTAGGTATGTGGCCCCACTAAGGAAAGAGTTGGAGACCAAACTTTACCCTTTCAAAACACCAGAGATTTCACAGGGGAAAAGAGACACTGGAAAAAAAGCTACCTTAGCTGCAGGCTAACGGGTGAAATTGGTTAAAAATACAGGAGAACTGACAAGTTCTGAGCCAGTTTTTTCTGCCTGTATAAAGTCACCTGAATATCACAACTTCTGAAGGAATAAAGTATGCCAGGTTAGGCATCACTGTATGTGTAAGCATCACTTATCACACACACACACACGTACGTAGCGTAAAGATGACAGTACATTCAAGTTTTCCCTTGTACCTTGGGATCTTGTTAGTAACATTCCGTGCCATCATGTCTCCTGTTTAGAAATATGATTCAGCAATCACTGGCTCACTGACATGTCAGCATGTAAAACAGAATAGCACAATTTGAAGATATTAGGATTTCATGACTCTTTTCTTATTCAAACGCTTCGTCATCTGTCAAAACATGAATATGAGAGTTCAGAAGAGGCATTACCTTTGCTATCCATGGTCTAAAATATTTTAGTGAGACTCAAAATCTCTTGTGCATTTTACATAGATATCTTTATTTCCTTTCAGGAGTGAAAGGGAAAACAGCATAAGAACTATGAGACTATTACCTGCTGGCAAGATTTGGCTACCGGGGCTAAGGGCAACTGGTCCTCACCCCCAGGGATGAGGACTGTGCCCACTGCCCAGGGCTTCAGCTGCCCAGCAGCTGCCCTGCTCCATGATGGGGCAGTGGGATGGTCCTGGCTGCCAGGCCCTGCCCTGCCACCCCCATGGAGATATGCTTTTTTATGATTAAAAAGAAAAATTATATGTGGCCTTGAGCATGGGCTATGAGGAAAGTCAGGTTGTGCTGACTGAGTCTGATGAAAATGGCAATTTTACGGGTTGTAGTGCAGTCATCAGAAATTTATTTTGTACATTCTTCAGGTGCAGGAAACCTCTCTGAGAGGAAAGAGAAGAGGGGAGAGTCTTCTCTCACCTGAGAGGGGAGCGCAACTCAGGATGAACTGCAGACTTTTCAAAATGTCCCATCAGGAAGGAAGCCCACCTCCCTCATGCATTAAACACTGACACTGAACATGAAGGAGGACCCAAGCATTCCCTGTCTTCAGGATCTTGATGAAGAAGGATGCTCACCTTCTTCAAATACTCTTTTGAGCTATAAAAGATGGCAGAAAAAGTGCAGAGATTGGGAAGGCCAGCTTTTTAACAACCAACAGGCCTCATCTAATGTTGACACTTCCTCAGCATCCATTCCCTTGCTTTTTGCTTTTTTTTTTTTAACCTGAGAATCAGTGGTCCATTACACACATAATTTGCCTGTGTGATGTTGTGGTGGGTTGGTCTTGCCTGGAGGCCAGGTGCCCACCCACCGAAGCTATTCTATCGCTGCCCTCCTCAGCTGGGCAGGGGAGAGACAATAAGATGAAAAGGCTCCTGGGTCGAGATAAGGGCAGGGAGAGATCACTCATCCGTTACCGTCACGGGAAAAACAGATTTGACCTGGGAAAATTAATCTAATTTATTACAAACAAATCAGAGTAGGATAATGAGAAATAAAACCAAATGTTAAAAAACCTCCCCCCACCCCTCTCTGCTTCCCAGGCCCAACTTCACTCCCCATTTCTCTCCCTCCTCCCCACCAGCGGCACAGGGGGACGGGGAATGGGGGTTGTGGTCAGTTCCTCACACGCTGTCTCTGCCGCTCCTTCCTCCTCAGGGGGAGGACTCCTCACACTCTGCCCCTGCTCCAGCCTGGGGGCCCTCCCACGGGAGACAGTCCTCCACCAACTGCTCCAGCGTGGGTCCCTCCCACGGGGTGCAGACCTTCAGGAGCAGACTGGTCCAGCACGGGTCCCCCACGGGGTCACAAGTCCTGCCAGCAAACCTGCTCTGGCCTGGGCTCCTCTCTCCATGAGGCCACAGGTCCTGCCAGCAGCTGCTCCAGCATGGGCTTCCCACGGGCCACAGCCCCCTTCATGTGCCTCCACCTGCTCCGGTGTGGGGTCCTCCACAGGCTGCAGGTGGATATCTGCTCCACCATGGACCTCCATGGGCTGCAGGGGGACAGCCTGCCTCACCATGGTCTTCTCCAGGGGCTGCAGAGAAATCTGCTCTGGTGCCTGGAGCACCTCCTCCCCCTCTTTCTGCACTCACCTTGGTGTCTGCAGGGTTGTTCCTCTCACATCTGCCCACTCTTCTCTCTGGCTACAATTGCTCCTGGTGTTTTTTCCTTTTCTTAAATACATTACCCCAGAGGCACTATTGCCATTGCTGATGGGCTCAGCCTTGGCCAGCAGTGGGTCTGTCTTGTAGCCGGCTGGCATTGGCTCTATCAGATACAGGGGAAGCTTCTAGCAGCTTCTCGCAGAAGCCACCTCTGCAGCCCCCCTGCTACCAAAAACTTGCCACACAAACTCAGTACAGATTGGGTATTAGTATTGGTATTGATTAGTGAGGGAAATGATAAACCATTGTAAAGAGATATATGAATCCTCTGGATAATATTCCTCCTACTCAATACAATGAAGCAGTGATGTTTTGAAATGAGGGCATTAAACTTAATTTGTGTCAAGTTTAAATGACCTGCTTATTGACACGGTTTAGGCCCAGCCGGCAGCTCAGCACCACGTGGCTGCTCACTCAGCCCTCCCCAGCGGGATGGGGAGGAGAAGGGAAAAACAACGGCAAAGCCTCGAGGGTTGGGACAAGGACAGGTTACTGGGACAACAAGGGAGAGGGGAACAATCAGCATCAGCACTGATAACAGATATTCACAATGGGTGATAACAGAGAACAATTTACCAATCCAACAACCAGACACTCAGCGCATCCGGGAACCACACCGAAAACCACACCACCCCCCCACTGCCCGCCTAGCCCCCTTTTATGGTGAGCATGACGTCACATGGTATGGAATAGCCCCCAGCCAGCTTGGGTCACCTGTCCTGGATCCTTGTGAAATTAACTCTATCCTTGCCAGAACCAGGACATTTAAAAAGTCCAGGACAGGCATCTTTTCAACGCTGACATCCATGATGTACAATATAGCTATATAAATTCCAGGGGTTTTACAGTCATAATAGCACTGATGATAATTCTAGGGAGGATGTAAGTTACTACATTGTAACATTGTGCTTCACTGCAGAAGATGTCTAGCACCAACCCACATTTTACCATTCCCTCAGTAACAGAAAGAGCAGTGTACACTCTGGGTAAAATGTTGCCCGTACAGTGCAAAAATAACAACATTGTTTTGCCAACTTGGAAATTCTTTGTAAATATTCAATACCAATAATTTTCAAAGTTACAGATCATCAGGAGTGAAATATTTTCCCCATATAAAATGTACAAATGCAGGATCATAGCAGTACACTCCCTTTAAAAAAAATAGTCTTGCTTATTGTCATCCCTAAAACCACCATGTGCTGAGTTTCAGCTTCACAGCAGGTAATGCACTGTACATGCTTGTCTTGTTTAGATTTTACTGCGACTACTAAAACAAAATATGAGATTGTTCTTAAAAGACACACCGCAACAAGTATGCTAAGCATTTGCCTTAAATAACAGAGCAACAGACACCAGGTATACTTGCTACTGTAGGGATCTTTCTGATTTACCCTTTACACTCTGTCAGCATCCTGCTTCACCACAATGCTAACATTAGTACTCATGGCAAGAATCTTCCGAAGCTAACCTGCCAGAACACTGCTCATCTTGCCTGCAGACAGAGGAGGGTCAATCTCTGTTCAATTCACTGCCTTGAATCAGCTCACTGTGACAGCCAAAGGTAAGCTTTTGGGGGCAGCTACCTTGTAAATTGGTGACGTATGTCATCTAGCCACATCCACAATCACTAAGATGCAGGAGGAAGGTTGTACACCTTGCTGGAAAAGTAACAAATGAGTGAACACTGGAAATGAGACTTGGTCAAATAAAGGGAATTTCACACTTCCAAGAAGGTGAAATAAAGCTTCTTATAGTGAATGGATAGACTGTCTCCAAAATCAGAAAGATAAATTTGCATCAGAGAAAAAGATACTATTCTGAACATCTAGAAGGCCTCAAATGAAGAATGGAGATAAAAGCTAAAAATGCCCCATTAATAATGGGTAATCTCTGACACCCTGGAGCATGCAAGTAGAGAAAGGCAACACTCCCAAACAGTGACCACAGCATGTCAGCTGAATAGACAGAAGAGATTTTCCAGTTCAAACACAACGTTAAAGACAATAAACATGGCTTTTCTTTCAGTTGTTCAGTTAAACTTTTCAGAAATATTTCTAGATATACTATTTCAAAGGCTCTCAATAAGCCTGAAAATTTAATTGCACTGGCTGACATGAAGTACAATCCCAAGGTACGTAGATTATAACAAGGTAATCTTCAACTCTGTAGGACATTTTGACAGGTGTTTTCACTCCCAGGATTTTATCGACAGGACAACACAACACACCTGGACATTGGTGGGTCCGTGGGGACCTGGAGAAACAGTACCAGGAGGGTCAGAGCAGGACAAAGTGCCTTCCAGTGGCTAGAAGAGGAAGGCTTTCTGGCATCTGAAAGATAAGGGGGGGTGCACAACTAAATTCACATGGTCCCCAAGGTATCTGAGACGGACACTCAGTATAAAGGCCTCTAAACCTGAAGCGTGGTTAAAAGACTTTTAAAAGTGATGACTGGATTTAACTATTAAATAGCATGATGGTAGCTAGTTCCAGTGATTCAATGTAGTTATTATTTTATTAATGCACTCTGATGTAGACTGCAGAAGCAATTTGTTGATCTGTGATTGCTTCTTAGAGCAGACGGCGTGGTCAGCTACAGAAAAAAAAACCCAAACCGAAACCCAAAAAAACCTTTGCTATACAAAAGTAATTAGTTGCCTTTTAAGTGCAAGGGACACACCACATAGCCACCACTGACTGACTAAAATGTCTGTATCCATATTAAAGAATATAACCCCACCCAGTGAAAAAAGTTGAAGAAATCTTAACAGATTACAATGTATACAAAAAAATGGAAGAAAAAAGGAAAATACTAATAACAATGAATATTAAAAGACTGAATTTAATTAAAATATGGCTTGCACACATTAAGTCAGGACACAAAGTAATATGCCAATTATAAAGAGGACCTAAAAGCTGATGTATTTCTAAAAAAATAAAGTAAAAAAGTGACATGAGAATGAAATATTTATTGGGGGTTAAAAAAAAGTAAAATAAAAGACTTTTAACGATACAGAAGGAAAATCAACAGTATTTCAGCCTGCATTTCAAATAAACTAGAAGGAAAAATTCTGTGCACAGAATTGCCACTGATGACTGAATTTTTAGTTTTGCTGTGATACTGCTCCAAGATCTCACTGAAAGCACACTCAAAGCAGTATGCTGCCTATTCTGCGAACAAGTATCGGACTTCCATATCCAGGCCTACCAGGATATCACTTTTCACTAAAACTGAATTTCTGTCTCCCAGTAGGTGGCAGAAATTCAGTCATACAGGGAACAACTTTTCGTCTCCCAGACACCATTACAGACTGATTGACTGAGGAGCCATAACTATTTCCCATGAAACTACCTACTTTTTCTTGGTGATTACATTACATCTCATGTTATCATTGCAGCAGGAGGACAAGTAATCACAAGAAACAGAAAGGAAACTATTTTTGATGCAGTTTCTCATGAGGATGATGACAAATTTGCCCCTGAATACAATAAAGAGGACCGCTCAAGATTTACACTTAACACTATTCCCATGAAAGCTGCACTCATTGAAGTCCCCAGTGGAACTGCACCATGACCTCTGTTGCCTTTAAGAGACAATGTTGTGCCTATCAAACAACCACCAATACTGTTTTACAATTCTAACTTGCAATTCATTACACCCTTCTACTAGTATGTGTACCTCTAATTCACAAAATGAAACTACTTTCCGCATTATGCTTAGCAATTTCAATATTCTCTGAAAATGTCTTTAACAAGTAATTATCTTTCAGAGTTCCAGCAAACTTGAAATGCCAATCTTGAGAAGTTCTCATCCACATTTCCAGAGACAAATAATGGCTATTGAATAAAAATCTTCCAAAGTCCTTGTGAATGAGTTTAAGTACTTTCTTAAGTACTTAAGCTAGCTTTCTCTGCTGCTTTGAACAATTGAGGCTTTTAGGATTAAACATCTAAACTGTTCAGGTGCTGCTTTACATCACCTTAAAGCCTGGGCTGCAGTTTCAATTTTTAAGTGAGAGGAAGTTATCCAATTATAGTTGCAACTTTTCCCTTTCTGTGCCCTTAATTTCAAAAATTGAATCCTTCTTAAAAAAAAAAAAAAAAGTGCTTAATTGAGTCTAATCCATGCAGCACTTCTACCTTTCATATGGTCCTCAAAAAAAAAAAAAAAAAAAGAAAGAAAAGAAAGAAAAGAAAAGAACAGGAATATGGCTAACATGGCTCTTAAAACACATACTTAGCTTTACTGTTTTACTGGGGGTTTTTTACTGTTTTTTCACTGTTCCCTTGGGACACAATGACTACTGGAGAAAGATGCAGACCAAAGAGGAAAGAATTATGATACTGAACTACTGTTGATGGAAAGAAAGCGAATAAAAAGATGGTTTAGTCCAGAGGAAATAATATCCAGGACTGCTACATGATAATAAACCTCAAAAAAGTAAACAGCAGATACACAAGTAAAGGAAAAACCTGTTTTGCCTTCCTAAAGTACACTTACTTTACAGCAATGGTGATATGTGTTCAAGGTATTAAGAAATTTCTCATGGTACAGACAGGTACTGGAGCAGACTGCTTGAGGAAGTTCTGCTGTTCCCATTGCTGGAGACTAAATGCTTCCCAAGAATGACTGACATACAGGTGGCAGAGGATAACATAACCTGCTTAGGTCCCCTTTGACGTATTTTTTAATCATTTCATAAAGATCTTTGTCTATGGTTTTAATTATCTTATTTCTGGCTATTTCTATGTTTTAAATTAATCAGCTTTTCTAGTATCTCTTCATCAGCTAGCAGAAGTGTCAAGTATTGATGTGGTTTAGGCCCAGCCGGCAGCTGAGCGCCACGCGGCCGCTCACTCACTCCTTCCCCAGCGGGATGGGGAGGAGAACGGGAAAAAAACAACGGCAAAGCCTCATGGGTTGGGATAAAGACAGGTTACTGGGACAGCAAGGGAGAGGGAAACAATCAGCAACAGTACTGATAACAAATATTAACAATGGGTGATAACAGAGAACGATTTACCGAACCAACGACTGACTGACCGACTGTGTTGGTTTTGCGTGGCAAGGTTTTGGTAGCGGGGGGGCTACAGGGGTGGCTTCTGTGAGAAGCTGCTAGAAGCTTCCCCTGTGTCTGATAGAGCCAATGCCAGCCGGCTACAAGACGGACCCGCCGCTGGCCAAGGCCAAGCCAATCAGTGCCTCTGTGATAACATATTTAAGAAAGAGAAAAACAGTTAGAGAGCGCTTTTGCAGCCAGAGAGAGGAGTGAGAAGATGTAAGAACATCTGCAGACACCAAGGTCAGTGCAGAAGGAGGGGGAGGAGGTGCTCCAGGCACCGGAGCAGAGATTCCCCTGCAGCCCCTGGAGAAGACCATGGTGAAGCAGGCTGTCCCCCTGCAGCCCATGGAGGGAGGATGAGGGGGTGTAGAGATTTCACCTGCAGCCCGTGGAGGACCCCATGCTGGAGCAGGTGGAGACACCTGAAGGAGGCTGTGACCCTGTGGGAAGCCCGCGCTGGAGCAAGCTCCTGGCAGGACCTGTAGAGCCGTGGAGAGAGGAGCCCACGCCAGAGCAGGTTTGCTGACAGGACTTGTGACCCCGTGGGGGACCCACGCTGGAGCAGTTTGCTCCTGAAGGTCTGCACCCCGTGGAGGAGACTCACGTTGGAGAAGGTCGTGAAGGACTGTCTCCCATGAGAGGGACCCCACGCTGGAGCAGGGGAACGATGAGAGGAGTCCTCCCCCTGAGGATGAAGAAGCGGCAGAAACACCGTGTGATGAACTGACCGTAACCCCCACTCCCCGTCCCCCTGTGCCGCTGGGGGGGGGCGGAGGTTGAAGCCGGGAGGGGTGGGGGGAGGTGTTTTTAAGATTTGGTTTTATTTCTCATTCCTCTACTCTGTTTTGCTTAGGAATTAATAAGATGAATTCCCTCTCTAAGTTCGGTCTGTTTTGCTCGTGATGATAATTAGAGAATGATCTCTCCCTGTCCTTATCTCGACCCGTAAGTTTTTTTTTCATTGTACCTTTTCTCCCCTGTCTAATGAAAGAGGGGAGTGATAGAGCAGCTCTGGTGGGCACCTGGCCCTCAGCCAGGGTCAACCCACCACACTGACCGACCGACCACACACTCAGCCCGTCCCAGAACCACACCAAAACCTCGCCACCACCCCCCCCCACCCGCCTAGCCCCCTTTTATGGTGAGCATGATGTCACATGGTATGGAATAGCCCCCAGCCAGCTTGGGTCACCTGTCCTGGCTCCTTGTGAAATTAACTCTATCCTTGCCAGAACCAGGACAAGTATCTATAGCATTTTTGGCTTTCACTCCATAGCCTTTTGTGATAATATCAGCACATTAGCACACTCTCAGCATATCTCAAAAGGTATCCATTTGATTCCTATCAGCTTCAGGGGGAAAGGGTCAGATTTTTAACCCTACCTGGAAATTAAGTTAATACAAAGTGCTTCCATGCAAATCTAAAGAATTGGAAAAAAAAAAATACACTGCTTTGGAGAGCAGATCTTTCTAATGAGTTTTCTCATGACCACGATCTATTTGTGCTGAATCATAGCACACATAACAGAGAAGCAGCACAAATTTACATAGTTGAAATTCAAAGTTTGATTTGTACTAATCAGTAAGAATGGGAACTCAATCTAGATCTTTCAAAAAGCAGACTGCAGAATAGGAAACCTTTTCTGACCATTAAGTTATTTTACAAAGCATGAACTACTTACAGATGGGTAGGACAATGCCCAACAGACTTTCAAAATGACAGTCCAGAATTTGAATCCAGTGTTCATACAGGATGTCAAAACTAATTTTAGATATGAAGTTACACAGTCAATGAATAAATGTCTTGTAAAAAGCCTCTTTCATTTCTCAGCAGAAACAGTCTTTTTTTTTTTAATAATAAGAACAAACATACTATCTGTTCTTAGGCAAATCTGGTAATTACACTGGCAACAGGCAATTCTTTCAGCTTCATTACAAAAATGAAATACAATAATGAGGCATTCTTGATGCCTAAATAAAAGTAGATTTAATTCCCAAAAGAAACTCATTTTGCCAAACCACACAGAGTGCAACATTTTTCTGCTGGCCAATTGGTTTATGACAGTTGATCCTATTTATAGATTTCCTTTTGTAACTGTTTTGAGTCTGAATTGAACAGGATCCAACAATTGAAGTGAATCAACAACTTATTTAAAAATAAAGAACTTTTCAAAATAAATTAAAACAAAGAGCTCTCTAGCACAACTGCATTGTATAGAAAGCCTCTAGGCAATTATTTTCTTCATTATAGCAGAGGCAAGAGAGAAAGAGGCAGCAACAGAAGAGGCAGGAACTCAAAATACAGTGGCCTGGAGGGAGAAAAAGTTAGCAACAAGAGTATTAGGATAAACTAAATAACAATCCATGAGGTAAAGCAGAGTGAGCACCTGTGTGATTAAAGCTATAGTATCACGTGAACAATAATACAATGCTGAGACTTGAACTATAAATTCAGATATGAAAAGGGCTGGGGAGGGATCAACGTTACCAGAGTTGATGACGAAATAGGAGTCTAAAGATATCCATAAAGATTTTGAAAAAGTCTGTTCTTTTTCTTACTCTCTGGATACATGTTTCTCCAGGAAAAAGGTAACATATTACACTATTTACAGCTTTGAATCATTACTTAGTCATGAAGAAGTCATGTGCTAAGTCCTTACCAAAAGAGAGAAAAACGTCTCTGCCTAGAGGAATAGAGAAATGTTAACACAATTCACAAGGATGGATTTTGACAATTGCAATGGAAAATACTGGTAGCCAATATAACCTCAGCTTTGGCTCCTGTTGGACTACCTTTTCCCACAATCTTGTGTCACAGAAAAGGAGAGGCTTAGAATACAATCGTGTATAGTTCTGAGTGTGCGCACACAAGTGTTTCCAAACAAAAAAGGAAGCAAGACAGAAAGTGTGGAGGTATTTGCCTCAAAAGAGAACAGGCAGGCATAGAACCTGGCAGCAATACAAATCTTGTTGCACATCTAAAACTGTTTTTGAAATGCTCTTATCAGTTGTGTAAATTAAGTATCCCAAGGAAGGCATGATTACAGTAACTAAAACTACCTTTTGCTCAAGTATTTTTTCCATCTCAGTCCTTAGAAACATGCCAGATTACCATCACCAGTCATATAAAAGCATGGATACTTCATCTAAATACATGCATACCTTTAAGGTCACACGGTGAAGGACCAGCTGCCCTTGTTGTGCATATCTGATGTTCCCCTGATCTTAAGGAAGACCATAAACCTCCTTTTTAGATTGTGAAGTCCCTCACCTTACTCTAGTCTTTCATCCTTGGATCAAGGCCCTTGAACACCATGATCACCCTGAAAAGCAATCTGAATTCCAGGCACTCTTCTTCCTCATCTCTGACAGCCAATAGCCTTTCTTACTAATGCCTCTTCCTCTTATAAAAAATATCATTTTGCATTTTCAAAAAAAAATTGTTGGAAGAAATCATTAGGAAAAAAGATATCTAAAATTCTGCAGATTTATTCTTCATTCAACTTAAAAATCCATTTTCACTTAAGGAACCAGGTTTGGATTTTTTTCTTCACAACAGAAGAGAACATGATTACATCCCCGTAGCACAATGCAGATCCTCCACCATCTGGAAGGCTCCTAATCTTATTCTTCCTGACCGTGTCACGTTGTTCCATATGTCAGGATATCCTCTATAGAAGTAGGGTAAGGCCATTAATACTAAAATTAAACAAAAGATCTTTCAATATTACTAATACTACAGTTAAACAAAAGACCTTTCAATATCATGAAGTCCTACTTTCATCTTCCTTTATGAACTTTTACAACATTATGTGTGGAACTTGCAAAACTTCCTCAGTCATGCACCCAAACACTTATCACCTCCAGTGGGAATGAAGTTTTTAAAACAACTTCAACAGAAACTTAACATTAGAAAAAAAAGGACCTGTTTTTTAACATTATGAAAAGATGAAGGAAAGAAAAGAGAACTGTGGGAAAGGATCTAATGACAATGGGTTCCGAATTTAGAGAAAACATGTTTCTAAGAATGAAAAAATATCACTATTGGCAATTGAAAAAGTTAGACTGGAAAGGACCTTGCAAGGTGATGTTTTCCATTCTCCTCCCTTAAAGCAGGATTGGCTATGCTCACATCCAGTGTCAAGAATCCTATGACCTCCCTTGGCAAACTGTTACAGTGCTTTCATAAAGCTTCACTCCTTAATGTGTATTTCCCCAAACTAGCACATCATATCCCAACCAAAAACATTACATACGTTGAAGAAAGCAGGATTATAACTAGCTGGTTATTCCTCTGCTCATATATCAAAAAAGGTATTTTATTGATTAATCATGTTCAAGCAGATGATTCACTATGGCCCTTCTCTAAAGAACTGCCCATTATTTGTGTTTGTATAGTTGGTTGTTCATGACTATTCAGTACCTACCCTGCGATCGTCTCTGTTGAATTGCCCTGTTTTTCTTTCATGCAATTGCTTTTCTTTAAAAACAGCTGGAAATCTAGTCCCAGCACACCTGCAATATTTCCCTGCTACTTGTCATCTACAGATTTAGAAAGTATACCTTCTTGTTCCATGAATCATGGTATTAATCAAAGCACAAAGCAGAACGAGAATGAGAACAATGTATACTCCTCACTCACTTGTAGGGCAGCATGTCTAATACTGATGTCAGACTGGGGCAGATGAGACAATCTGTTTCCAGAGAAAGTCTACACTCAGCTTCTTTGAGCTACCACTCTCCCTTTACTACTGGTGGGCAGCTTCTTTATAGGTGTCTTTTATATGTTCACAATTGACCCTTACACCTGGTTACCTACTCCTGTTGCCTTCTACCTACTTCTAAAGGAATGTTGCCAATTTATCTTTCTCATATGTTATGTCCTCCCCTCCTTAGAGACCTCCACTCCACAGTCCCTGCAAATAGACTAAAGCCCATTCATTTACTACACGATATCCAGAGACAGAGTTCAAGTCAAGAGTTTGACAGCACAACTGCAGTCAAAGGGGAACTGGTTAAATTCTGGTGATTCTCCTTAAACATTGTGCCTCAAATCACTTTCAAAATCATCCCACAACACCATTCAGTTTACTAACTGCTACTGGCCTAGCAGAGTTTTGCTCTCTCCATAGGAAGCAACAGCAAATTCAGCCTATACAGTATTTAAGCAGTATCTCAATATGTCCAGTACTAAATTTACAGCTAAGAAAAGGTGGTCAAATGGGGAGGATAAAGGGAAATAGGGGCTGAGATTGAAAGTGTGCTGAAACCCTTATTTTTTTCAGGTTTTACTGTCTTTTTTGACCAATTTCAGATTGTGAAAATGTTAACAAACTGCATTTCAGGAAGGCTGGGATACAGATACTGTTGTATTACATTTAGATGTGAACAGTCATATATATTTAACATACAATAGTGCCAAGGTCACTCCTATATTTAGGGTCAAAGACCCAGATTGCCATGTTGATCCCTTAATGATTTTTCAGAGATTTCTTTTTCTTACTGAAAAGAAAATAATAAAATCCCTCTTGCTCCTTTGTTTACAGATGTCCCTCTTTCCCCACCATACACAATTCTTTCACTGCTGAGCTGGGAAAATTAGTGAATATGCAGTACTTATTGCAGTAATGTATACTACTTGGTGTCAGAAATGAAAAAGCATGCTTTGTATAGGGCTTTGTACAGGAAACTGGACCACTTAACTCCAGAGAATATAGTAAAATATTCTGAAGGAATAAGAGAATGAAAAGTAAAAAGAAAAAATGTTTCACTCTTGCCTTATAGGAATTAATACTAGCCCTATAAAACCTGAGACACTCAAACCCTTCACTTTTTTTTTCTTTTTTTTTTCTTCCCCATTTGTATACTGGGGGTAAGGGGCATAAAACAAGAGAAAATGGAACATTAATCAGTTGTGCTCCTTTCTCCTATAATCAATGGCATTTTCACAGATAAAATTGTGACAGATTTTGATTACCTCATCTTTTTGCTGAGCAGGCTGTATTAAGTATGATACTGTTAAAGAATTCACACTGCCTTATCCAAACACCTTCTTCAAAATTATGATAAAAGCCCCACTTTGCATGAGCTCATACCCAGAATAATTTTACTTATTGTGATATTAAATTTATATCACATCTTTGAAATGAGCAAAGTTTGGGGAAAAACATCTTCATCTTTTCTACTAGTAAGTAGTGTAGGAAACTGGAGAAAGAAAATTCATTGGTATTGAAATTAATGTTGCAAAATTGACTACATTATAGTTTTAATCGCTATAGTTACTCATGCTGGTCACAAAATATGAGGAAAGAGCCCATAATTTTTTTGAAAACTCCTTTTGTTGAGTCCCAGCCCTGAAAAGACTCTTGGTTGCAACCCTGAGTTTGTTTCTGTCTCTTTAATACTACTCAGAGACTCAGAGATCCAAAGAGTCACTTCTTTAAATCACTGTGAAGAACCTCACTCAGGTGAATTCCCTTCAGATCCAAGGGTTTGGATCCTCAAGTACCTCAAAATGCATCTTTGTATCACGCAACACTACAAATCTGACTGCTTCATGAGTTGCTTGTGTATGTTAATACTGTGAATATCATTAAATCCAAAGGTATGTATCAACAGCAGATCCCAAAAGATCCCATATAAAAAGTACATTGATAAATATACTAATCCTTGCAATATATATTCATAAAAGCAATGTTTAAAGACAACTTAAAGGGCTGTTGGTTGTTTTTTTTCTGTGAGGCACAACGGTTTTTTCGATGCTTTGTGTGGTTGCTGTTAGTTGCTGTTACAATAAGATGTAATATGTACCCATTTTTAAGGCACCATTGGTATTTTCAACAGCATAGTCTCATGGTATTTCCACTCAGTTCAATAGGGAATTTAAGCAGAAAAGAACAAGACAACTTTTCTTGAACTCTTGGTGTTCACAGAAATGACAAACCAGTACATTTTAATCTTGGCATCTACTTGGTATTGCAAAGAATAATGAAACTATAATATTCTTCTCAGCTCAGAATTTGGATCAATATTTCAAATGTTACACCTTCAAGGGGAAAAAAAAGAAATACCATCAAAGGCTACTAAGTCTGCAAGATTTTATGAATGGCTTGCATATTCTCCAACACTATCAATGCTTCAAAGCTGTGCTTTCAGACATAAAAAAATCGCTGTCTGCCTTCTACTTCTTCCCACAGGAACAAGTAAGAGACATAGAAAATAAAAATGAAAGATAATTTTAAAACTTTTCTTTTAGCATTCTATGGCATGCAGTGTAAGTGTCCAAAATTTAAAAGGTAAAATAAAAAATTTATTCTGAAATAGTGCAACAGAAATCCAGGGTAAGATCAAAGATACTTAGTTTTATATTGTGGGTCATGAGAAATCTTGAATCTTTAATAAATTGCTCCTAATCTTCAGCAAGAGGTATCAGAAGCCAGAAATACTGAAAAGATACTATGAAACAAGCCCATGCAACGCTACAGGCTTGGGGTAGAGTGGCTGGAAAGATGCCCAGCAGAAAAGGACCTGAGGGTGTTGGTGGACAGCCAGCTGAACATGAGGCAGCAGCGTGCCCAGGTGACCAAGAAGGCCAACAGCATCATGGCTTGTATCAGAAATAGTGTGGCCAGCAGGAGTAGGGAAGTGATCATCCCGCTGTACTCAGCACTGGTGAGGCTGCATCTCAAATACTGCGTTAAGTTTTGGGCCCCTCAGTACACGAAGGACATTGAGGTGCTGGAGTGTGTCCAGAGAAGGGCAACGAAGCTGGTGAAGGGTCTGGAGAACAAGTCTTATGAGGAGCGGCTGAGGGAACTGGGGTTGTTTAGCCTGGAGAAGCGGAGGCTGAGGGGAGACCTTATCGCGCTCTATAACTACCTGAAAGGAGGTTGTAGCCAGGTGGGTGTTGATCTCTTTTCGCAAGTAACAAGTGATAGGACAAGAAGAAACATCCTCAAGTTGCATCATGGGAGGTTTAGATTGGATATTAGGAAAAATTTCTTCACGGCAATGGTTGTCAAGCACTGGGCCATGCTGCCCAGGGAAGTGGTTGAGTCACCACCCCTGGAGGTATATAAAACACACATAGATGTGATGCTGATGGATTGAGAACAGACCTGCGGAGAAGTACTTGGGGGTACCGGTGGATCAAAAGCTGGACATGACTCAGCAATGTGCACTTGCAGCCCAGAAAGCCAACCATATTCTGGGCTGCTTCAAAAGAAGTGTGACCAGCAGGTCGAGGGAGGTGATCCTCCCCCTCTACTCCGCTCTTGTGAGACCCCACCTGCAGTACTGCATCCAGCTCTGGGGTCTCAGTACAAGAAAGACATTGAGCTGTTGGATCAGATCCAGAGGAAGGCCACAAAGCTGATCAGAGGGCTGGAGCACCTCTTCTATGCACAAAGGTTTGGAGAGTTGGGGTTGTTCAGAGAAGGCTCCATGGAGACTTTATTGCAGCCTTTCGATATATAAAGAGGGATTTAAGAAAGACGGAAAGAGACTTTTTACCAGGGCCTCTAGAGACAGGACAAGGGGCAAAGGTTTTAAATGGAAAGAGGGTAGATTTAGATTGGACATAAGGAAGAAATTCTTTACAATTGTGAGACACAGGAACAGGTTGCCCAGAGAAGTTGTGGACGCCCCATCCCTAGAAGTGTTCAAGGCCAGGTTGGATGGGGCTTTGGGCAATGCTGTCTAGTGAAAGATGCCGCTGTCCATGGTAGGGGTGTTGGACTAGCTGATCCTTGAAGGTCCTTCCAACTCAAACCATTCTATGATTCTGATTCAATTTCTAGTATTCACTTTAATGTGTTTGAAGTAATCTTATTTCCCTGATTATTCAGGGAATAAACAGTGCAAAATGGTAAAGGACAATTCAAATTTAATCTCACATCTCATGGCTTTCCTACTGAACAGATTATTCCTTCCACAATCTGGATTCTTTTTTTCAAGAAGGCAAACTATGATTTTTCCCAGTTTTCTAGTTACTATATTTATTAGTTAAATCAGATGATACTCCTAGAAGAGTCCAAAAGTACTAATGAAGACTCAATTATTTACAACACACAAAACTAAAAATACAGGATACTGTTGGTAAAATGTACCTTAATCTTTGATCTATAAATAATGCTTTTAAGAGGCAGCCTGTAACTGAATGCTAAACTTTGACAGATTTTTGTAACTATCTGGCTTCAGTTTTGACATTAAATCACCACAGCTTCTGTGTAGTTCTTCATTCCACAGGTAAAGGGAATGTAAAGGGAAGCCTACAGCTTCCATCTTCTTCAAGTAATTTATACCACTCTTCCAGTATAATTTATAAATTTAACCGAGATATTTCTCCATGCAAGATTTTAATCAGGAAATACTGAATCTGGTGCTGATTTAGAACATGTTTTCAATCCTCCATGCCTTCCCCATCTACCCTTACCACACTCGTTAACTATATTATGTATTCATATTGGATTTGTGCCTCTTCAATTCCATCAATTCTCAGAAACCATTACCATATGGTAATGAGTAAGGGAGATAGGTAACATCAGTAAATCCATATAAATATCTCTAAGCAAACACATGAAGAATCTGGGGGAAGAGCTCATGTAGTTTAGTGTAAATCTAAAGAAAGATGTCATAGTTTAATGGAGTTTCAGTATGTCAGGTGTTTACCAGATGGATCACTTGTAGAGAGTTGTGAGAAAAAAAAGAGAATCAGAGGGGAAAAAACCAATATAGGATTGCATTTCTTCATTTTTCTCCTTGACAAACTGGTTCATTTGTAAATATTTCATAATTTCAATTAGGCTTTTATATAAATTACAAGAAGCAAATCTGAAGTTCTAGCAGCTGTAGCTCAAGGAAATAAATAATTCTAAATAGCTCTTACATGTAATTTTTACTTCAGATTTTTCCAACATTATCGATCTCTCAACCTTGTATTCCAACTGTGCCATCCCTATGTTGTAATCCTGCTGTAAAACTAGAAGGTCCATCTAGCCATTTTATCTCCTTAGCAGATATGCTTATTTCAACTCTTATCTAAATTTGCATCAGAAGTATTTAAAAACAAATCTAAGCTATATGACAGCGCTATAATTTTACAACATAAATTAGTGTAATACATTATTTTATGGTTTTGTTTGTATTCCAAGTTGACATTTTCTGGGGCAGTAGTTTGCTTTAATGAGACAAAAAAAGGATATAGGACATAGAGTCTTGCAGTATTGCAGTAAAATGCTTCAGGACTATAAAAAAACCCCAAACCACTGCCCCAAATTGAAGAGAAAGGATAAATGATAACATAAAAAGGAAAATCCAATGGAAATCAATGTTGTCAGGTTGAATAACAACTTCTCATTTTAATGGGAAGTTAATGCAAGAAAAAGATAAAGGGAAGAATGGTTTCCCTTTCAATTGCTGTATTCACACAACTCTACCACTACTATAAGAAAAAACTAAAAACTAATTGTTTCATGCAATGCTTAAATCTCAAAAGACCCAGACTCAGCACTGCCACAATTTCCTCATATAGCTGAAACTTATTCCACTTAGGAAGGAATCTCAGATTGTTTGCACTGCCATCTCAAGGATGTAAAATAGCATAAATAACTTTTGCATTGTTTATTTCAGTTACTGTCTTACCAAATACACAGCCAATGCCTAATTAAAAACATTGTAAGTGGGCAGTGAGGTGTAAAACATAATCTTAAGGACTTCTTTTAAAAAATGGATTGAGTGTCACAGTTTAGAAACCAAAATTTTAAACAGCCCCATATTTAAGTGCAATTTCACAAGTTTAACACCTCTGTAAATTGTTTTTGTAAACACACGCTATAATGACATACTATGCCATGGACCTATCTTGAAATACAGCTCCACGATGCTAGTCCTCACTATGACAGGTTAATTATGAAAGCATTCTTAAGAGATTTAAGAATTACCCAGTTGTCCTTAGTGGACTGGCAAAAGAAATAACTTCCCTGTGCATCAGAATACACTAATTAAAAAGCAGTGTTTCAATTTCATTTTAATAAGTGACAACAGGCATTCCACAGAATAAACTAGAATTTTTTTTTCTTTTTCTTTTATATTTCTTTCCTTTCATTATATAGCTGTCAGTCTTAAGGAGCTTTAGGCACAAAGAAGATAAAGCAAATGGCTTTCATTTAAGTTTGCAGCTTTAGCAATCTGAAGCAAGAGGTAAAATGTAGCTTGTTCTGTGATAACATCTTGTTTCTGCAGGTACATTAGCAACCCCTAATTAAAATACCAAACTGTATCATCGCATTCCACTGAATCTTTCCTTGATAATACTCAAGTATGAAGGTCTTCCTACACTCATTTGTATCCTTGGTTAAGTAATGTATCTACAGCAATTTGTCAGCTAATTAACAACTATCCTAATTCTTCAGTTTGTTGGCAAGGTATCAATAACATTTTTTTTAAAAGAGAAAATACTACAGCTGTTAGATTATAAGAGTATATAAACTAAATAGCTGTTTCAATAGTACTACTTGCCATTTCACCAGTCACTAGTTACACAGTTCAAGACCTTGGGGTGAGTATAAATCCTCAAAATAATTTCACACATCCCTTATTTTACTTGCATGATTAGTCAACTTAGTTTAGCCACATGAAAAGAGTTAAAAATGTATAATTTGTATCATGGACCAAGCACACAGCAGAACTCCTGGAAGTTTTATTGAATTTGCAGATTTGGTTATGTCCTCTATAATGAATGCAGAATTATTCACTTGACACAGGCTTATCATTGTCTATAACTATTTCTCATCTAAAAGAGTGCTGAATCATGTAGTCTTAAATAGTTATTTTATATATTTATGAGTTTCTGTGTAGGATGATCTTTGCTGTTCAAAGATGAATCATAACTCTCAGTTGAAGGTGGGCAAAGCCCAGCTGTCTAACTTAGAGAAAGCAGAACAGCATCTATGAGGGGAAGTGTTATTTCAGCCACACATCAATCTTGCTTCCTTACTACAAAGTTCCTCACTGTTAATTATTAAGCACTAAGACTAGGTGCTGTTGCAGGATAAAGGAGATGGCAAAGAAAAGTCATGCTGATGTATTCTTAGTCATGAAAGGCTTCCGTTGGCATCATTGCTACCAAATTTAACATGTAACAGCTTAACACAAAACAAAAAACTGAACATGACATTCAGAGTTCACCAAAAAAAAAAAAAATAATTCACAGGTAATCTTAAAAATGAGTTAGTTAAAAATGAATTAGTTAATTCTTTGGAGGCAGAAGCACTGAAATGCAACAAAGCAGTTATGCTGGGTACATATGTATAACCAAAACACAATGATGCTTTGCAGACCAGAGCTTGATAAATTTATTGTCTGAATGAAGTGGTGCTATAAAAGTTTATCTCCTGAGATCACCGAAGTCATGGGAACTAATAAGCTTCCTCTGACTTAACATCATCAGGTTTGAGTTGAGTAACATCAACTGCCTATTCTACTTTAAAAAGTACTGCAGTGCATCTGTACAGGAAAATAATCCACACCTATATTTCAGGGAACTGCACTTCAGCCTTGGTCTTATCTGGCCCAAGACTCTGACTGTCCAGATGTGGTTGCAACTCACTTCAATCTCAATCAGGTCATCTGTCCTGAGACTGCTGTGCACAGCTGGGCTAAAGCAAAGAACAGCAACTGGAGAGAGCGATCAGATTTGCTTCCAAAAAATCACACTCCTCATCCAAACAATGACATTAGGGCAGACACACCCCATGATGGCAGAAGGCAAAACTAATTAGTGATCCTAGTCCAAAGAAAAACTCTGTTATAAATCAAGTACATTTAAATTATTTCAGGGTCAAACATTATGCAATAATGAAGATACATTATCTACAGAAACTAGTATCTAACACATATATATTTATGAACTGTCAAATGATTTTTAAAAGAATGGCAGTAAACACATTAGTGAAAAATACAGTATTCTGCTCTTCAAGACAAGCTATTACATAGCCCAAATTTATCCAGATCTTATGAAAAATGGAAGCACAATATTAACTACCTATTACAGCTTCTCCCAAATGGGGAACTTGTTTATAGATCAAATTCCTCAAGAAGAGGAAAAAGCCTGCCAAACCCTCATACAATCTCTGTGCATCATCTGCATTGGTTAGGGTGCTCCATTCGCACAGAATCAGTGGCAGGTAAAAATACAAAACTCATGAAATTTAGACTCCTTTTCTAGTTCTTTTGGAATGATTTGTAGAAGAAACATTACTCACTGTTCTGAGAAAAGATAGGCAATGCATTTCCATATAAACTACAAACAGGCAACGTGTGTTTATATGGCTTTTGTCATGCAGCATGGAGACAGAACGTATTAGTTTCCCATAAATGCATTACTGTCATGGTATAAATGAGATAGATACAGTAGCATTTGTAACAAGACACATTAACATCCTGTTTAACTAGACAATTTTGAACAAGAATTCCATAATAAATTATAAAATTGTTAACCTGAGGCACATTAGAGCAACATGCACTTAGTTATGAAACAGCATTTTACAATTTTACTTAATTGTATTTCTGAATTCTACTGTTTTATAAAAACATATTTTTTTATTAGCTAGGAATTCAGAATTAAAAAAGAGATTAACCTTCTTCAAGTTGATAGGGAGTCTGCATTGTGTAAGGACCCACATGGACCTGACAGCAAGAAAAGAGTATTCTGGCTTTTAATTTTATGTTGATGAAATATATACATGTATGCCTGAGCAGCACCTGGCATATTTGATCTTGATCCTGCTGAGAGGCCCAGTGATTACTGATAATAGAAAGTTATATTACACTGATAGTTTTCAAGGCATTTACATTATCTTAACTTTAAAACTAACTTTATAAAAATTGCTGCCATTATCTGTGATTTTAATCTAATGGAAACAGAGAAAATCACAGAAACTGGTAACTACCAATACAACATAACATCATACCAAATCAAACTAAGCAAGTATTGTATCATCAAAGTAAAATGACGAAATCTATTTTAATGATGAAACTGAGGAAAGTAAGTATACTAATATTCTTGTTCTCCAAGCTGCCAAGTACTTGCAATTAGGAGCAGCAGATGACTATTAACTCTGAAGATTGGCACAGAAGGCCCTTGACCAAGGCTAAAAGTGTGCTAGAACCAAATCTCACCTGCTGCATTTCAACGTTCCAGGTAAAATCACTAGATCAGTCTTCCTTACATGTCAGAAACAAAATTTTCATCTTCTACAATGTATGCAGTAGAATGGCTATTTTCTCATTGCAGGAAATGGAAAAAAATGATAACATAGCAAGACTGCCAGAAACCATGTATTTTACTTTGTTCTGATTTAGATCTTATTTCCTATTCAGCTCAAAATACAATGATGGTAACTAACAACCTGAAACACAGCAGGTGAGTGCATAAATTGAAAGAGTTCTAAGTTTTACGTGAAAACTACTAAAATTGTCTTTTAACACCTACTGATGCTTCTATCATCCCAAAGTATCATCTTTCCCTAGGATAAAATTAAAAGATAGGTCAGGTAAAAATTATATTAAGCCCTTCTTAAAAATCATGCTGTCAATCACTAAAATGTACTACTTCAGTTGGTTAAGAATGTTCTCCTTTTGACAGGTAAGATGATAATTTGATTTATCTGAATATAGTTTAGATTAATACAATTACACTAAAAGTAAATGTTTTGTTACAGAAATCTTTCAACGGAATGTCATTCCAATAATAGAGTGAAAAGTTAGCACTTTTACATGCTGTGTCTAAAATTGTAAGTGAGAAATGGAATATTTTTGTCTACATAACAGAGACATTGCTTAGCAAGGTTTGGAATTGCTTCCATAATACTCTTTCAAGTTCTGCTATTGCATGCAAATTGTCCTTTAAACATTTAAAAGTAGTATCCATTTATATAGAGAACAACACTTGAGCAATCAGGAAATATATTATTTCTGTGGAAAAAAAAAATACTAAAGAAAAATACTAAAGAAAAATAATACCTATGTGCAGAATATTAGCCACGTTTTACCATGTCTTAAACCATTAAGAAGAAAAATATTCTATCTTGGCACTTATGCATTTTTTCTGAACAGTGGAACTCCACATATAGGAAACAAAAAATAAATACAAGGATGAGTTCAACTCAAGTTGAACATTGTACTTTGCTTCACTATGTTGGTTTATTGTGATAAATTTGAGCTTCCCAATGAGAAAGCAAGCATCTCTTGCCAGTCCATGTTCAAAGGCTGTATGTGAGGCAGAAGAATCCTCACAATCATGTGAAGCAGACTGCAATTTCTGCACCGAAGTGGCAGATTCTAGAGAAAGGTGAAACTATGTGACATAGCCAGCACACTCAGAAGTTCATCACCCTTCTTCACCATTCAAGTTTTAATGACTCAGGTATTCAAATATGGTTAACTAAACCTCTAAACTAGCCTTATAGGTGAGTAGCCCGCTTATTGGTTTCTGCTTAATTTTTGCGTAACACTGAAAAGTGGAAAGCCAGAATAGGTATGCTGAATCCAGGTATTTTATCATAAAAACACTTCAGATGATTAAAATGCATCTGAATGAAAATTGTGCAGGTTTATAGACTGTGGACTGTTGTGCCACATCACAAACTCCAGTGACGGGGTCACAATCTTACAATTCTCAAGTCATCTCATTTTGGCAGGGACTAGTCCACCTGCATAGCTTGTTTCCAAAGAGCTTACAAATTAAGCAGCAAATATTCTGGATTTTTTTTCCTGTTGTGTGTAGAGAAAGGGAAAAGAAGAATTTGCAACACCACATACACACTTTATTTATTGATGTCTTAGTTGCAGAGAAGGTTTATTCTTTTACAAAAATATCCACACACAAAATTAAGAAGTATGCTTCAATTCAGCCTTTGCAGTATGAAAAATGTGGTTTGAATTTTTTTACCATCAATCCTCATGTACACATTCTAGACTGGTAAATTTCTGCTTACGTGTACATTCCTACTTTCAAATGTGTATTTTGTACTCATTTATACCTGCAGTATAAGTCTGCACGCTCAGAATCTGACTAGGGCTACATACATTTTATGGGAACACATCCTGGCAACAGGAGGCACAGAAATTAAATTTACAAAAGCAAAGTGGTGCAGTTCTAGGGTTTTTGTGTATTCCCCAATGGTATTCACCTTTTAGAAAGGTAAAAAAGAGGTAATTACTGATGGAAGAATTTGTTCTTATTTGGAAATAGTATTGGGTTTGCATGATAAGGTTTTGGTAGCAGGGGGGGCTACAGAGGTGGCTTCTGTGAGAAGCCACTAGAAGCTTCCCCCATGTCCAATAGAGCCAATGCCAGCTGGCTACAAGATGGTCCCGCTGCTGGCCAAGGCTCAGCTCATCAGTGACAGTGGCAGTGCCTCTGGGGTAACTTATTTAAGAAGGGCAAAACCAGCTATGCAACAGCAGCTGGAAGAGAGGAGTGAGAAGATGCGAGAGGAAGAACTCTGAAAACACCAACGTCAGCGCAGAAGGAGGGGGAGGAGGTGCTCCAGGTACCACAGCAGAGATTCCCCTGCAGCCTGTGGAGGACCCCAGGCTGGAGCAGGGGCAGAGTGTGAGGAGTCCTCCCCCTGAGGAGGAAGGAGCGGCAGAGACAGCGTGTGAGGAACTGACCACAACCCCCATTCCCCATCCCCCTGTGCTGCTGGGGGGGTGGAGGAAGAGAAATGGGGAAGTGAAGTTGGGCCTGGGAAGCAGGGAGGGGTGGGGGGAGGTGTTTTAGGGTTTGGTTTTATTTCTCATTATCCTACTTTGATTTTGACTGGTAATAAATCAAGTTTATTTCCTCAAGTCAAGTCTGTTTTGCACATGACAGTAATTGGTGAGTGATCTCTCCCTGTCCTTACTTGACCCAGGAGCCTTTTCATCTTATTTTCTCTCCCCTCCCAGCTGAGGAGGGCAGCAATAGAAGAGCTTCAGTGGGCACCAGGCCTCCAGCCTGGGTCAACCCACCACAGAAACAAAAGCTACTTATCATCCTCCTTAGATGTGCAACAAGTTTTCTTATGATTTCCTTTGCATTATCTGCTACAGTTACTGAAGGTGCAAGGTTCTGTGAGTCATCCAGAGGGACCCTGACAGGCTGGAGAGATGGGCCCGTGCGAACCGCACGAAATTCAACAAGGTCCTGCACATGGGTCGGCGCAATCCCAAGCACGACTGTAGGCTGGGCAAGGAATGGATTGAGAACAGACTTCCACAGAAGTACTTGGGGGTACTGGTGGATCAAAAGCTGGACATGACTCAGCAATGTGCATTTGCAGCCCAGAAAGCCAACCATATCCTGGGCTGCTTCAAAAGAAGTGTGACCAGCAGGTCGAGGGAGGTGATCCTGCCCCTCTACTCTGCTCTGGTGAGACCCCACCTGGAGCACTGCATCCAGCTCTGGGGTCCCCAGTACAGGAGAGACATGGAGCTGTTGGAGAGAGTCCAGAGGAGGGCCACAAAGCTGATCAGAGGGCTGGAGCACCTCTCCTATGAGGACAGGCTGGGAGAGTTGGGGTGTTCAGTCTGGAGAAGAGAAGGCTCCAGGGAGATCTAATTGGGGCTTACCAGTACCTGAAGGGACCTGCAGGAAAGATGGTGAGGGACTGTTTATCAGGGAGTGTAGTGACAGGACAAGGGGTAAGGGGTTTAAGCTGAAGGAGGGTCGATTTAGATTAGATGTTAGAAAGAAATTCTTTACCGTTGGGGTGGTGAGGTACTGGAACAGGTTGCCCAAAGAGGTTGTGGATGCCCCATCCCTGGAAGTTGTTCCAGGCCAGGTTGGATGAGGCTTTGGGCAACGTGGTCTAGTGGAGGGTGTCCCTGCCCGCAGCAGGGGGTTGGAACTAGATGGTCTTTGAGGTCCTTTCCAACCCAAACCATTCTATGATTCCCTTTATTTAATTGCCTAAGTATACACCCAGCATGGTATCCTTAGGTCCCCTTACTTGTTGATTCTGAATTTTATTTTTGACATCTTCTCTTAAAGAAGATGATGTTCAATTTCCTAATGGGAAAAAAAAAATAAAATTAGACAGAATACCGCTCAGGAATGCAATACAGATAATTTTGATCTCTGGATTGCAAAACTGCTTGCAATAATGTCTCCAAGATTTTTGCATATTTTGAAAGCCCCTGGTGACAGCTCAAGAATGTCTGTATAACATCTCAAGTCTCCCAGATCGCTGTTTGTACGCCTTAATTAAAATCAAGAGTCCTCTTACTCTTTCTGCTAGATGTAATTCCAAGCTCCTACATATATTTAGGGGGAGCTGTTTTTTTCCTGGGAAACAGATCTACATGGAGATGAAGTGGTATACCTGAACTCATGCTAGATATCCCTAGCAGAAAACGAAATGAGATTTTACAAGTTCCAGGCAATGCTGACTCTTTTTTTCTTCATACTTGACTATGTGAAACATCAACACAGAAGGTACTGCACAGAGCTTCAGTTATTCCCTCTTAAAGTTATAAAAGACAGGCTAAACTACTCATACTATAGTAAGGGGGTACCAATAATGTAATTGTCCTTTAGGTTTGCTATGCTGGACTTACTGAAATCAACACCAACAATTCTTATCTTCATCAAATTTACAACATGAAAAATTACTGCAAATTCATGGATAATAATTTACAGACTTTTAGCAAGGTAATTTTAACTGTAATATTGTGTGCAGTATTTTATGTCTATTAAAAATCATACAATATTTAAATTTTCAAATCAAAATTCTCTGCCAGTTATAGAAGTGAAAAATGGCTTATAAGTTTGCATGGTTAAGACTACATAAATTAGTACAGAATACAGAATCAGTCTCAAAGGAAATCATGGTCTTCATGGTTTCTGGTTATACTTTTATTGTATTTTAAATACAGTAATATTTTAACAAAATACTGTATTTTTAACAGTGTTATTGGCCAGTTGCTCAGTATTCAAATTCAGAGCTGGAATCCACTGCATTTAAATTCAAGTTTCATATTACCACCTAAACCTATATATTTCTAAAGTCTCTAACAAAATCAGTTTCTAAAAACAATTCAGCATTGAAAGAAGGTTTTCACAAGTTGGCTTGAATTCTAGTTACTATCAGAAGTTCTTATCTAGTTTGATATCAGAAGCATACTGTTCTACTACATAAATTCAGAGTAAGTTAAAAATGATAATTGATCTTCAACAGAGAACTGACAGACGCTTTCATCGTAACTGGACCCATACCCTGCAACACTGCGTGGGGTTTTTTGTGGGGTTTGGTTGCGGGGGAGAGGGGGGAAAGGAAGAAGGCAGGTGGGGTTGGGGTTTTTTCCTCAAAAAGAGTAGCAAAAAGGCAGTGTAAATAACTTTGTGACAAAGAATATGAGAGAGAACCAAAACTCAGCATCACATTCACCAGTATTCTGATTAGAAATTGCCTCCATAAAGATATATTGAGGATGTCACAACCGTACAAGCAAATCACGCATTTTGAGGGGTTTGCTTTTATTCTTCTGGTGCTTTGAAAGTTCTGCACTAAGAACTTATAAGCTTTCCTGTCGAAATGATCTGATGATGCTGAGAAACAGCAATTTACTTGACAATGTCTCCAAACATAAAGCATAGCTTCTGATCAGGCAACAGATGAATTAAAGTCACATGTAAAGGCTAAATAATACTGCACACAAGAGAGCAAGAAGCTATAATTTGTGATACAAGTAAATCTGAGACATGCCTATTCTATTTTTCAAGAGAGGGGACGTGCCATTTGGTATATTCTGGTGAAAGAAGAGCCACTGCCTACACTGGTTCTGAAATTAGAACTACACCTTCATAAATTAGAAGTGTCATCTGCAAGTTTTCATAATAAAAATGCCTTTGCTAAAACAGTATGTCCTTGTTAAACATATTACCTGTCCAAACTATTCATACTGCTAACAAAATGAAGTTTTTACTAATTTATTTGTTTAAAAGGGACGCAAAGAAAGCAAGGACAGAATTGCACAAGCTGATCCCTGTTAAGCAGGAATTCCTCCCTTATATCAAACAGCGTAACTGACAACACAGGTTCTGAAATCTGTTCTTGTGTATCTGGGGCATTATTCTTGGAAATTAAGATCTCCACCAGAGAACATAATAGTACCATATTATTCTTCTCCCTAATCTTTCTAAGTTTATGCAAAACTTCCAAAAGCCTTAATTCCAGCATCCATATTTGTTATTTTCCCTCTTTCTCATTAAATTACCTGTGTTTAACAAAGCTTTTTTTTTAAATTGAGTCCATAACTAATTTCATCTACTGTCAATCTAGAGTACAGAGAATATTTCAGAACATATTTCATTGAATTATGATAATCCTTTAGTTTGAAACATCAGTTTTTCATTATTTTTCTTGGATCTACAGACAAAAGAATGGACAGATGAACTGAATACAAATACCCATAATATGAAACACCAGTGCATAGTTTGATGCAGTAGCAAACTACTGATTTCTATTTATGCTGATATGATTTGAAAGCTGTTCAGTTCTGTTTCCCTCAAGTAAACCATTCATTAATACAAATAGATTTAACCATGACTCCTTCAATATCTGAGGCTTTCGAAATCATGGGTTACCCACTGTCATGTCCTAGTGAATGGCTCTTAACATTTCATTTTGAGCCATAATTTAATTTTTAATTATTGCCTTTTATCTTTGTCTCTTTCTTCCAGAGCTACGTAATGCATATGCTTGAATATATCAATGATTCTTTATCTTATTATTATTAGAAAAAACACTTTGAAATTGAGAGACATGCCAGACTGAGTACTTGATGAAAGTCTTAGCATGTACGTAACCAGCAGGCTACTCATTACTTCGCACTCATAGAACAGGACAACCTTAAGTACCCCGTTATCACAGGGATAACTCCTCTGCTGTGCAGTACAGCAATTCTAAGGCTACACCAGTATCTTTTTAGTCATGCTAATAAATGTTGACAAATGACTTCTCAGCTTTTCTGTTGGTAGCATTGCTTTCAGGAAAGCGGGATGCTTGATGTTTCAATCAGCAAAGGCAGTGAACTAACACCTCTGAGCTCTGCCAAGCAATGATCCAAATACAGGGACAATGACTGCTGAAACCTCTGCTCTTTTTATGCTGTGCCATTTTTTAACTTCTTCACTTCTTGCTCTGCCTTCCAAACCATGGCACTGTAAGACAGAAAGACTAGAAAGGCAACAATAACAGCAGGAAAAGCAATACAAGATGTTGACACTAGTTATTCATCTGATAAGATATGCAAAAGTGATTTAAGAAACAACTAACTGGAAACTAACAAGAAAGTACTGTATAGTTCTTATTTGATTATCTAAATAACACCTCATTAGAATCCAGAATAAACTTTCTCCCTAGTAAATCACTTTTCTGCAAAGACATTGAGTATAAAGAAGAAACTGAAGGAATGTAAAGGAGAATTGGTACTGCAAGGTATTACTTGCACAAAAATCTAGAATGACCAGTAAAGCATCTAGTCCAAATATGTAGAAATTATTTTAAGAGCTTAAACATTTTAAACCTTCAACGTCCAGTATGAAAGTTTTCTACTAAGATCTGTTTTAATGATATGAAAAGATAATGCAAAAATCAGCAGTTTTCATTTCTGTTTCTACAGAACTTCTGCCTCAACTCTTCCCTTCAGCATTCATTCTCCTTTTGACCTCTTTCTGGCCATGTCAAAGCAACTTTCAGTAGACCTACAACTACTGTACTTAATATTGTGAGATACAGAGTTGCCACTTTCCGGTTGAGAACTCTAACAGCATTAATACACATGGTTATTCACAGATCTTGGAACAAAAAAAAAAAAAGGTTTTCATTTTACTAAACTTCCTGTAATTTTTCAAGCTGCTATAGAAATTGAGTCTGTGCCTCTACATAGGCCAAGTAGAAGTATATGGTTTTCCCAGTGCATGATCCAGAAAATTCTTCTACATATGCTGAATCATTCTTTAAGATTAGATACAAGATGTTTACAGTCTAGTTGTTACTCATGCTGGAAGGTCTCTTTTTGTTTTATAAAATAATACAAATATTCCAATGCTCAGAGTAAGTAGCATAGAGACAAATTTTAGGAATTAATATTTTGTTTTGTTGTGAGATCTTGTGGATCTTATGAAATAAAATCTTTCCTCCAAAAAGTTAATTTTAGTCATGCGATTTACTTTTTCCTTGGAGGGGGGAGTGGATAGTGAACTGCTTGTTCACCTCATCTATTTTAGCAATGCCCCCATGTCCTTTAGAAAGATTCAGGTGCAGTGTCTGAAGTAGATGAGCTCAGTGAGCCAGAGTTAATGCTGAGTGACACAGAAGCCTATTAATCAGTTCACAGAAAATAGCTAAAGTGCCGAAACAGCAGTGTCCCAAAACTCAAAAAAAAAACCTCTTCATGAAAGGAAGATATTAGAGACTAACCACTGTTCTGAATGAAAATTATAGACTGAAAAAGCAAAAGGAGACAAATCAAACAAAACAGGAAATGACCAGTTATCTTTTGTCAAGATAGGTGTGCTGTTTTTTGCTGCGATAGAGTCAGTCTTCTCCATAGCAGCTCACAGTCTGCAATGGTTTGGATTTGTGACCAAAACAGTGTTGATAACACATCCGTGTTTTAACTGTTGCTGAACAGTGTTTGCACAAAGTCAAAGCCCCTTCTGTTTCTCACACTCTCCTGCGAGCAAGTAGGCTGGGGGTACACAGGAAGCTGGGAAGAGACAGAGCTGGGACAGATGACCCCAACTGACCATAGGGATATTCCATAGCATGAGAAGTTGTGATCAACAGTAAACACTGGGGAAAGAAGGAGGAAGACGGAACATTTGGACTTACAGTGTTTGTTTTCTCAAGTAACTATTACACATGTGACAGAGCTCTGCTTTCCTGGAAATGGCTAAACATCTGCCTGCTGAAGTGAAGTGGTGAATTAATTCCTTGGTTTGCTGTTTGCATACACAGCTTTGCTTTATCTATTAACGGTCTTTATCACAATGAATGAATTTTCTTACTTTTACCCTTCTGATTCTCTCCTCCATCCCGCTGAGGCAGTGCAAGTAAGTGGCTGTGGGGGGCTTAGCGGCCAGCTGGGGTTAAACCATGACAACAGGAAAGAAGATATTTTTAACAGATCAAATTATGGAAACTCATGATAAAAAGATGGAACTAGAAAGAACTAACATAACTGAATCAGAGAACAAGCCTTGTATTTTCAAAATAAAAAATATTTTGTTGGAAAAAAAAGGGATTCTGTTATCTAATAAGTAAATGTTTACTACAGAACTGAGAGAGATAATTGTTCATCTAGAGACCAAAAGGAAAGAAACTTAAAAAAAAAAAAATCAGGTAAGTAATCCTGCTGGAATGTGAAATGTGACTATATGTAAAATGGAGTGATATTACTGACAGAGAAGATATAAAAATCAACCCCCTACTGTATTCTGTAGTCTACTGCCCTTAGAGAACAGTGACAGTATTGATGGATATAGCAGAGACTGAACCATACAGGGGAACTTCAAGACCACACAGACTTCAAGTAACTATGACTCTTTTTTAAGAAAACCTAGAAAAGAAGACAGGGCAAGCAGAGGATTAGATAGGCACAGGCTCCTTATAACCTAAGTTATTTTACAATAGAACTTACCATTCATACCTGGAGCATCAAGTACTTACACATTAAAGGAAAGATACCCAGGAAAAAATGATGGATGCACTAATCTTTGCAAAAGAAATGCTTCTGGATCACAGATTTATGGAGGCGAGTCAGTTTGGACTGGCTGTATATAAAAGCTAGTAATTCACGTTCAGAACCTAAGCAAAATCTACCTAAGTAGATTTTAAAAATCAAGTACAAAATGAATCAATGGCAATATACAAAACAAAGACATGAAATTGTTTTACAACAATAGCTGTTTAAGAGCAGGCAATGCAGCAGACCTGCTCAGCCCATCTTCACTTCTAGATTATCCCTCAAAATAAGTCTGTGTGCAAAATCAGTCATGCAGCGTATATGAGTGATCTATTTTTAAGTGGCTCAGACCATCCACATGAGATTCAGTGACCAAAGAACAGATATACCCATAAGATTTTATGGTCATAATGTACAGCACTGACCTCATTGCCTGTCTTCAAACAGGCATTATCAGGAGCTACATGACCGCGTTCATTCAGTGTCATTAAAAAATAATTGTTCTTTTAAGTTCTGTCTCATGTCTATCAAATGGGATAGGACACTGATTTTCACCATAAATTTCTTCTGGACAGTTGCCCAGGTGCTAAGTAAAGTCTGCACACACCATTACTAAAGCTTGTCAGCGTGGTTAGTACAGCCTGTCACTCAAATGAGGCAAACAGCATACATTAAACCAAACATCAGCATTAGCAGACAGGTTTTGGGCTCTCAGTTCTCCTTAATACAGGAGGAAAAGGCTAGAAGAGGAATTGTTAGTGATAGAAACATAAAATAAATTTCCAAGTTGTTGAAATCTTCATCTCTCCTAAGAATTCATAGAAGCTATTCTTGCTTTTACCATTGAAGGCCCAAACCTGCTCACATAAGTAATTCACAATTAGCTAAAAAAAAAAAAAAAAAAAAATTGTTTGAAAGTAGTAATTTTATTATCCACCTAACCAAAGGAAAACCATGTTATGGCAATCTAAAATCTTCAACACAAAGAGAGAGTATCAGCATTCTCTAAGGAAGAACACATACACATAGATATTCCTTCACAAAAAAACCCCTCAACTAAAATAAATACTATAAAAAAACATGCTCAGGAAGCATCTCTACTAAGTGGTATAATTTCCACTGCACATTGCTAAGGCAGTCCAAAATCTCCTGGTACAAATTAAAGGACACGAACACTGAGCTTTCAGATTAACTGATCACTGAAGTCTCATTCATGCAGTGGGCAACGATGTATAGGACAATATATTTTTGTTGCACAGTGAATCTCAGGGAATTTTTTCTTTTTCCTTATTTACTATTAGATCATTTTTCCACAAATCCCTCCAACATTCTATTTTATTGATCTTTTTTTCAATTGGCCTATGCTCTGGGAATTTTTACACACCCTGACATCAAATACGATAGACATGAAGCAGAAAATAGAGCAAGCTACAGAGAAATACTGTGCTAGAAGTATATTCAATCACAAGATATATTTCTTAGAATGTAACTCTTCACAAAATCCAGTTGGTTTTAGTTGTGAGGTTCATTTTGATGACAAAAAGGAAAATGTGTTCTGACAATGTCGAAATTATTCTGCCTGAAAATTACTTATCCTTTCAAATTCTTTATTTTATAAAGTTTATCTTATTTTATATTATAATGGCACACATGAAAACATGAAGATAAAATAGAAACCAAACACAACTCAAAATATTTTGGATCAACTGCTATTGGTCCATTTTTAGTTCTCCCCTGGAAAATAACAAGTTGAGGACATTTGGGGTTATCTGGAAGGAAACCAAATCTCTAAATTTAATATCATAAACCAGAACATATAGTTTTACAGCAGTATCAGATGGTGCAGCTGAATCCAAATGCAAAGCAGTGGGCACTATGTGTCCTGGAGCACATACTTTCACTCAGTACAAAAAAAACCCTCATGTCTACCAAATAGTAATAGATCTCCCTTTCTGAATCTCTATGCAAACTAGGATTTAAAGCTTCCGAGTTTGTTTTGATGTCCTTAACGAAAGAAGCCATAAAGCATTTTTTCCAGAAGTCTTAAAACCAAAACCCAATGCCTTCCTCTTCCACTGCATCCACCCTACTACAGATCACATCTGGCCTTCAATTTCATATTCCCAACCTGAATTACAAGATTGCCTAACTGACTTTAAATGCAAAAATAAATGGCTACTTTCCAGTGGTACTGCTCATAGTTACTCTGAAACAACGTGTCAGTTTATTTCAGAGAACAACACAGCACAGTATGTCTCCTCTATTTATTATTTCCTTAGTTTATGTGTATATAGACAACAATGTAGCACTGGTAAAGATGGTAGTTTATTCTTAAATCGGAAGAAAAAGTCTCATACATCTGTTTTTTAAATACTTAGAAATTATTTTCTACTTTATTTATTTTTGAAGTCAGGCCCCTCTGCTTTTTGCTTGGGGTTTGGTTTTCGGCGGGGGGGGGGGGGTTGGGTCACCTGGAAAAAGTATTCATGTTGTGTTCATATATAATTGATTTGAGGTTTCCATTTAAATAATCCAGTTGAAATCTTCAAAAGAAATTTAAACTGAAACCCTAATCACCTACATGTACAGTACCATGCAAAGGCAATTTAATTTCAGAATTTGTGAAAACTTAAGAGTCAGAAGGCAGAAGCTTCAACAGCTTTCAGATATAAAAGGTCCCCTCACAGGTAAGAAACTGTACGCTGTCCTTGGAAACGGTGTCCTCTTGTGGCCAGTTACCAGTGTACTTCGAATTTATCCTCCTCCCAGAATTTGATTCTCTCTTCCCTCAGCAGATGATGTACACTCACCTCTAACTCTCTTTCAACCACTTTTACCTCGCACAAAGTGGAATAATCTCACCATTCTCATTTGCTCCCACTGTAAACAGTCTTGAGTGTATACTTTTATGATGATGTACCATTTATTCATCATTAATTGTGCAACTAAATCTTAGTACTACCCTGATAACATCCAGCTGCCTCATCTGCCACAAGTCTAAGCAATATGTATGGTCAGATCTTTCAGCCTGTTTTCTCCAAAGACTCTTCCTACACCCATAGTCTGTCTTCTTTTGCACCTTTCCAACCTTGACATTGTCCATTAAATCTATTAGGCTTTCCAAGGCTGACTGCTCCATCACAGAACATAAAAAAGAATTAAAAATATTCTTAACCATTGCTGATTATCTAGATTTAGCAATTTTGACCTGCAGTTATTGAAGCTCTAGATGGTGATGAATACTTTAAAATATTTAAAGTTGCTGTGTTGTCTTTTTGTTTTTTTTTAACGCGGCTGGAACAAAAGCATCTGGAAAAGTAATCAGAAAGCAAAAAATATGATCTACGATCACTTTTAAAAAACTACTAAATATATCCATAACAGACTACTTGATTTGACCTAGTCTTCATTATATTCCAAGTATACCGACTTATTAAGACAAAGCTCCTCAGAAAGTGACCTTACAAAGTCACAGTACTGGATAGATTTAATGCACAGATATGTACCACATCCGGCATATCCTGCTGTAGCAGAATGACCTGGTATCATCATATCAGGGTAGGGAACTCTCATTAACACAGGACAAACAGTTTATATAACACAGAGCCAGCTCAGATGTGTTTTCATGCTGAAAATATAGTGCTACCTTCATATCTACCAGCTCTACTCAAGATTTGCTGTATATCACTGGGTGCTGCAGCACAGAAATATGGTCAACATCACTTACCTCCGGGGGCTTGAATTCTGGGCAGTAAAAACTGACAATGCAAAAAACAAACAAACAAAACCAAACCATCACTGAAGCTTTACAAAGGAAAAGCATTTAGCTCTAGGCACACAGGACACCATTAACAAATCTCAGTTCTGCATCCTAAGTCCTTGCCCACTGCTTCTATGGCTCCAAGACCACTCATCCCAGTTTGGTTTAAGTCAATCCAACTTTCTACCTGAATGAGAAGGTACCTCCCCTGCATCTATAGTAAAGCTTACACAGCCACATGGTCAGCAAGACCAAACACATGGCCTGCCTGCAAACCAAATCAATTTAAACAAAAACATTTATCTTTTTCACTTCGATGAACCCAGTCAGCCCGGGTTAATCTGAAAACTACGTCCTGAAGACTATTTACAGGGGAAACGAATGAGACTGTTTACTTCACACTCAGCCAATTCACCCAGGGTGAATGTGATCAGAGTGCATTTATCTGTTAGTTTTCAACTTTCTCCTCAAATTTTTCCTGTTTTGAAGAATAAACTTCTCTTTTAGTTGAGGAAGTAACATGGTATCCCTGAGGAAAGGGATACTTACTACATATCTGAACATCTAAAATCTGTGTCTTATTTGACAGCTAGGTAAAGTCCTTGAAATGTTGTGGCACTGGTACTACATCTCTCAAGAAAAACTGCTCTCATGAGACCCCACCTGGAGTACTGCATCCAGCTCTGGGTCCTCAGTACAAAAGACATGAGCTGTTGGAGAGAGTCCAGAGCAGGGCCACAAAGCTGATCAGAGGGCTGGAGCACCTCTCCTATGAGGACAGGCTGAGAGAGTTGGGGTTGTCCACCCTGGAAAGGAGAAGGCTCTGGGGAGACCTTATAGCAGCCTACCAGTACTTGAAGGGGCCTATAAGAAAGCTGGAGAGGGACTGTTTATCAGGGAGTGTAGTGACAGGACAAGGGGTAATGGGTTTAAGCTGAAGGAGGGTCAATTTAGATTAGATGTTAGGAAAAAATTCTTCCCTGTGAGGGTGGTGAGGCACTGGCACAGGTTGCCCAGAGAGATTGTGCAGGGCCCCTCCCTGGAAGTGTTTAAGACCAGGTTGGATGAGGCTTTTGGCAACCTGGTCTAGTGGAGGGTGTCCCTACCCACAGCAGGGGGGTTGGAACTAGATGATCTTGAAGGTTCCTTCCAACCCAAACCTTTCTATGATTCTATGATATAATTCTTCTAAGAGACATGTTAAAAATCTTAGCACCAGTTTCCCTTTCCATATCTGGAAAAAAGATTCTTATTTCTGCAATAGCACATTACACAAATGAGTAAGGACAGGGAGACAGGTACTGTGTTGACTGATAGGTTAGATGTTTCAAGAATCAAAGTCAGCATTTAAAAAGCTTCACCTTAAAAAGGAGGAAATAATTTTGGACCCCTTTTTTCAAAAAAGGCAAACTACTGGTCAAATATCTCTCTAGAGTATCTATTACAGTAACACTATGTCAAAGTAACATGTTATTCTTAGCCTCAACATCCAACACAAAGTCCTGGTATCAGTCTCTGTTCTGAGGATGGGATTACTTAGTCTCTTCTTTGGATATTTTACGGCAGTATTCAACATCTAAATACCTACAAACCAGGTATTTATCCATCTCCCATGTAACTCAGACTCCTGATTTGTGACTTAGAAACCTCTGCACTCAAGTACTGACAGTCTTTGTGGCTGGTACCTTCCCTAACCATGCAGCAGAAATCAGAAGCAAAGGGAACAGCAAGGCTAATGGGAGAATAGGCTATAGATGAATAGGGACAAATAAGATAACTGGGAAGGAAAGACTGCTAGGAGTAAGCTTTTCTTTTTGGAACACTGTTCAGGCTATAACGTGAAAAAACACAGAAATTTACCTTCAAACACTCGCCAGTGTGCCATGAGCCTGTTGGATGACGCAATTAATATCTGCCACACAGAGTAAGGTATTAGAAACAAAATGATAGACACACAGTGTTACTGATCTTTGACCGACAACTTGAAGAGCCTAATTTGTCTAAATATGTCCATGTTTACTTGGCATTTCACACATTTGACCACACCTGTTACAGATTTCAACTACACTTATCTGGCAGCCATACCTCTTCCTCAGTAACCAGAATCTAATGGTAACACCATTATTCAGCATCTCTCAAAACACCTAAGTAATCCACAAGCATCACAGAGATGCTGCCTTAATGGCAAGGTAAGAGATGAAGACTTATCCCTTCACACTGAAACTGCCAACTGCCCTCTTTTTTTTCTTTTTCCTTTCATTTGCAATAGAAACTCCTGATCATATGGACCATTCCAATTCTGACACAGCCTAACCCTTGAATGACTTCATGACTAACTCTAACTGTTGACTTCCCTTTTTAAAAATCTCCAAGCAAATTTATAGTTGTTTCCTTTGTTGGTTTGTTCGGGTTTTTTTTAAATCTACTTTAAAAGCAAATGAGAAAACTATAATTTCAAAGTATCTTTTTGAAGCAAAAAGTGTTTTATTTGAGAGATATTCAAACAAAATGCTATGGCTATTTCGGACACAAAGTCAAAACTGACAGCTGAACTTAGCACAAACTGCATTTGGGGCAAATAATTTATTTTCCTGAGAAATGTTATTCAAACAGAAAATAAAAGGCAGTGGCAGATGTGTCAAGAAAACACATTTCCATATGATTCTTCCAAAGACTCCTTGGATGCAACACCAAAAGGTGATTTCAAATCTACTGTTAGCTGATACAGATTTCATGTATTCTATTTGTTTTTGTCTATTAATTCTTACACGACCCTGACAGAGCAAATGAAAATTGATTAAATGTTCACAATACCACAGAAAGTTTTACACCTGTAAGCCAAGTTTTTGCCTCATAGAAATCACAACAGCATCACTAACAGCAAAGGATCTAAACAAAGATAAACCATTTCCCACCAAATGAGGATCCAGCCTTACTCTTTCTTTTTTTTTTTTTTTTTTTAAAAAAACCTGTAACACATTTTGCTCCCTTGGGCAGAAGTAGCAGTGAATCAGTCACTTTCACCAGATGGCATGCTTCATACTGAATCAAAAACTGTACTGAAGAAAGAATATAATTCTACGGGCAAGACAGTTTTCAAACCAGTCTCTCTTGCAGAGATCTAGAGAATGGAGAGACATGTCTTTTGAAATCAGCACTTCGTGGTAACAGCAAGATTTATTCCTCCTGTTCCGTAACTGTACTGAAAAATAAAAATGGAAAGTATTTCAAACATCACCTTGGAAAAATTATTCTAAACAAGATGCTGAACAGACATACTTCTACTGTGCTTACTGGTAATAAGATCCATTTTTAAAAATTTTATTTTCTATTAGTGTTGCTTATTGTATGAAGACCTACATTCCTCTTGAAAATAACAGTATAGTGATATCAAAACATACTCAAGAAAAGCTTGCAATCATTACACAATTTGGGTAACATTAGAACAAAAAGGAGTATCCTGAAGTGAAAAAGGTACCACGGAGTGGGGCTTAAATGGAAACAAGATAAAACCACAAGTTCAGCAGTGACTTAAAGTTTGGGGAAGAGCTGAAAAGCATGTGCAACTCCATTTTTCAATGATTATAGATTTTCTAAAGTTAAATGCTTCATGTCTTTTCCAATAACAATATGAACCAACTCTCATGTTAAATCATGTTAAAGAATGCTATTACAACAAATGAGTAAATCTTGAGCTGGTTTACATGATCCTTTTATTACAATAGTTTGTACTACTTGAGTGTCTGCTCCAGTCCAACTGAATTACAGCAGCATTTCAATACAGTAATTAAGCCTGTTTATCTGAAGTCAAATAAAAACATGGTAGCATTACTTACAAAGTCCTTCTTAGATATTTTTTGCCTTTAAATAATTTTTTTAAAAAAGGATGAATTCAACGATTGCTTGGAAACTTCAGTACTGTTTATTTACACCTCTATTTGAGTATGTATCTAACAATCTGACACATTGGTCTACCTCCTTCCAAGGACTTCCTTCAGCATTCATTACACAACATGTACACCTTTCAGCTAGAAGTGGTTTGTGGAATTATTTTTATTGTGTCTATGTAGAAAACCTGCAAAAATGTTTTTCAGTCTGATGTCCTTATGATAATTGCTAAGAAGCAAATAACTGAAAGATATCCATTGTTATAGCTATTGTTCAATAAAACTTTTTATTTTCCTTATAAGGAACATCCATTTTTCTTTCTTGGTGACAGAAGCTGTAAAGAACTTGTTATGACAGCAGTAAGTCCAAAAATTTCTTCTTCATGTTCCTAAAATAAAAATCAAACTTCTCCAAGAAATGCTGAATTTCTTAACAAAAATAAGAGAAAGTTCTGTATGAATATGCATAGATCTGTTAAAAACTCTAATTTCTGCTGTACCATACTCAAGAAAGTAGTGCTTAAAGAAGGGATAGATTATTCACTCTTTATTAAGATAAAGTGGTCTTATTTTAATTTCAAAAAACCAAAACCAAACCAAAAAACCACCTACCTAGAGCACTCTGTTTTCTTTGTAATACAATCTTTAAGTGTTGAGTTTACACATCCACTAGGTTGGTTTGCACACCTTAATTCTGATGACCTGTGGAAATCTGGCTGTTCCTTTGCAAAAAGTCTCCTTTTCCTAAAATATCTGTAAAGAGACATCTTGGGTCTGAATTCTACCTGGTTTAGCAGGTCCTTGAGACCAGCATGTTAGGGCCAGGCAAGGAATTGTACAGTTTCCTCTTACTGTTTCAAAAACACTCACAAAAAGCAACAAAAGCCAGACATGTGCATACTCTAGCACAGGCCTTTTCAGAAATGGGTACTGTAAATAACTCCTCCTCTCAAGTTCAGCGCCAAGAATTTTACTGAATGTCAGAGATTCAGCTTTGACAAAGCACCTGTAGAGATGAGTTCACTAAATTACTACTACCACACAAAAAGTACAACACAAAACCAATATGCTTACTCAGTACAATTTAGCCCACTCATTTGAGACAATTCAGTTAAGCCCCTGAGATTTATATAAACTACAGCTTCATTAGATGGACTAATTCATAAGATGTAATGAGCATAAATTCATCATATTTGAAATTCTAGGTTACTGTGCAATGTACTAAGTATATAGTACTGGAGAGCTCATCAGATGTCTCTAAGACATTCCCAAGTGCTCTTTTAGTGTTGTACCAAGCTGTTTTACATTTTATTGGTTCACCATTAAAAGGATTTCTGTTTAGCTTATTTAACAATGCTGCAGGGTTATCTACAGCTTGGGAACATGTTACATTCTATAAAGCAGTAACAGCCCATGGTAACCTTAAAGATTTGCAAAATGCCTTTGTAACGATAGCTAGCCATAATCACCATACATACAAAACTCTAAAATATTTTTAGTTTAAATACCTATAAAGGAGCTGTTCTATATGTTTCTTTCATAAAGGAAATTGGTATTTTATATGTAAATATATTCTACCCTCATACAAAGAACAGCCCCAAATTATAGTAATGATACTTACACTGCAAAGTGTTTCATACCTATGCATATGTTCAGAAGTGTACTTGGCCACTTTTTAATTTTCAAATTCAAATATTGATTATGAAACAATGCGTACAGTTCTCAGTCATTTTGTAATACAAATTAGGAAATATCTGATACTCCCACAATCTTCTAAGACCTTGTATAAAACACTATTGAATGTTTTCAAAGTAATTGAATCACAACTTCATCAAACAAAACAAGAGATCATTTGCCAAAGAAATTCTTCTATGCTTTTAGGGTAAGGTTTTTTTCCCCTCTTTTTTACTGAAAAAAGGGGGCCTTATCTTTAAAAAATTTCCTACAAGGAACTCCAGGCAGAAATGCATCAGCCTCATTCTCCTGCCAGAGCAAAGTATAAAACATGTGCCTGTTCTTTTACAATTTTAACTGAACGCAAGGCAATAAGGGAAGTCAGGGAAAGAGTCTTTGACTCTTGAGTCAAGTAGAGACAGAACAGCCTTAGGCATAACAATGTTTTCCTGTGTTACTAAAATCACTTTCCTAGCACTAAAAGAAAATGACTCATTTTAAGACTTTTTTGTTGTTACAGTGCAGTCTATATGACAGTTTCTTGTATAATTCGGTCACAGTTCATTCAGTCTCTCTTAAGATATTCACCAATTCAGTGAACTATATCCAGAAATGAATACAGAATGAGGTTCAGATTCCAACCACTGGTGAGATGTACTGGTAAGGGGTCTGCTAACTCAGGAGCTGGTGAACAAATGGTTTCCTGACTACAATATATGCAGAGTCCACAAATTTAATTCTTTAAACAAAACAGCTCTAATGACACTTAGAAATCAGACACAAACATATTGTTATCAAAACCAGCAGGTGATAAAACGCAATAAGTACTCCTGTATTGACGTGCCTGTATCAAAAACTTGACTGCTGCATGACATCAGCAAGTCTCAAAACCCAGGGCAAATAATTCTCCAACCTAGATTCTTCCAGTTCAAAACTAGCATCACTACTGCCTCATCCTGCATTCTACTTTAATCTGAAACTGCTAATTAAAAGCACATGTAAACTGACATCCTCTGGAACAGGGTATTGCCATGCTAACACCACACTGAGGCCTCCAGAATCTTCACATCAGAAATGATGGATTATGAAATAAACTAGATTTTACTGATTTCTTTGGCAACCCTTCATGAAGTTCCAAAATTATTCGCAGCTAACTTCTGCAAAATTCATTTTCATCTAGCTCTCTCTAAGGCAAATCATAATCATCAAAATCAAATTTGCAGATTATTTAAAATTATAATTTCACAAGAGTAACCAGATTAAGTAAATGCATAATGAAATATATATTAATTTTTCAAAGTAATTTAAGAACCACCATTTCATTTTCATTACAAAAAAAAGCCCATGATGAAAAGTAATTAATGCAATAACTTCAATATTTTCTTTCAATTAATGTATAGTTTTGACTTCCAAAAATATTTTCTGAAAGTCTTGGGCTAAATACTGTCGCCTTTTTGTGGCTGCATTTTATTAACAAGAAAGGAAAATGAACTGATAACAAAAAGTTTTTGAGAACTGAAAGAATAGCCACTATATTCTGTATTATAATAAGCACTTAAAATTGCCATGCTAGGAAAAAAGGTTTTTATTTAAAACTTCTAAATCTTTTTACTACACAGTATGAACACACAGGAGTGTAAATTTAATTTTCACCAAAAGCTAGATTGGTAACCCCAAAATCACATGCACAGCTCCAACCACCATTGTAATTCCAAAGGGTAGAATCCTTTCCAAATGACAAGCTCAGAAATGAGCGTCTAACTCTTTAATCGTTCAAAATTTGACAACGGCTAATGCCTACTGGCTGCCATTACTGACAGTATTGGCATCTACTCTTGAGAGAATCCCTCAGTGAGTTTGATGTTAAGAGAATCTCACTCAACTTCTGGTTAAAAAATGCCTTACAATACTTCCACTCAGAACTGAAGACACTTCTGAGACAGCTTTACAGGAGATCAAAAGCAGTTCCATTTACATGCAGCCATTAGACAAGTGTTCTCTTTCATACTCTTCTTCAAATAAACCAGGAACTAGACAGGCCTGGAGCCGCACTGTGCCAGGGTGCCATAATAACAAAACAACAAAATCTGGGAGTAAAAGAGACCAGTGCATAAGGACTTTTAAGACACTGCCCTTTACAGAAGTCCTACTGAACTTTGTTACCATAGCATATTTAACTTCAGTGATATAGATTCAGTGATGGCACCTTAAACTTTGAAAAGATGCCATACACAAACAACAGCTCCTGCTTCATTGTTTTGGCAGGGTATTGCTGCTGATGTTTTTTAGGTCTGCTAGGCTTTTTAACTTTGTGGTTGCTGTTTAATAACAGTGCTGTTGCAGTGATGATGTCGTAAGCCCACTTTTGAATTGGGGGTGGAGTTGTTAGAGAAGTCTTTTCACAGAAGTCTGTTGAATAAACAGCATCAGCCATACACCTTGCTAGCACTTAAGTGACAGAAGGGATTAAGTTGTCTTACATCTTCCTGATCATTAAGCACTTGGCTAAAGGCTGCACTGACTGCATTGACAACTGAGCAATTTAAGATTAGAAAAGCTAGAATTGCCAGCCAGAAAATTTAGGATTATATGATCACCTTCCTGCCAAGAAGTGAAAGACACACTTACATGCTGATTTACAACTGAAGAAGGTATCAGCAACACAGAAATTGAAGAATATTTTTATTGCAGCCTTTTTGTCTGACATTTTCTATTTAATCATCCTGGAACAGAGTATGTCAAACAGCACATTTCTTCTCTTGCCAAACAAACACCAACATGTTTAGGGATTTAACCTTCCTCAAAAATTATTTTAGTAAAATTTTCTTGCAATTTGCCACAAATCCCAGAGAAATCATACCACAAAACCAGTAACAATTCACTGTGTCATGTATCAGAGAATGAATATTTTAAAAAAAGGAAAATATAACAACTTTCAAAGACCATAGAGCAGTGCCATCTAGTGATTGCCATCATAAATATAAAAGTTTGCATTAATACGTGCTGCAAATAGACTGAATATTATCAATAACTGAGCTTCACTCCTGTCTTACTTTCTGAGGCAAAACATTTGTGTAACAAGCTGTAAGGGGAATAATGAGTTATATCAGAGTTCATGCACTTACCGCTTCAACAGAGCTCAGCACTACTATTTCACAGTGAAAACGCTACACGTCACAGATTCACAGGAAGAACATACCATCATCCCTAACTACAAAGTTTTAGGAAATGAGTTAATATTTTCAGTACTCTAAAAGTAACACAGAAGAAGTATCAGTGAGCAATATCTCTGTTGTTACCTTTGAAGGATGTACTGACAATTATTAACTGGAATTAAACTACAGGAGAAAGAGGAAGGTATGTAGTTCATACACAAGTGTAAATTATTTTCCTGACAGCTGCAGAAATTGGCCCTGTCGTACTCTAAGTGAAATGCCACAAGTGTTCTAATTTAAATAAACAGAAAGGACCACACTATTATGTATATATTGCAGGATTACTTTCTGCAGTTTTCTATTTGCTTCAGAAAGACTGACCAAACGGTAAATTACAGATTTTTGTCAGCTGCATAGCCTATGTGTAACAGAATGTACTGGCAATTTGTCCCAGGCCAAATGCATTACTGAATTTTCACAGGTACTCACAATCAATTTCAAACCAGAGATCCAATCAATTTACATTCAATAAAATGTTACAGCAGAACATGTTGCACTTTGACAGCTGCTGCTGAAGACACATTGATACAGTTGTCCCAACTGACTTTGCGTATCTGACACTATCTTTGAAGAGGGTTTAGGAACTTCTAGGTATATCCTAATTCAATGTCTCGCTGTCCTCTTTTTCTACCTCCATGCTGATCCAAGTACATACCCAGGGTTATTGTACTTGAAGACAACAATAATGAAAACTTTTTCAATCAAGAGTAGAAAATTTAAAAAATATACCAGTTATCTGCATGTCCTCCACTCTACTGTTCCGGTACAGTGTTTTTTAATGTGTCCAGAAAACTTACGAAACATTACTAGTATCAATAGAAATACCATATAGTTAAGACTGATACCTTTAAAGCAGGAGTATAAGCTCTTGATATATTACAGGGACTTATTTAGTGTCCTTACATATATTGTTAATACCTAGTGAACATGTAAATAAAGTAAAACTGTAATCTTGACTACACATTTAAGTGTAAAATCCAGTAGCCATGGACACGATAGAGATTTCTTATACTGTCAGAGAACATCTACAATGATGAAGAAAATTAATTCTCCTATACGGAACATCTCCTTACTTCTAGTAAAACCCCATTTTCCGGCTAAACAGGAGTGTGTCTCAGCTGCAAACTACAGCAACAGCTTCATTACTTTATAAGAGCCAACAGTGAAAAAAAGTCATTATCTTCAGATGCACAAAATATTCAGTACTGTTACCCTAAATCAAACGAGCCATGAACTGTTGGAGGCTGGTAGCTGTCAAATCTAACCATAATCTGTTTTCTTCAACTGTAGCTCTCACCTGACCTACATTCAAATGAAACAGAATATCTTAAATACTTATAACAAGCTGCTTTGAAGTAAAATCAAGCAAAACTAAGCAGAAGTAAAAATTTTAAATTGGGTTATTTTTTAATCTAATTTCAAGATTGTGTATTGGTATAACATGCTATATAATTATAACTAGGTGCTAATTAAGTATTCAGAGGCTACTGTCTACTCACATTGCAAAGTAACACCTGAACTGTTTTTAAGCAAGACTACAAAGAATAGCAAGTGCTATAGCCATGTAAGTCAAGCTGGTCAGTAGTGTGGTAACCAAAAAAGCAACAATTACATTGATGGTCCTGACTGTCTGGTACGCTTCCTTTAAAGCAATCTAAATTGCTTCAGCAGAACAGCTAAAGCCCCAGAGGAACAGCTAAATACCCCAAACACAGGCAAGCAATTGAATAACATGATGTAACGCGAAAGATTTTTTTATGGTATTCAGCGAATGCGCCTTTTTTTTTTTCTAGTTTTGCTCTTCTATTGTGGTTAAAAAAGGTTTGCCTGGATATAATACATCTATAGTTTTGGAAGAGAGAAACCCTCCAGAAATTCCTTCTTCAATACTGTTTGGTTAATGTATTATTAATTTTAAAATATTTTGTAATTCACATTTCTTTTCCCATCATGACTTTTTGTTTGTCTAATGGGAACAAATAAAATCACAGAAACTAGGATATGTAATATTAAATAACTTCATCATATCTCTACATTTTCCATCCTGCCGACTATACCAATTTGTCAGAAATTGATTTTTTTATACAGTTTTGAGATAGCAGCAACTTAAGATTTATTAACAATGTTATATCACAAGATATACCTTATGATATACCTTGTATGATATTTAGTGACACTCAGTTATCAGTCAATTAAAAAAAAGTTATTCCATAAAATTTGTTACAATCAAAATTTTGCAACTTAATTAAAGATTCAAAAACGGCAAGGTTCACACGAGACTTATGACAGTTTTCTAAATCAAATCACATACACACACACAGATACAGACACAAATATAGATGCAGATACAGAGGTTAACCTACGATTAAGATTTTTGTCTCTTCACAAATTGTAGTGAATTACTCACTTTTTTTCCTTCGTTGGCGTTTGTCAGTGGACGACCTTTGAAACCTTTTCCTTCATCAGCATCTATCAGCAGACAGCCTTTGAATCCTCGTGAAATCAAACCTGAGAGGCATCCCAGCTCAGGGGTCACAGATCGCTGTGGTCCTGGAGAGCTCAAAGGGTGGCAAGTAGGATCGCTATTTATAGGATTGCAATATGATTGACTTTGGTCAGGTTTTAGTGTGTGTTTTTTGTTTTTTTTTTTTCCATTCGGGCCATAATTCTTGTCAAGTAATTCTGGTATCTTCTACATCAGGCTATAATATCTGGCTACGATCCAGGCAGCAGGAGTTTCAGGTATGGTTAGGGAGTGCCTGATTGTCCCAACTCCACTTGTAACCAAAACAAGAACACAATGTTGGGATTGCAAAGTGGACTGGGGGAGTAACTGCACCACCATGTTGACCTCAATGTATATGTAGGATTTTAATTATCTACTCATCATAAGGATTTTTTTCTCTTTTACTTTTGCCTGTTTTGAAAACTACGAAAAGTGTTCACATGGAGAAAGGCAAAAATAATTATTGAAATAGATCTAAGTAAAATTTTTGTATCTTCCTTAACCACTTTTTTTTTTTTCCTTTTAATGTACAAACCATTTAAACTTGTCTTTTCATTGTAATTCTTTGACAGGAGATATTTGATGACTTATTTTGCAGTCTCCAATGCATAACACTGCCCAGTACTTAATTACTTCAATGTTGAAGTAGAAATTAGATCTATTTCTTCACAAGAACTAGTTTTTACAAAATCCCAAGTGACTCCTGTCCTGAAAACTCTATCCCTAAAAGCAGAGGAAAGTCCTAGCAACTCAACATAACTTCCATTAGCAGAATATGGTATGAGTAAAATAAAAAAAGTCACAGAAGTGTTTGCTGTTAAAAGGTACAATGTCAAATTATTTACCATCTTCTTTTTTTTAAAGAACATGCATGCAACTTTGTCCCTTTAATCAAGGTGTTTATAAAAACATATGAACAGTTTGAAGGAATATATTATCAGTAAGAAAAGTGTTTGATAGGAAGACTGCAATTGTACACTCACTTTAAGTCACGCTGACAGTGAGAAGGAGGTCAGACAGGACTATTTCCACCATCAGATCTGTACAGTTGCCTCCTTAAAGTGACCAGCAGTCTCATATTCTTCTAACATGTTCATCTAGATATTTTAGGATGTTGATTTAATTTATTTTTCTCAATTACTTGTTTGGGGTTTGACTGACTTATTATTAATTCCTGACATCATTTTTCTTCCTAATAGTTGGCTACCTTCCAGGTCAGGCATAGTATTTAAAAATAAATTACAGATTCAGAAGTCACTCAGACGCTCAGCTATGTATTTCCTTCAGAAATCTTGGAAGCAAGCCATTGCACCCTTATGATTTAGTGAAGTTTAATTTCTGCAATCGTTCCACTGCTTTTTATCTTATCTTTTTATGCTTTTTATCACTACATTTGTAGTAACATTAAGGTAACTACTTCTTCCTCATCCTCTATGGAGGCAAGAGAAACAAGGATTTCTTGGTTTTTAAGCTTTCCTGCATCTACTTATCTACTTTATAATCTAGTCTAGCAAACTCAATCAATTCCCAATTGGAATGAATTCTTGTTTTCACTAGGGTCTGTTTACACTGGGAACACAGAGAAACTTAAACTTTTATGTCAAATTAAACTGGTCCACTCACTCTTTCAAGGCTTCCACTACCCAAACTGCAACAAATAGACATCTTCTGTCTCCCTGTCTGCCCATAGCCCAAGCGCTTCTTTTGCATTACAAGGTGTGCCAGTTCACATGGGGAAACCGTCAAAAGCTGGCACGAGATAGGTATTTTCTCAACACATTTGGTTGGTAATGCTCAGTATTCCAGAGAAAAAAAAAAAAAAAAAAAGGATGAAAATCAAAAGGACTATAAAGACATACGCTAATGTAGAATTCGGCTCCTTCTTCCAGATTATCTCATGCAGTGATCTAAATATAACTCATTTCTCATTGATTCCTCCCCAAAATCTATTCCTGTTACTACTGGTGAATGTAATAATTTCTATTTAATAAAATCATAAATGTAATATTTTCTTCTATATAATTGCCCTAGTCTGTATAGCTACATGTAGCACTAGAGGCATTCAGAGGAACCTCTAAAGCAAGCCTTGTATTAAAACGGGACCCTTAAAGATGAGCGTTCAGTTTTCTGAATCTCCTGACACTTTCTAACACTCCTGACAGGAACAGCAATATACTCTCTCCTTTCAGGACAATTATTGCTATGCCTAGAAAACCGCATTACAACTTTTAAGCTTAAGTGCAGTTGGTTACTTCTGAGAACAGCCAGCCACATTGATGCTGGGAGGCCACAGGCTTGGCTGGCACTCTCATTCCCCAACACACTGAAAGGCACACACTACTACCAGTCCCGCTTCAGCCTTCCCTACTCCTTTCCTCTTCAAAAAGATTTGTTCTGTTGTCACAAGCAGCCACAAAGCCTACTTCCTCCTTACTGGGGCTGTCAGCTGTAGTATGACCCAGCTAAGAGTCTGCAGATGGACAAGTCACAAAGTCTCAAAAACATGAAATCTCCCCCTCCTTTTTTTCTCCAGGGCCTATGGAGAAACAGAATTTCTTCTTCCCAAGGAGCTTGTTTCTCTCCTTGTCTCTCTTCTGATGTTAGCAGCAGTCTTTATAACCCAGTCAGTCCACCTGGACAAACAGAATTCCCAACTGCTACCTCCCAACCTGTCTACAAATCCTTCTGACAACCTCCTGCCTGGGGTGGCACCAAGAATTTACTACATCATAAAGAATGGCAGAAAAGTGGTTACGGGTTTCACTAACACATTTAAATACTTACACATTTGTAGATACAGGTATTCATTCAACCTACCTTTGGCTGGGAATTAACTAAAGACTTTGATAATCCTGAAAAGTTGGGTTTTTTTTTCCAAAATCATTTTAAGTCTGAATGCTCCTATCTCTTTCAAAGATCTGAACTGTATGCATATAATTTCTCTTCATAGCTGTAGCATATAACTTCAGCGTAAAAAACTCAGGCTATAAATTAGTTCCTGACATAATCGTGAGTTTGCAGACATTCATATTTCCCTGGATCTATCAACAGTGTGAACTACTGTTCTAATAAACTGAAACTGGAGTCACTGGAATTAAGTGACCTTCAACGGTATGTCCCATCAGACAGCCATAACAGCAAATATCCACAAAGGCTAAGCATGATTCCTGAAGAAAGTGTTTGAAACACACATCCCACTAGCACCACTCAAAACCTAATGGGCTTTATTATCCACTACTGTAATAAATTAACATAGTCCCATGGAATTCAACAGAGCTTCACTAATTGATGCAATTGAAGAAGTTCTACTTTTTTGCTATACTCAGGGAGAGCCACTAACACAAGCCATGACTCATGTCTAAATGCAAACTGAACGCAGAGGTTGCAACAGGACTCAAAACAGGGTGAGGTCACAGCGTTGAACAAAGAACACTAAAGTACAAATAGTATTCACAATAAGATGAAACATTGCAATTTATTTCCTAACCACAAGTGAATTTGTATGTTATGACTAGGTACTTTTAGCTGGACATTCCAGGAGAACTCAAACGTTAGGAAAATACTCCGGGACTCTGGACTGTTTGGTCAGTTTGATGCATCCTTAGCAGACTACTAGTGCCAAGAGGAATGAATACACTGTGTTGCAGTAACAGTACGGTGCTAATAAACTGCTGGGTGTAGGCCAACCATTAGAAAATTTCAGCGCTGAGGCCCACATGCTCCATGAATGGGAGTCTACTCGATAGCTTCTCACAGGGGAACACAAATCTTTTTGCGTTGCAGGAAACAAAATCCTGAAAAAGCCAATCTCAGCTTTTCCTCAGAAGATCCTCACTTGCGAAGCTCTTCATGGCCAGTACCTACTGCTGTTCCACGAGGACTTCACCAAATCATAAGTTGGAATACAGTTTATGAAGCACAGCAGTCAAGAGATAAATATCATCTGCTGAAAAATTTACGTTGTTTTCTCAGAAACAATACGAGTGAAGGAAATAATAGCAGGAAAGACTAATAAGAATTTGGAAAGAGGACAGAGGATGACAACCAAAGTAGCTGTCCAGTTCTAAGGCCAGCCTATTTGGTTTCTTTAGCAGCGTCATTCACTGTATCACACTCTCAGTTACAACAATCAGAGAAAGGATTCCAGTGAAATCCCACGTTTCCCTAGAGATGGAGCTCTGCGTTCGTAAGCTCAAGGATGGTCTTTGCCCTGCCTCAGTAAATGCCACTCCTATAGCTCTTAAAAGTTTTCAACACTGAAGATAGGTATTCTTGAAATTATTTTGAGGGAATTTTCCTATTAAAATCCTATGATCTGAGCTTGTGACCACTGGTTGCTCTTAAGCATGAAATGCGAATATCTGAACAACTGCAATTTTTAAAAGTATAATTTCAAATGTAAGAAGTATATTATCACTGCATGTAAGAGTTAAGATATCTTACCTAAAGTTTTACAAGACACACGATTTTTTACCATTTAAAAGAAACTGTCTTCACCTGAAGGATGTCTTTAAGACAACATACAATTTTTATTTAAAAATGTAAAAATAGAACATACATTTATTAAAAGTAATACAATATTAATCAAAAGCTACTGGTGTATAAATCCTAGCTAAACAAAAAGCAACAGGACTGTAGAATAACTATTCTTCTTCATTCTGAACAAAGGACAGATATCTTGCTGTTAATTAAAAAAAGTCCATAATAAAGTAAGATTTTATACAGACAAATCTCTCTGCTGAATTTAATTCTGTTCACTCCATTCAAATATATTATAGTTCTATTACCAATGATGACAAAACTTTGCTACTATTTTACTTTTTTTTCTTTGCACTGCAACTTTGAGATTGACAGCTAATGAGTTATGTTGCTTTATCTATATAACTAAAACCCAATTTTCTCAATTTTCTTTCTTTTTGGGAAATGTAATTGGCCCATCAGATGAAAACTCCATGCCAATTTCCTTCAGATACAATTAGCCTTCTGAAATAATTTTTTTTTAATCACCCTACTTTGACAATGTTATTTAAAATCCACTAAGTATTTATTGGCTCCTTCTTGCAACTCAAGACCAAAAGAGACTTTCCTGTCTTTATGAAAGGACTAAGAAAAAGACTAGCTGAAATGCTACTCAATGGTAAGAAGCAGTTCATAATATTTCCATTTTAAAATATCCATTTCAATGCACCCTTATTTCTATTTGTATATAATATGGACTATTTCTGAAGATAGGTTAAACTGTTCACTAATTCCATCTCAAAGAAAAGATGTTCACCAAGTATCCACACTGAACCACCATGACCTTCATAATAATCATTAAGCTGAAAAACAGTGTATCAATATATAACAAGACTTGCCTACGATCTGCTGAAACAGATATCTACTTCAAGTTTCAAAGGGAATGAGAGATTAGACTTTTATCAAATAACAACTCTGATCTGTATGATTATAAATAATCTCATGAACTACTGCTTCACAGGATAGTTGCTGAAAGGAAGACAGAAAAAAAAATCACAAGATTTGCATTTTATCAACAGAAAATGGGTCACCTAAATGTCATTATGCAACACTGATGACAGTTTATCTTCTATGTTTCTTCCCTCTACAGATTTTCATCATTAAGAAATGGAATTGTCCCCAGGAATCAAAAGGCTTATGAGATGGCGAGCAACTCAAACATGAGCTCTACTCGGCATATCTCATGGGAATAATATTGATATCTCAGCACAGAAAGCATCGATTGGTATGCTGCATGAACATAAGTCTTGAGGAGCAATGCCTATAAATTTCAAATACTTCAATTTCATTCTTTACAGAGCTATCTCATTTATTTTAATATTTTTCTAAGATAACAGAGAAGCCACTGTTTCCCGAATAGAAGAAAAAGGTTGTTTTTACGCTTTCAAATTAGGGAAAAAAAGTTCCTGGCTGAAAATACATGAGCTGAAAAGATTTTGGAAAATAAACAGTTAAACTAGTCACTGTACTAATTAGAAATGAGCGATAATTTGTAAAGATTCATAATTAGACACAGCTTAACCAAATCAGCCTTATAACGACATAGGGATGTCAATCAGTGACTAATTAGAAATAGAATTTTCTTAAATGTCCTGAATATCTGTACAAAAAGTGAAGAGAAAGTACAGAGAATTAGAATGCATTTAACATAATGTCATAGAACCAGCAGCTGAACAAACTCCTTGGCAAAAGGAGAATGCAGCAATACGCATACCTAGTATTGCATAAATTTACTGAAATTGATCCACTTATCCCTCCACTTGACCCTCATCTGGATTTTTAATTATCAGCAACAGCTGGAAGGAAATCTACTTTCTCACAATTAACAGATGACCATGTACCAAGCCTTCAGAACACCTTAACCTTTTTTCCCCTGGTTCATTCCCTGAGGTTTTGACAGTCAAAAGGTACACAAACAAATAAAAAAACCTCAAAACAGGCAACAATCATACCAGCATGAATTATAAAAATCACCACAGGAATCCTACTAGAATCCTCATCAATATCTTTGCCAATAACCACACCCACTCAGTGTTTATGTTATTCGAGTGGTCTTAATACAAGATATGAAAAAGCCACTAACATAGACTTACATTTTTAAACTCAACACAGAGTCACTAATATTCCGATCTCCAGACCTCCTTACCTTTCTGTGTCGGAGGAAAATTATATGGCTTCGGAACTGCGAATGGCAAGTTACTTGGTGTTTTTTCTTAACTGTAGGATACCCAAATCCACGGTATGGGTTCGCAGTGCCATGTCTACATAGTACTAATCACAGCACTTGTGGACAGCTGTCTAAACTAACAAGCTTCTCTAATACTTTGTCTTCCTTCACCTCTTGCTGCTACTATGCAGGATAACATTTCCACCTAGAGCCCTTTCACAGAATGCCTGGATCCTAAAACAATAACAAAAAATCCCTGGTATCTGTTATACTACCAAACCACACTGTTCATATGTAGCTGATCACACCTTATTTTGTTCAGTTTATGTAGGTGTTATTCGTACTTTCTCAAGAGGGAATTCAGAGCAGTAAAAACAGTTTTCAGGGATCTTCTGTTTACCTAAAAGGAATAATATCACTGTTGTGCTGCACACAGATTAGCTACTGTCCAAATCACTATATTTCAAGTAAGAAAAGTAAGAAGGTGGCACAGTAGCTAAGGAGTCAATTGTTTTAAGTGCTGATCTGAAGGAAAAATCCCAAATCACATTTTGACTGGGATATTTACACATACACAGTAGGAGCAGGCACATACCAATGTTAGTGCACCATCCTGTATGGTCCATTATGTAGCAAAGCAGACCACACCGCACATTCACCTTTACAGGGAAGCACTGACTGTAAAGGGTGTAGCCCCTAATGGCACTGCTGGTGCTTTGATTGCATACAGCAGGGAAACTGACCGTCTCTCTTAATTCTGTGGTTTTCACTGGAAGGTAGAAGCTCAGGAAAGTATATCCTTCTCTTCCACCTTGTATTGGATTTTTTTTCATGTGGACAGAGCTGTTGTTCTTCCTGAATGATGAAAAAAATGGTATATAGTTCTTCTAGTTTCAGATGAAATCTTCTTAGACACACTTTACATTGTAGACCCCTCAATCCCAAATGTATCACTGTAGGAAGTAGGGTAAGATTTCAGAACTACTGGGTGAATACTTTACTGGCCATGGCTTACCTCCCTGAACATTTCACAAACTAATTTTCACTTCCATTCCCTCAGTGCTGTAGTTTTGACTGAAATAAAGACTGCATGGCTCATTTTCATGACAAAGCCACAAAAAATCTCTGTGCTCCTTTCCCCCCTCCCAAACTTGGCAAGCAACGCAAGTTCAAATATGATTTATTTTTTAAATGTTCAGATGTTTTCCTTTTTAAATAAAAAGGTCTTAGTTCTGAAAGAACAGCATTTTGAAATAGCAGCATATAATGAGAAAGCACTGCAGTTCTCTGCCTGGCAAAGAAAGCTATATGGGGAAAAATGCTTAAGAACATTTGATGTTTACTCTAGCAACTATGGGACAGGACTTGCAAAACCCTGTAATTTTGAGTCAAGACACTGGTTAAACGATATAACAGCAGGTGATTTTCTTGCCTTTGTTTTTCTTCCAGGTATCTTCAGGAGCACCTGCGTGCACTTCGAGCTGCTCCTTTAAATTGGAGGTATTCAGAATTTGCTTTGCAGAAGGTAAAACAGTGTCTTCACCGCCCCCCCCCCCCCCAAAAAAAAAAAAAAAAGCGCTCCACTTTACTGATGCTGCACTTTACTGAAGCACATCCACCACAGCAGCAGACACAGGTGTGGAAGCATCTCTGCGCTGGCGACAAAGGACTATTGTGTTTGTGCCATGTCGCTTGGAGCCCTCGGAGGACTCCTGCCCTCCATCGCACGGCTGCCAGGCCGACAGGGAAACCTCTTCCCAGTGAGGTTGTGATGCTGGGCTTGGCACGGCGCCCGCCTCTCCGCCCCCCCCCCCCAACTGGTGCACCCCGACACCCACACCCCCCCGCCGCCGGACGGGCTGAGCAGTTCTCCGCTCACTCCAGAGCCCTCGGGGGAACACAGGCCGAGGGCGGCGGAGGGAACCCTGCGCCTCGTCCCGCCGCCTCTCGCCCTCCGCAGCCCCCTGCGCGGCGCACGGCGGGGCGAGGGGGCGCAGCCCCCGCGCTGCGGTCTCCTCTCCCCCCCCGCCCCCGCCGCCCCCCGAAAGTTACTCTGCCCTGACGGGCGGGCTCCCTGCGGCCACAACCCCCGACGGCACCGGGGGGGGGTTCCCTCATCGCTTACCTGGCGGCTGCCTGGGCGCTCCCTCACGGCGAGCGGCGGCGGGGCGCGCCGCAGCCGGGACTGGCTCTGCCGCCACCTTCACAGCTCTCTCCCGAGGTGAGCGACGCGCGGGACTGCGGCGGGAAGCAACCGGGGAGCCGTGACATTTAACCAGGCGTAAGCAGGGTCGTGCCGGCCCCGCGGCGCAGGCGGGGGTGTCTCTCCTCCCCGGCGGGCTGGGCAGCCGGTCACCGCCCTCCTTTCCGCGGGCAGGCTGAGACACAGGGCGAAGCCCAGTCCATCCCCCGAGACCCAACCGCAGCGCGCTGCCCGAGCCGGCGGCTGCTCCTTTCCTCTGCTCTCCTCCCGTCTCGCAGTCACCGCTGCCCCTTCCCTGCAGTGGGGGGCGAGGGGTGCGGCAGCCGCAGCAGGGCGGCGTGGGCGAGGGCTGCCCGTCTGCCCCTCGGCGGGGCCCGGCAGTAGGGGGACGGCGGCGGGGCGCGGTGGCGGGCGGGCGAGCGAGAGGCGGGCGAGGCAGCAGCGCCGGCAGCGCGGGGAGGCAGCGCCAGCTCGAGGTGAGGGCGGGCGGGCGGTGGGGGGAGCGTCTCTGTCAGAGGCGGAGCGGCTCCTTCCGCGCGGCGGCTCGCACACCCGCGAGTCCCGCCGAGGCGGCGGCACCTCGGGGAAGCAGAGCGGGTGCGCAGAGGGGCGGGCGTAGGAGCGCCCACCCCGGTCGCTGGCGGGCTGCGGCGGGGCGCCCCTAATCCCGGCGGCCGCTCCCGGCCCGCCGCCGCGCCGTGGGCAGGCAGCCGACCGGCCGTTAGCCCTCCCCCGCCCTGAGGAGGGGGCGCGCGCGCACGGCTCCCGCCGAGGCTCCCGCACCCCCGCCATTCGCGGCGCCCCCGCCTCCCCTGCGCGGGCGGCGGCACGGCCGATCGCCCCCCGCTTCCACCCCTGCCCTTGCCCTGCCGCTTCCCGGGGAGGCCAGGGCGGCTCCGTGGAGCGGGGCTACGCCGCGGATTTCGGAGCCCCTCTCCCCCGCCTCCGTGGGGTGCCGCGGTTTAGGGGTGTGTCTCCCCCGGGAGCGGTGGGGCGCGCGGAGGAGGGGGAGACCCGGGCAGCCATTTCCAGCGCGGCGCAGCGAGGAAGCGAGGAGGGCGCGGGTTCGCGGCCGGCGGAGCCCCATGGCCCGCGCTGGGACCGTCCTGCTGTCCGCCCGACGGCGCCACTCGAGCCAGTGCTGGGCGCCCTCGGCGGGGGGAGCGGTGGGGAGAGAGGACAGCGCCCGGCGGGCACAGCGTGGCGACGGGGCGCCCTCTCCTCGGGGAGGCCGCGGCGGGCGAGGGCTGGGGCCCGACAGGACGCGTGCGACGGCTGCGAAGCAGCGAGCATCGCCTTCGGCCTTGTGTCCCGCAGGTGGCCGCGTCCGAGGCCTCCCCGAGGCCGTGCTGTACAAAAGACGTTGGCGCCGTCGGTGGCGTGAGGGTGTCTACGATCTTTTTGCCGCCTGCTGCGGATGTGCTTGCTGCTGGACGAGCTGTTGGTTCTCCGGTTCCTCCCTGCATTTGCAGAAGTCGGTGCTGCCTGGTTTCTGGAGCTTGGTACCCCACTGTCTGTCCTTTGCACAATTTGAAATAGTTGTGTTTAACACATTTTTTTAATGGAGGATGTGGAGTGTAAGGTTTGTATTGAGTAATTCAGGAGCAGCCAGTTCCCTAAGATGATTTTAAGAATGAACTTTTATTTCTTTGTAATTTTTTTACCATCAGCAAATCGTGTCCCTGTCTGTGGAAACCTGGCTAGAGGCTGCAGTCCTCAGAAATCTGCATATTATAAAACTGATGAAAAATTGGCACGTGTAAGGAATGTCTCTTACCAGTAGGAGCACTGATGTGAAAGTTACAAATAATGGAATGGTAACTGTGGGTTGCTTGGTTTTTTGGCACTCTTCCTTCACTTTCGCACTTGTACAAACATCTGCATGTACACAGCTTCCATAGCTTTTTGCTAACATAGCTGGGTAGGAGGTAAATGAAAATACACATAACCGCATTCTTCAAAACCCAGCCACAAGTTTTGTTGGCAGTGGAAAACTTAAAGGAAGCTAACAAAAATTAAACATAGTTCTTTGTTCTTTTACTAAGAATGATTTGTCCAAGGTTTTTGTTGGTTTTTTTCAGGAAGCATCCCAAGCAGTAGCCCTGGTAGCCATATTCAGAGATAAGAAAACTATTCTCTTTACAGCAGAAGCTTTTCCTTTCAACATATGCAGTCTGCTTCTGTATTCGTTTCAGTGCTACCCAGACTTCCTGGTTTCTTTTGTCTCCACCTCTGGCCTAAGCCACCCGAATAAGGATGCTAATACCAAATAAGAGTAGCTAGCTACCTTTAGCCTCTAATAAATAAGCTAACGAGCAGTATTTTGACCTTGGCTTTATATCTGGCAGTGTTAGAATACATGTAATGCACTCATCGATAAAAAGAAGCACTGCTAATCCAGAATCCTATGCCATACAGCTTATCCACACAGGAGAGCTATGGCTTATAGTGCAGTATATGGAATATCTTAGAATTGAAGAGAAATGCTATGAAGGGATAACCTATAATAAAATGACTAAGAGATCCTGAAAAGTCTAGAGAAGAACCAGCAATAAACAATATCTGATAAAACTATTTTCATAGAATAAACTCACTATTGTGAACCTGTTGTGTGGATTCAAAAGCAATTGACTCATTGAGTTTTTCAAGTGAACCCAGTTTTTAGAATGTGCTGACCACATGGTGCAGGGTTCCTGCAAGTGGTCTCAAATTGTTAATTACTACTGATACCCAAAGCTGTTAGTTACTACTGGTACCCAGTTGTTGAGCTATAGTTAGTTTAAAAAAAAAAATTAGAAAACATTGTTCTAGTTTCTTTTGAGTGCTAATAATACAAAGAGATTGCTGTTCTGAGGAGATTACACTGATGTGTTCATACCCAGTGGAAATTTTATACTGCATATAGAAGTATCTAAAATTTGCCAGTTAAGTGTAATTTTTCTGAAGGTTTATAAACAGCAAGATAAAGTACTCCATCTACTCCAAGAAGTGTACTGACAACAAGATAAATGGGAGTCTCTCCTGGATACTGCCACCTCGTGAGTGTTCTCTAAGTGGAAGATAAAGCAGCATAGCTATATAGAGACTGAATTACTACAGACTAAAAATAGAAGCAGGAAAATACTAAGGATATCACTGTACCCATCAGAGTTGTTTTTGAAGTAAGGAGGTGCTGTAAGTTAAATTTACAAAATAAATGTCTCAAACTTTGCATTAATTTACAGACGGATAACTCAAGGAGAGCAGGTCACCAAAGGGAACTTCATCAAAAGACGAAGCAATAGAAAACCTTAAGAAACTCTCCTGCATCTCATCAGTCAAATGTCGGTTGTGATGACCAGTTCAATGCATTGTACATATTTTGTGAATCACAAAGGAAGTTTCTGCAGTAGGATACCAAATCTTACTGCAGCCTGAAAAGCTTGCCATTTCCTTTCAGTTGTGGGTATTTGGCTTTCAGAAGAGCTGGAACAGCAATGCACAGCAAGCAGCCAAATGTTTCTGTACTGCTGGCCATTCAGGCAGGTCTCCATATAAAAATCGAAGATGATGAGACTTTTTTTGCTCTGGGGAATTATGTGCATCACGCAATCTAAAAGCATTTTTAAAAGTGCCCATTAGCTCTTTAAGTTAAAAGGGCCTTTGAAAGGATGTTGTACTTCCTTTTTGCTGTAAGTTTTGGAAAAGGAAGGACAAAGAAGATCACAAGTATACTTTCTTTGCAATTAACTGTGAAAATGTAGTTCCTACAGAAACCAGAATGAATATGCATTTACCTTCAACTGTACCATAAGTAAAGATTACAGTGCCTCTTCAAAACAAATGAAATTAAGTAATCTTCCAATTGCTGATCACTTTTAGCAAGAAATATTAAAGGTATCAAAAATACTTCTGCTATATTTATTTGTCTTGTAAACTTCTTCTCCGGTCACCCTTCTAGCACTCTGAGGTTTCTGTAGCAAGAATTGAAACTTTTTAAAGGGCTATTCCTATTGTTTTGGCTATCTACCATAAGTATTTTCAGATTTATAAAAAAGCTTAGCCTTATGATTCTCTGAAGAGTCAAGTTCCATGTTATTTGGCATCTAGGTACAATGAAATCATAGGCTGAACCATAATTTGGACCTTATCATTGGCATCTATCTACAAACAAAAATAAGAAAAAAAATTGTTTACACCCACATACACACATTAGCATATGGTTTAAACTTTCCCTAAAGTACTTTTAACACTAAAAGAACTCAAAACTTCAAATTTTACACATTTTGAAAATATATTTTTTAAAAATGCTCATATAATTATTTACAATTTATTTTTTCAAAACACTAATGTTTTGAAAAAACAAGATTAATCATATGAAATTATTCCTAACCTTGCAAGACAACTCGAAAAATAAATTGAAAATTAAAGATTGTTTTTCCATATCATACTTTTTACATTGCCACCATTTTTAATCAGCATCTAATAACTTCTTATTCCAGCTGCTTTTACATATGCACTCCCACCATTTGACTGTTTGAAAAATGGTTTGAAGGGAATTAACAAATGTTCTGTTGAGTTAAAAGTTGGTCAGTGGATTTAAATGAGAACCTGCTTCATTCATTTAAAGCTCATACTTGCAGTTTTTCTGCATGTAGAGTGAAAGCTGTGAACAGTGGTTACATCCCTTATATCCAAGGGCAGGCAGAATGGTGGTGTGCAGCCGTCCTGGTTGTGCATTGCCTAGCGGAGCTGGTGGACGTGGGACTGTTGCTGCCTGTGCCAGAGGTGACATTTGTAGTTTGCTGAACAAGAAAAGGACCTGTGCAGGAGATACAGTTGCTGTGTGAACGAGACCTGCATGTTTGTGACGACAGACAGAATTTAGAATTTAGTGGCATGAGACGTGCTGTATGAGAAGCAACACAGGCACGTATCTGTGATTTCAAATCATAATGTTTACCGAAATAATACTGTTCTGTAGTTCTGCATAGTTTTTGTGCATGCTGCAGTAATTCCCCAGTGGGAATCCCTGAGTTCTTCCTAGCCATACCATTTTTCAGTGTGGTAGACAACACCCCAACTATCACTTAGTGGGGAAGGAAGTTTCATAAAATATATATGTATATATCACTATTTAATAAGTTCAGGTCAAATAGATACTCTGTTCTGCTTCTTTCATCACATAGGTGAATGTTTTACCATATTATGCTTCTAATCACCTATGACCTGTACCCATTTTTTATTTAAAACTATTCAGCAAGCACAAATCATGTATTTGGAAACTGCAAATCAGAAAATTTATTTTAATTTTTCAAAGGACACCAAATAATTCTGGAGGAGAAGCAGTTGCTCTTAAATACCAATAGGGGGTTGTGGTCAGTTCCTCACACGCTGTCTCTGCCGCTCCTTCCTCCTCAGGGGGAGGACTCCTCACACTCTGCCCCTGCTCCAGCCTGGGGGCCCTCCCACGGGAGACAGTCCTCCACCAACTGCTCCAACGGGAGCCCTTCCCACGGGCTGCAGTTCTTCACCAACTGCTCCAGCGTGGGTCCCTCCCACGGGGTGCAGACCTTCAGGAACAGACTGCTCCAGCGTGGGTCCCCCACGGGGTCACAAGTCCTGCCTCCATGGGCACCCCCTCATCCTTCCTCCATGGGCTGCAGGGGGACAGCCTGCCTCACCATGGTCTTCTCCAGGGGCTGCAGGGGAATCTCTGCTCCGCGCCTGGAGCACCTCCTCCCCCTCCTTCTGCACTGACCTTGGTGTCTGCAGAGTTTCTCACATCTTTTCGCTCTTCTCTTTGGCTGCAAAAACTGCTGGTAGGGTGTGGTTTTATCCCAGAGGCCAGCGGCGGGTCTGTCTTGTAGCCGGCTGGCATTGGCTCTGTTGGATGTAGGGGAAGCTCTTCTCAGCTTCTCAGAAACCACTGCTGTACCCCCCCCCCCCCCCCCCCCCCCCCCCCGACTACCAGGACTTTGCAACGCAAACTCAAACCAGACATACAGGGGCATTATGTACTTGCATTTTATTTGAGGATTACACAAATGTTGGAGGTAGAAAGACTTTGAGAAAAGCACTGAACTATTCTTAAATCACAATCATATGAAATCTAGCTGAAAGACAACTAGCTTATTTTCGTAAAATGTGTATCTTCTTCACTGTTGCTTTACTTCAGTTTCTATGAAAAGTACAATGTCAGTAGCATTAAGAAAGTAAAATTTACCAGTGTAAAATAGGAGTATCTCACAGGTGAACCCAACCTGCCTTTTCAAAATTCTCACTGATTTCAAAGTCCAGGTACATTCATACTCTTCTAAGGAACAGGATATAGTTATCGCTGCTGTTCAAAAGTTGCTCTAAATCATAAAACAGGGCTAATTTTACCAAAGTTCTAGTACTTATCATACATGTAAAACAGGAAGAGCAATAGTTTTATTGACAGACAAGGAATAAAAAAATCTGTGACATCATTTGTCATTTGTTGGAGAGAGGGCAATTTAGGTGGGTAGCTTAAGGCCAGTAGTATGTACCATTACTTCCAACCTTTATTCAACATTTTCTGTCAGCTTCTTTTTAAACCTTGATATAGTTGTTAGTTAAACTATCGGTACTTTTAATTACAGTACACATATGCAATATGAAGAATATGAGCTACATGCAAGAAAGTATGTTGTGAACATAAACTAACAGAATGTGCCTTGTGACTACGTGAAAGTCTCAGGTATGATGGCAGCTGATAAATACCTGAGTCTAAGTTTATCGTATGGTAGAAACAAGAACTTACAGCAAGCATTTACAAATCCTGTAATGAATAAACACAATTTCTTTTCAGTGATACCTGAAACTAACTTACATTCAACTGAGCATCCATTTTTGGCAGTATATCACTGAGTATTATTTGAGCTATTAATTTTAACAAAAGTGTCATGCATTCAGAACAGTTTTTCTAATCCAGAACTTTTTCTCCCATCAGCAAGATTCTTCACACAGAGATGGAAATATACCAAAAAACATCAGTGCATTACATAATAATCCCATGTACAGCAACTGCAAAGAGCAGAAAGTCAAAAGCTTTTGTTATTTGGTAAACAAAGTCACAATCTGGTGCCTTCTCCTCACATTAGCATCACTCCTCCCAAGCAGCAGAACTCCTGTGCTAGTGAATTAAATAATCCTGAGGGCCATTCTGTGGCCTCAGTGGCAACTAAGGTGGTCTGGCCACACTCCTATTACCAAACTTTCGCAGTCTCCAAACAAAGGTGGCCCCATCCAAACGCTGTGTGGTCCCAGAAATCAACTGGGAGGTTGTTGGTTGAGCCATGCCAAAACCAGGCCAGTTCCCAGTCTCTCCTCTCTGAGGGTGGAGCTGATCAAGTTCCAGTGTCTTAGACTGCTTGTTTTAGTACTTCGTTTGCAGCCCTTCAGCTTCTGTTCGCCTTAAAAGTTGTGTGGATGAAATTCTTAAAACCTTCAGTTAAATTTGTAGTGTGACTCTGTCGTTTGACTGTGAGGTACCAGATGGTGATAAAGAGAAAATAGGCTTTGTTGCAGTTCCGTAATTGAAAGCCAGATGGTGTTACTAAGGCTGATAAAGGGAAAACAATAATATATCCCTGCCCTACTCTGCCTCAGATTTCCAGCTATTGCTATGGAGCTGAAAATCCATCTGTTCAGGCATTACTCACACTACATCATGCAGGTTTTTTGGACACAAATTTCTGAAACTGCAACAGGTGTAAGCACTTGCAAACTTTTGTAAGTTTCAAAGTACATTAGAATGATACTTAAAGTGTGACTTTAAATCAGTTTCTGTCAGAAAATGAAAATATTTGAATCTCTGCAGCTAAAAACAATCTTGCATTTTATACAGAGAGACAAATCCTCAGCATTAACTGAATAAAATGGAACTGATCTAATAGGAGACTAGTCATGTAGGAGAAATATGGTTTCACATTTAATGTGATGAAAACTGAACTTTTATCCATAAATATCTATGAATAGGTCTATTCTGCTATTTCAAATTTTTCAATTCTTTATTAGAAAATTTAGGTGAGTTTACTTACTCGGTTTCTTTTGCATGAGAAAGTTTTCACGTAATCAGTAGTTGCATCACTGAAGTAGTACAATGGTTGTAGATATTAAACTAAAGTTGAAGTTACCAGAGAATCAGCAAGACAGAAGAAACAAAAACATGTTGTTCTCTTAGCAGAAAATATTTTGCTTAATATTTAGGATGATGTTAATTTCCATAAATAAATTTGTAACTCAAGGACATATAAATAATTAACTAACTACTTTCATGAACTGATTAGTGTTGTTCTTATTCACAAAAAAGGGTATCAACATTGCATATATTTATGTACAAATCTAGCTACTAAAAAGTTATTATAGATGCTCTAAAAACTGAACCCTATGATTTTCATTTTCATTTCTCATTTTATTTGGTGCTGCAAAAAAAGGAAGGACTGGTGTCCAACTTGTTGCAATTCCAGGACCTATGATGAAATTCACCCTCCCTTGAATGTTTCAGGCACACACTGTGTGCGAGGCAAGAGCTAGCTGCTGGACCACATTGTGTCTTTTTTTGCAGGGGGGTGTGCTAGGTAGTGACTTGGTGTGTGGTTTCAACCTTGGCACCAGCAGCAGAGAAGCTGCTTAGATTTTATCAGCTGGGCACTCAAGTGTGTTTTGTAGTACTCTAAGCAAAGACACAAAGCAAATTCATACTTTGAAAGAGCTTCTTCAGTATTTGATTTATCTAGGTATGCCCACCTTACAAAGAATTTATAACAAAAATAAAAAATTAAAAAAATAGGACACTTTGAAAATAAACTGTTTGATGTTGATAGAGGAATGCTGTTGCTGTATACTTACACCTACTTTCATTGAACTAGAGTTTGTACAATATTTAAATATTTGGATATTTGGATTCATGGCCCAGATTTGAAAGAGAATATTGTGTAATTCATGAATGAGGCGAGTAGCCCTTAGCTGAAGGAGTTCTTGCTCAAAATACGGGAGTTTATCAAAGCATCGTTGACTTGGAGACACAGATGATGGTTGGCACAAACAACTGAAGAGGAGCCACATGCAGACCAAAAATTAATTCAGTTGAAGAGCTTAGTGTTCCCCTCCAATCCTTTCCCAAGGGGTACCATGAATCTTCTGATTCAGCTGGGAAGTGCAAAAAAAGAGAGATATCTGCTCTGTGTGAATCCCCCTTCTCTCCGGTTTATGTCCTAGTAACTTTTGAAGTAAATAGGCCAGACTCAAAACTCAAGGTTGCCTGAACTGTCAGCAGATCTGCACCTACAAAGGCTGACCTTCATCAGCTAATTACTTTGGTGTCTCCCAGATGCAGCTTATGTAGTTGAAATACACATGTGGTGACAAGTTCATGAAACTGTGCTCAAATATCTGTTTCTTTCTACTAAAAATTCGAGTAAGGCAAAACCTTTTCTTTTTTGCCTGAAAAGGCTGAAAACAAGCTATTTATAGAGTTTTGCTGCCTGGGAGGAGCTAGAGTGGTGATGACCCATTTAGCGGTGATTACCAGTGATTACGATTGAAGTCCCACCCCTAAGTAGTGGTTCTGTCTTGCATAAAATTTCTATAAAAAGTTATAGGTAAGAGCTACTCTGTGACTTTGTATCAGAGAAATCACTTACAAATGTGAGCATAAACTGTTATTTGGTGTACTCAACTGTTCTTTAATATCTCTATACCCATGTAAATACACAAAGGATAGAGCACTTCAAATGGCCATATTTTAAGGGCATAATGGATACTGTGAGACATAGCAACATACCGTTTAGTACAAGACCTTCTTACAATAATTGTCAAAGCAATTTCTGTGGAACCTTGCAGCTATGTACAACATTTTCTAAACCAACATTATTTTAAAAATTCTTTAGCAAATAACTATCTTTCACATATGTTGACAAGCTCATTCATCATTCTGGATTTATTGGGAAAATAGCTGAGTAGTCAGGAAAAAGAAAAGATATTGGAGCTATATTCAGGTAACTTCTTTGTTCACGGAGGTGTTATAGCCATGTGAAATTCATGAAGGCATATAAAGCAATCAAATAATTTGATTATACATGTTTTCTCATTCTTTCACTCTGCCTTACTATATATAGTATTTGTAAAAGTGTTATATTTTCAGGAAAAATTACTGACTTGCAGTCCTTCAGTGTAAGTACTAAGGACTAGTCCTTCAAGATATATATTTAAAATAGATACACTATATATTTAAAAATCAAATCAAGTAGAATATTTAAAGCTTGAAACGTTCAACGTTGTTAGCTGTTACTGAAGAGTTAGATGACATGTGCATGGACGCATACACACTGTGTATCCTGTTACATACCATAGCCTAGAATGCATGCAGCTTTCTTTATTAAAACATCATACTGGTCATAAGTGATAACACTGCCAGCACGGTAGAGGTAGATATGGATATGGATCCCACAACAGTGCCATCTGTTAGAGGAAAATTTATCATGCCAAATTTGACAGCCTGAAGGAGACTGCTGCAGCTCCATGTCCCCAGGTCCAACCAGCAGCATGGCCAAAGATTTATTCACGGTAGGCACACGCACACAGAGTGCAGATGTACAGCACATACATACATAACATGACCAGCCACATAGATCACAGACAGACATTCCCTCTCTTGCTCCCCTCTCTGGCTGAATAGGATGGAGTTTCACTAGGAAGAATATGTATGTATATGTTTATAGATACATATATACACACACACATATATATATATACATACATACAAGGTGGTTCTCCCCCAGCAGCTAGGCTCAGACTAGTCTGCCCAGTAGTTGCCCCTGGATCCCAGTCTCTCCAGTTGCTGGCACCTGGACACATGGACCCCTGGGACCACAGCCCCATTCCAGCAGCTGCTGCAGACTGTTGTGCACACACCCACATGCACACACGCACACCCAGAGCCAACCAGGACTCCCCTGGTCCCACAGCCAACCCGACTGCGCTTTTGCCTCTAGGGACACGGAGGTGCCCTCACCCCCATAGCTGGACCATGGGGACTCACTCATCCCCTTGCTCCCAGGCCGCCTCGCCTACTCACTGGTGTGTCCGCTTTGATCCTTGCTAGTGATCACACACTCACTCGCAGACCCGCAGTGGGCCAGTCTCTAGCATCACTGACACATGGCCCCCTGCCCTGTGCTGGAGCACATGGGCTTGTGATGGGCTGGTGTCTCTGGTGAGGAGCTTAGGAGCAGCCAGGGCAGGGTATCATTTGGGGTCCCTCTCCTGCCGGTGTCTCTCTGCACTCTTTTGGGGATGTGCAGACAAGATTTTATCACATAATCTAGCACCTTCACTTCATGTCTGTATGGTACCTTTCTTCTTGCCAGTTAAGCATGGGTGCAAGGCAGAACAGCAGAGCACCGAAAGTGGTCAGTGCATCTTGAGGGGTCCAGAGGGAGCAGCAAGGGAGGTGAACCCATACACTGGGTTATAAGGACCAGCAGCCCATAAGGGTTTGGGGGGGATCCAGCCTGCCAGAAGCAAGTCCCAGCTCTGTTCTGTGATCTGAGATTTATCTGGGTAGTTAGTGAGCAAACACACTCGTCTGCTCCCAGCCCCTGAAACTTCACAGCTTTCCTTGCCCAAATAACTGTGTTTTTTTAAAAAGTCTTGGTTTCATGATTCTAAGATACGCAAGTGCTAACTACCCTTACTAAAGTTGCCTGTATCAAATGCTGACAGAAATTTGATCGTCATCACAACCAACAAACATTCTTCACAGGCCACATACAGCAGGAAAAGAAAAGTCTTCCCAGACCTGTCACTGTTTTAGATATATCTTGTATTCTGCCTTAACCTTAAAACAGTGCTCTCAGCATGAACCCCACTGAGCAAGGCTCAGAGAGAAAGAAAAATTGGAACTAATATATGTAAAGTATTTTAAAAATATGATCTAAAATTTATTTTCTAGACATTAATATACCATAATGTGAGGAAGGATAGTATGGGCTGTTTCACAGCTTGCAGTAAGTGACATAGTTGCCAGCAAGAAGTTAAGCTTTCCTTTTCCTCAGAGAAGTGAAATTCCGGTTTCTGATCTCCTGGATGTCAGACTTGAAACCAACAGCTATTTGGTAGAGGACCAGCCTTCTCACAGGGGTTAATCTTGCTCCTCTTGGACTTAGGGAATTAAAAGGCACATCTATTCTAAGAGTGTGGTGTTCAAAACAGTAGCTGCTGGATACTACTGAGAGGCCTGGAAATTAAGAGTAATTTTGGGGGAAATGGCCTAGAAGGCAAGAGGTAGGGCTGCATCATGGATGATTAATTGGGGAAGCATGCAAAAACAAATGTGTTATAAAATTTTCTTCTCTGCCTTGCCATATACATTTATTATAATTACACCTTAACTGTTAAGAGCTCAGGCATCTCTCCTTCCATACGTTTTAGATGTGAACGTAAAAAAGATTTATGAAGTCTTTAATTTAATGCACGACTGCTTAAGCAGAACAGGGGCTTTTACAGTAAATTTTGTTATTTGTCCATGAAGACAATATTTCAGTCTTTTAAAATACTGTAAAAAAGGGATTTAAAGCCAGCAAACACAGTGCAGGTAGCTGAAAATTTGCCAAGACATGTTATTCTTATGCACCAGAACAAACCCTGAGATAGTTTTTGTTTTAAGCTGGAGCAGAACCAACATGGCAGCCTCACACCTGTTTCCTCCATTCATTATACCCATGGCACAGCATGTGTGCTCTGTTCATACCATCCATTTAACACAGTATTTCTTTGCATGCCAGATTTTGAGCAGCAATTTACCTTTCCAGGCTTCCTGTACTCCAGATTCTTTAAAAAAGCCTGTCCCCAAGTAATCCTAGTCTGCCAAGACCAAGCCCAACAGGCACGCTGCACGGCTCTTTCAGCTCTCACCCAGACACCCTGCGCAGGCTGGGACAGCTGTTGCCTCTAGTGTGCATGCACCCCTGATCAGTCTCCTCTGCAGCAGCAGTGGCTCCAGCCTTGGCTATGGTGGAAGAACAGAAAAAAAACCCAAAACCAAAATAAACTAGATCAGATCCTTCACCCAGCAAAAGAGTCATTGCTGGTAGATTTACACGGCAAAGTGTCTCTTTAGGATCCACGAATATTTTCCACCTGATGCCCCCAACAATTATTTTATGTTTTGTGAGTGACCATAATCCAGGACTTCTTACGGGAATTGTATGGAAATACCAGGTCTTGGAGACCACTGTCATTTGAGTTCCTGTCTTTACAGCAAGGAGGCTGGGATCAAGAGAGGTACACACATATTTAATATTTGAGGCATGCCCTCTCTTAGCGCTCAGTAGTCCACCTGGATGCCTCAGTTTCTCCATTTTCTCCAGAGGATAGTTCTCAACTTAGGTGAGAACACAGATAAAGGCACCTGAGATGGTGTCAATCACTGCTGTCAGGCAGCAGCCCGCTGCTCTAAACTGACATTTCTTGTAGTGGGTTTAACCATATGATCTTAAACACAGTTATTCTGCTGAAGCCTGACATCCTCCAGTTTCCCACTCCTTTGTACTGATGGGAGCAAAGTGGTTTGGAAAGTGAAGAGAAGCCACTCTTTTTTCCTCAGCCTGTTCTTGCTCTGAGCACCTATCACATGATTGGGCGCTGCTTTTTCCCAGTTTTCCAAAAGCAGTTAAAATATTTCAAAACTGCCCATATAATAGCTCTAAGGCTTTCAAGGGTCTTTTAAAATTAATGCTGTGTGCATAAGACACCTTTGGAAGCAGCACCAGACCCAACCCATACACTGTTTTTTACCTGCTGTGGCTTGTTTTGCTTAGTTCATCTCACCGGTGTTAGACTCTACCTTTTACAGGACTGCTATGTGGTCACCGTTTTTTCTTCCCTCGTCCTTTCTCCGAACTCAGTAGTTGGAACGGGCTCTTTGGAGAGGGACTCAGTCTCACAAGTTGGTCATGACAAGAAGAAGCGTGGGAGTATACCCAGACAGAGGAACACAGCATACTTTTCCTCTAGTGCCTTTCTGAACGCATGAAGCTTGCCTTTCAGAAGGGCAAAGGGCCCATAGTTTTTGACTCTCCAGTTGATTTTGAGGGTGAATGGCTACAGCTAAAGCATCACTTCAAGCAGCACTCAATGGAGCAGGCTGACCTTTTCTATTGTCTGGATTCAATCTTCAGAATAACTGGGAGCAGTACACCACGTGGGGGAAGAATGAGCTTTAGGGGACCGAGAAGTGTTTGGCCTTCACACAGAGACTTGAAAGATACCTGTCATTCCTCAGAAACTGCATGAAGAGAAGAGAGAAAAGCAGATAGTTTAGGTATTTGCTGATATAAAGTGAAGACTTCCATCGCTCCAAGCATTAGCAAGAGAGCCTAAAAAAAAAAAAAAAGTAAATCAAAGAGCAGTACATGAAATAAAAATGTGCAAAGAGAAATTTTCCATCTGTCATCTCTGACCAAAGTCAAACAATTCTTTGTGTGGAATACAACATATTTTTGAGGTACAGCAGGTCAATGTCAAAAGCAAAACCATGTCTGTTTCATATTCAAGGACAACCCCTTAGCCAAGGAAAGCTTTGTTTTGTATTTAAAATCTTCAGAACAGTGTCTAGACATACAGCTGGTATGTTTGGGTATTTAAAGGACTTTTTGCATTTTTAGCAGTGCATTTTTTTAATTCTACTTTGCTGTTCAGGGGGATAACCTATGAATTTCTCATTTACAGAAATAACAACCCTATGGAGTATCCTACAAAATATTACCAGTTCATTTTACATACAAATGACTTTTTGAAAATCTTTCCTAACCTTTTGTATCAAATTTAAAAAAAAAAAGAAAAAAAAAAAAGAAAGAGTTCAAATGCTGGTCTTTTCAGCAAGCGGTCCAGTCGCGACTTCATGACTGTAGCAGGGACAGGAACTAGAACAATGTCTCTTTGAAAGTAAAGTTGGTATCTGCTCGGTTGTGTATGCCAAATGGCAACCCACATAGGAAGACAGAGCTGACAAAACTAACCTTAGAAATCTACAGCTTACTTACAGCACGTGAAAAATCTTTGTAGTCAAGGGGAGAGGCCAGATGCTGGTGCTAATAAAGAAGAACAGAAAAAAACACTTTGATCATTGTGGTAACAGAGACAAAAATTTAAGATGAACAAAGAATATTTTATCTGCACTTTGACTATTACAATGCTTGTGCCTGAATGAGACCAGATCAGTATCTAATGCTTTAGTTGACAGAGGTTTACTCTGTTTTCAGTGACTTTTAAAATGTACTTTTAGTGGCAATTCTAATTCAACAATATATGTCCTCTAAATGCACTCTGTAGCATTTCCCTCCCACGCCATATGTGAGATACATTTTTATAACAAGAACAAAGAGGAGAATAATGGAGCTTTGCTACTGTTTAGTGAATGGAAATTTTCAGGGTTGCTGGATAGCACTGCATTAGTGGTGGGTAATCAGGTTTTCCCACAGGGGCTGAAATATTCTGACTGACAACTCTGGCTTAAGGATCACTCAGGAAGGAAGTGCGCTGCATGTTAGAAGACAATCCCAGTTATTAGTGTGCCACAGATGCTTTTCTGGAGGTATGTAATTCCCATTGGGCTGTATGAGTGTTTCATGAATACTAGGTTAGATTTAGCCTCCTCCTCTCTTACTAAAAAGGAAAAGGTAGAGGAAAGGCAAAACAGAACTGCAACCTTTTTTCTTAACTACACAAAACCAAACTGTCAGTAAACGGGGAAGATTAATGAGGCCATGACAGTGGAAAGTGTTTTCCCTTTCTTTTAAATAAGTGACCACTTGCAGACAACAGTGCACAAAAAGTAAAATAATACAGAATTGAGGTGTCACAATTTTTTCACCACACAGTTCCTTTAAGAGACATGTAAAACTGTATCCATATTTCCTGGCAGAAACTAGGATTTTCTTAAGCTGGAATGCTGGAATTGTTTTGAATCATGGCATAACTCTTTGGGAACTGAGGAGAGATAAATTGATATTTTACAGCTTCCATTCAGATTCTTACACAGCCATTAATTTATTCTTACAAAACTAGAATCATTAGAAGAAACTGATCGGAGGCCTATGGTCCATAGTCTTCAGGCTAAATGTTCATTAAACTTTGTCAGGAGGTTTGTCTGAGGAAAGCTGTAAAACCTGGTCTTTATAAAATGCGGACTGATTTTAAGTTGCAGAGAGAGAAATTTTCTACCATCCTATGGTCACAGAAATAACGAGAATTCAATTTAGCTGAGGCCAGAGCAGTGGCCGTTTATTCCTATAGCAATAAGAGAGTTACAGGGTTTATATACCTTTAGGGTGTACAACTCTTTCTTAACCAAGCCCTGTCAGATAAGCAGGACTGTAGTACATCGCCTCAAAAAGCAGTAGCATGTGTGTTAGTTCATACTGGGACACTCCAGACAGTCAGATAAGGAAGCTCTAGGCAGTAGCTTTTTTTTTAGGAATAATTCACTGCTTTGTTAATTTGTGCCGACTTGATTAGGTCATGCTGACATGTATTCTTAACTAGTGAGTCCTGCAAAGGATTTAAAGGCACTGTGAAATCCATGCTAAATTTGAGAGTAAATGTTTATGTTCTTAAAGAGTGACTTTCATGAAATTTTGTACTGAAGGCTCATTCTACTAAGCTGCTGTACAGAAGAAGGTCCCTGAGGCACCACTTTACGTATGAAAGGTTTTCTCAGCTATGGTGAGAGAAGAAAATTGAGGTTCACACAAACTGGTGCAAACAGTGTGGTCTGCATCATTCAAGGCAAATGTGGAGGCATTTTTCCTGGTCATCTCTGCAGTAGGGTAAAGCACTTGGAAAGAGCTACTTATATATTAAAAAAAAAAAAAAAAAAAAAAAAAAGCTGTTAATACTCAGAAAATGGGTGCAGGCACAGGATAAGTATGTACCTAGACAACAGCCACCTGCCAACCCACAGATACCATGCAATTTGGCAAACAGGACTTTAAGGCATGAACAGAAACCATTTTCTCAACTCCTTGCCTGAGTGACAGATCTTAAATGGGGGAAGGACTGAAAAACTACTGTGTAAATCCGACTCTCAGCATAAACAATCTCAACCCCCTAGTCCTTATCCTTCATGTAATATTCAAATATCAAAATATTCAACCCCATATTTGTATGGTGAAGAGGTCACATGGGAAATAGAATGAGGAACATTTCAGGAAAAGGCATAATTAATCTTTGTTTTTTTCAATCAAAGGAACAATAAAAAGTCCCAGTTAGTTTTGCTTAGCTGGTTAGACACAGAGCAAATTAATATTCAGTAAATATCCACACTTCTTTTGTCATGAAAGATTCCTTCCACACAGCAGATTCTGACACAGGTCATCAGCCGCTCTCCCACTCTGTTCCTCAAAATGCTGTTTTAATGGTTGGCTTTTCTCTCCCCCTTAAATAGCTTTTAGGCAGCCATTATGACTTAAACAGCAACTGAGACATGAAAAACAAAGTAACTGTAGTGTGAAGGTTAGATCAAATGACAAACCATTGGCATTTCACTGCTGAATTTCTTGTTTTATCACAAACTGCAGTTTTCCTGTTACTGCTTTTTCCATACATTATTTTCAGTGGAAAAGGAGGTTACTCATGCATGGTATGAGTATGGTGGTGTATGGTATTTTGGAGCAGTCCTGGAATCATGCGTTCAGTGTGTAATATGAGCACAGGAGATGTCCAGAAAACTGTCCTACATGTTTTTGGTATGAACTTATTACATAGGTTTGGAATAAAGATTTCCTTTATTTATTTTTGATGAGTCCTTAGAGGATTAAGAAGCTGTGAGAAAAGGAGAGAAGTGAATGTATGTTTTCACAGGTAAGTTACTCAGTCATCTTCACCAGCAGGAAATTGTCCCTTTTCCATTGCTTCTTCATGTCTTTGCAAGATTCTTAGATCTCAGTTTTAAGTTATCAGAGGAAGCTTGAGGATCTTATTTTGTTTGTTTGAACCTTTGCTATATTCTAACTATTTAAGTTAAATTGCCTGGATTGATAACTGCTTTTGTCATCTCAGTATCTATCTCACTTGTTCAGCTAACGAACTGCTTGGAGGAGAAGGAACGCACTTTCAGGTACCTGGCATGGGAGGGCTGTTCTGTCCAACCTCTTATTCCCAATCATGGCAGCATCCAAATCTGCTTTATTTCTAACAGGAAGGTTACAGATAGCACTGTCAGGTGAGAAAGACTGACTAGATTTCCAAAGCTGAGCGAAGTCAATTAGGAATCCAGCATCCTGAAAATAATCAGGCAGCTGTTTGTATGACTAGCAGCCTGCCAGTCCCCCCAAAAAAGCAGGACAGAGCTGATCTTTTCTCAGGAGTCCAGGAAAGACAAAAGTAATAATGATAATCATTTGATTTCAGGTTGAGACATAGAGAACCAAAAAGGTTTCAGTTACACTCCTCTTGTGGAATCCCCATGTGATGCTAGAAAGTGCCTGTACAGTCAGTGCTTTTCAGAAATGTTCTTCCTTCAGTCTCCTCTCCCCCAAAAAAGGGGATTCCTCACTCACCAATACACACATAAGACATTACAGAATACAGGTACAATTTTATTTGTTGGTATTTAACTGCAAAATGCCTGCTTTTTAAGAGATGGAGCTCACTGAAAATGTCATGTGAAGCCAGCTGATCTACATACACACTTTGCCTATGAAATCTAATACACCTGACAAAGAGTAGAAATTAGATGTCAAGGTCACAGGCTACAGCACCTGTTTAAGCTGACAAATTTATGTCTTTAGCATGCAGCAGTTTCGCTGCCAACAGTAGTCTGTATTTCAAATGGCAGATTTCCACACATAAGGAATGATGTGCTTATGCTGCAACTGACTTCTTATAAACATGTCATGTTAACAGACTAATCATAGACTTATAGAAGTAACACAATTTGCAGAACAATTACTTTACTTTTCAATGCTAGATGGTTTTATTGTGTTCCAAAAAATAATTCCAAATTTCAACATATCACGCTTTCTATTCTGCATCTGTGAAATGGGAAACTTTGCAGAGAAATGCACAAGGTTCATTCATCATTGAAGGACTGTATAAAACTCTTTACTGACTCTCTCTGAGAGTAAAAGTAAGGTAAACTGCATCCTAAATGCATGTAAAAATGTTTTGTGAGTAAACAGTAGACCTGTATGACTAACCATCCATAGGACTCAGAGTTTTTGCTAAATACGGGCTGAAAAAATAACATTTAAATAAAAATAAAAACCACAAGCCATCCACGAACATAAAGAATATCTTCTTTCTGTAGAACTGAAAGAGATTTTTAAGTAGACAACTCTTAAAATTTGCTTTAAAAGAACAAAAGTCAAACATAAGTCTAGTAAATTAGTATACAGAATCTTGTGTTTCAAGATCTGAAACACAATATGATCACTATTCAGAACATGATCATTATGCAGAGAACATGTATGGCTTGTAATCAACAATTAGTAGCTGAGGATGAGTGAGCTCCCCCCATTACCCAAACCAACAGACCCCAGACTCAAACAAATCCCATCTGGCCAAGTGTATCCAAACTATTTAGTGTCTCTACATGGACATTCCGTTTCATTCATTCCTTATCATATTCAATAAGACTTATCTCGACTTGACTTGGCTTAAAAGCCTCAAATATCTTGTGTAAATACTACTTTTGCAATAACACAGTGCTGTAAAGTTAACAGATGGAGATTGTCAAATAATTAATGTAACATCTTAGTTAATATTTGTCTCAGGAGTTCAGTTATTTTCCAGGAATACAGTTTGGGCACACGCCTATTCAAAAGGGTAATAATCCAAAGTATCTTACTCCATTTACCTGTCATAATACAGTCTTCACAAAAGTATCACAAGTCTGCAAATACTGACGCCATAGTATTATCGAGTGCATGAAAAGTCCTCTGTACAATGTTTGTACCTTTTTATGGATAGACATTTCAGGATTTCTAACAGAAAAATACTGCAGAACCTGTGTACCGTATTAGTGATCTATTACAATGTTAAGGGCAGTGTAGTTTGTGCCTGACATAACTGGAAAGCACTTGCAGTTGGCAACTGAACACTCATTGTGCAGAGGTGGTATCTCCACCATGAGTTTAGCACTTCTCAGTTTCGCTGTTCTTTCTGCAGAGCCAGTGGAATAAGAATGGAGCTTCCTGCCCTGCTTTTTCTGATATTGGCCACAGATAATCCTTTTTCTCAGGACAGCAAACAGAACCGAGTTGCCTTCAGTCTTGGGTGTCACATAGCAGGGTTTGCATCTTCAGCTTTCTGCAGGCTCAAGCTATTTGCCTTTCTGGAGCATGACACCAGAAGGAGCTCTAGTGGTCATCCAGGATAGGTGACTGGTTCAAGTGATGAGCCCCCTCTGAAGCCCTGTTTCTGCTGGTTCTGGAACATGTCCTCCTTTCAAAGAATCCCAGTCCTTTTCTTTTCTTAATGTCTAGGTTTGCAACTCTTTGTGAGACCTCATAGCTTCAGAAGGTGCACAGAATTTTCCAGCAGCATGACCAGCTTCTCACCACTATCCCTACAGGTCCTATCTCTGATCCTGTGCCTGTGGTGGCATTCTCTTCATGGAAGAGCATGAAGGGAGTGCCACCACAGGCACAGGATCAGAGATGGGACCTGGACGGTCTTCCTTCAGGTCGGCATTAGGCAGTAGGTCCTTTTCACTCATCAGTCAGGCTCCTCTAAGCCACATATCTCCAGGCAAATGCCTAATTTTCAGGAGTCAATACAGTTGGAAAGCCCATGTTGTCCTCCCTAGGAGGACTTACAGACTCACTGCTTTGTGTCCTTCTTGTATCAGAACTCACTCAAATGCCCTTCTGATTCATGGTTTGGAGGAGGTGGCAGAGGAGGATGAGCAACCATCATTTCACTGCACTGTGAGTGGGGCCTGATCCATATTGGTTATACATAGGTGGTCTTTTTTTCTTTGTAGCAGGTAAGGATATCTCTTATTGAGGACTGTAATTTGCAGAAATTCTTCTAAGCATAACATAAAGCTGTATCCAAGTAGAAAGTGCAACCTTCCAGGATGATATTAATAGCAGAGTGCATGATACATTCCCTCAAGACATTACAGCTGCAAATATACCATCAAACATTTAATAGGCAAAACACTTGTACTTATTTTTGTGCAACAATAAGCCCTCATATACTTGTGTTGAACTTAAACCTCTTTTCTCTTTGACCTAAATTCAGATTATGTATTGGTTTTATTTTAATAGCTAAAATGTTTATACTCTTTAAATATTTATGTCTATACATATAACATACAAATAAAGGTTTTGTGTATTCAAATGTGCAGCACAAATGTCAATATAACTTTCGTGCTTCCCTATTGATGCAACTAAACTGCAGTGGAGCAAAGCTGATTTACATCAAATCATATAAAATTCAAAATTCAGTTTCAAACCTAAAAATCTTAAGGCTACTGTATTCACCTCTTCAGACAGCCATTGAACTTGTATTAGCTTTCTATTGACTTTAATAAAAATTCAAATAGGTGGATCCAGATACGGGAATGTGGCTGAACTGCAAATGTCTTTCCTCAATCTGTGACAGGCTAATGACAGGGTCACCTTTACAACCAAGTAACACATGCTTACAACTGCCCCACATCAGTCCATGAAGCAATGGCTCAGATGTCTAGAAATAATCTAACACTTGAACCATTGGAGTAGAATATATGGTCACCTTATGCCTGTTCATCAGCTATGCCACTGGTTTTCGAAGTCTAACATCAAACAGTGGAACGTTCCCCAGACTTCCATGGAACTGTCTTTGTTATTGCTTTCTGCCACTTTCAGGGAACAGAAGGGCTCTATTTCTCTATTTGTAGAGCACCCTATTTTCTCTTCATTTTTTGAGAACCATGGCACTAGATAAGACTGAACAAATGCCAGTGCAATGCCATGCCACACTTGAAATTCTGAATTTCTCAGTATAAAAGTGCTTTTGTAACTGGACAACACAGGGTCATGAAATTAAATATCATGTGCTGATAATGCAATTGCATAGTCCCCAATACACTGTTGAAAGGTTGCCCTCAAAATAACTGTCATGATGTTCTTATGTCTATCAATTGTGTAGCCAGTTGTTGCTCAGAACTTATCTTTGGCTGATTACTGTTAATGAATATCTTATATTCAGAAAGTGCATGAAAGTGGGAAGTATGGGTTAAGGGTCTTTCAAATACAATGAGTGTTGCAAATCACTGAAAACCAGTACTATATTTTTGTAACCTCTACTCTGTAATAGCAGGGAAAAAGCTACACTTGCTTTTGGCCTCAGGTATTTATAGTCTGTGACATTAAGCTTGCCTTTCCATGTATGCGTTCCCTCTTCGGCTGAGAGCAGTAGGTTCACTTAACTCATCCACAGAAAACTCTAAAGCTGTGTGGTACTTGGTCGGACACCAAGAATAAAAACCAGGCTCTCCTGGTTTCTCAACCAGTTATTGAACCTAACTCACTGTACAGTGCTGTGCATAACCCTCACATATAAAGTTTAAGAATTTCAATTAACTCTTGGCACTTCATATTTTACATTGAATTACCCATGGCTTGGCTTACAAGCTGAGGTAAAGTTAAAAAATAAAAAAATAAAGGTTTCAGAAACAAGTCTTTAAAAACAGGCTCTTGGTCTCTGTGGGTCATTTAACCAGCATCTGAAGCACCAGAGATCTGTAGCCACTTTTGAAAGGTCATATGTGTGAGATGGTAACAACAGTGTATTGTCTCTTACACTAGCAAGGGAAATAAGCAAAAAGAAATAAACAAACCCAAACAATGCAGGGCATTCTATACAAGCACAGATTTATCAAAACTACTGCTCTGCCTTATCTGTTTAAATAAACTTCTGATGAAATAAGCATGCCTCCTGCCAGTTGACCTGCCAAAGATGACTTTGAGGAAAAGGACCCCAGTCATTTTGGAAGGAAATCAATGTTTGCCTGCCCAAGATTAGTGAGCCCCTGTGTTTCTGGTGTACAGGAGTTTCTGTAAAGGAAGAAGAAAAACTGAAGAATGAGCCATTTTGGTGATGAATTGTTCATTTGTGAAGTGGAACAAAACCTGGAGTAGTTTTCCTAGATCTACTCATTCCTGTAGTGTCTCTGCTTGGGTTGGCAGAAACCTTTGTTCTTCTCCTTAGTCTGCTATGTAGCCAAGCCTGGCTGTATACTCTGTCTCTTATGACTATTTTCCTGCTTGTAGCTATATGAAAAATTAAAGAACTTATTCATCTGTGTACATCCTACCAACTATTTTCACATGGCTAGTCCAGTTAATTGATCCAACGAGAAAATACTGTCATGCCTGAAGCAGTGTAGGCTTTAACAGATGCCTTGCACCTCAGCTTTTCCTCTGTTGGCCTTGGATTAAGTTTTGTATTTGTCATAGGAAATATTAAGAGATCCTTTTTTTCCCCAGAATTATGCTAATGCGTAAAAGTGCTTGGAAACATTTAGCTCACTGGAATTTGAAGAGCCCCCAGATCTACTGGAACACATACCAAAAAAAAAAAAAAAAAAAAAAAAAGTGCCATTCCGTGAATGTTTTCTGTAGGTATATTTTATCTTTTTTGAGCTGGGAGTTCTCACGTTATTCCCAGAGGGCCAGAATTGCTGAAGAGCTCAGCAGCCACAATGGCAGACAGACATCAAAATAATGACACCCTCATTCATAAAACTGTACATATGCTAGAGCCTAAGTCTCTTGCAAATGCAACTATATGTGTTTTATCTAAATGATAAATTGAAGTTTAACTTTTCTTAAGGAAAAAATTGAAGAAGTAAAAATAAAATAACTGAGTAACTGGGGGAAAAAAAAAAAAAAGAAGTCTTCAAGCTCTGGAAAATCTTGTCTTCAGTGGGAACCATGAGTTTTTCTAACAGTAGACCGTGAGCAAAATCCTCATTCTTAGGTTATTCTAGTTTCCTACAAAATCAAATGCACCTTTCATCTTAAATCATTTCTGTGGCATATCCGTTATTAGTGCTTAATTCTCCGGTCTACTGAATTCACCCTTTGGAGATGGGTCTCTCTCAGAAATGTCAAAGAAGCTAAACAAAATGTAGACAACTGAACCCAGAGTTTGAGGCAAATAATCTTCTGGATAAAAATAGCTGGGTTGTATCCTACTTGTGGAAGCAATAATAAAAGAAGAGAAAAAAAAGTACTGTCACAGGTAACTGTGATTTTATTCTTTTTTGAAACCAAATACTGTATGGTTTTCAAGGGAGCGTACAGTAGCTAAACACCAGATATGCAGCTTTGCCTGAATACTTAAACAGCTCTATTCCTGCACAACAGTAGCCCTGGCACATCTTCGCTTTTGTTGCTGCAAAACTGGGTAATATTTTGCAATGACAGCATCACAGGAAATTCAAAAGCTAGAGCTAGTTCAAATTCAGCCATGGAGCTTCATATGCAGAAGAGCCATTATGAGCATTATTAGCAGAACCATGTATTGTGGCCAATTTTCTCAAGTCTTCAGTGATCTGACAGATTACTGGTCACCAGACTTGTGGACCCAGGGACTTGGAAGTCCTCTGTCTTCTTTTGTCATACACACTAGTGCTCAACAGCGGGCTGAAAATGTGTACCCTGTTCTTAGCTTGATGAAAGAATATCTTTAGGTTTTTTTTGGTAACAATGTCATGGAATAGCTCCAAAACCTAAAGCCACCATCCTAAATCCAGGCCTTCTCCATCTGAAGAGAAATTCAACTGGGGGAATAAAAAAAAAAAAAAAAATTACTTCCAGCTGCAACTGTCCATTTTCTACAGTTTTCCCTTCGCTGTGAGTACACATGTCCAAACTATTTCACCATCAACTTGATGAGAAGAATGAGCATGGCAGAATCTTGCTATTGTTAGCTTAACACAAAGATTTCCTTGGAGGAGAAACAGCAACATTACCTAATTGCTAGAATGGTCCCATTATTTCAGGGGTATCAGAACAAATTCATCCTTGAGACGCATAACTGTCAGGGCCCTGAGAGCACTCACAAGCCCTAATGGATCTCACCAGCTTCCCATGGGAACTCCCACCAACCTTGCTTATGGCCCAGGAACCCCATTTCATTACCCCTTGGGACTACATGTTGGGGCACACACAGTGGGCACTGGGATCACCCTGGGTCCTGGCTCTCTATCCCTAAGAGAGGAGAGAGCTCCCACTGCTTCTGGATGGTAACCAGCCTGGTTCATGCCATTTAAGTTGCTTACTTCAGAATTAATGTGGAATCTCACTCACTGCTTTCTTTAGAAGAAATACGAAATTATGACATAGAAACTGAGTATAGCATCAAGCTATTTTAATAGAGGACCAACATGTCAAATTATCAGGTATTAATTTGATGAACCACAATCTGGAACTTCTGAATATATTATGCATGTATGTATAAGCACTCACCTGGATATGTGTGTGATTTCTTGTGCATGCAAATAACCTTAACAAGGAATTGAAAGCATGCAGTATTTCATTTCACTCATAATATCAGCCTAAAGATGAATGGCATATGATGGCTTACACAATACAGCTTAAACTGATCCAATGGTTTGCTACCAACAACTGCGATAGTTTCCACTCCTTCACCCCTTGCTCACTGCTCATTGATGAGACCATACAGAGAATGAATGCAGGTGCCTTTATCTCACTGGGAAAGAGTGTAATAAATAGTAAAAGAGTTCTATTACGTTTCTAACATTCTAACACTGAAACTAAATATTTTGCTATCGAAAATGGCACACATTCATAAAAAGTAAATAGATTCCATCTTGGTTTACAGCCATTTCTACTTCAGAATGGTAAGAACATATGTAGAACACAGAGCTTTAGATTAAAATGGAAATTTCATTGGTAAAATAATGAAAATTATTATGGTTATGATAATGATAATTCTTCATAATTTATAGTAGATTTTACATAACTAATGGTACAATATAGTTTTATAATTATGTTTATTATATTCCCTTCTTTTGGTAAGGTCAACTTAACAATTTCTTGACTAAAATTTCATAACTGATATTGCCATAAGGAAAGAAAAGGTTAAAGGTATTTGTACTATGTAAAAAAAAAAAAGTGTATGTCAGAATTAGCTTTCAGACTGGAAAATTACAGGATAAGGAGATACAGCTTCTTTGTATGTTGACTAGCCGCTAAGGATGGAAATATTCCAAACAGTTGTTTGGAAAGAGAATTCTCTAGGCATCGTACTTAGCAGGAAATGAAACCAGCATGTTACATTCTGGAGGATGACTGTAAACTCTTGTTATATGGAGAAGCAGAGAAGAGGCAAAGCAATGTAAATTTACATCCTTCTATTATTCAGAGAACAGCTGGTGTTAAAGATTGAATTTTGCTGGATTTTGCAAAGAAAGGGAAAAAACTGTTCAAAAAAAATTCTCCAAGAATACTTGAAGAACAGCATCTTCTTGCTCTTAAGATTAAGGACAAGACTTTCCACTGAGGAATACTGCTGTAGCTGTACTGGAGTCAATGATAGTACATTAATTTATAATAGCTGGTTATTCATGATGCTTTGCAAACAAATGAAAACGCAGACATTCCACTCATATGAGGCTGTTGCTGTGTTGTTCCTTACAGAACTACATTCTTATTCAACAGAGCCACTGAGAACATGTTTGAACAAGAGGTCAGACAAATTTATGGAAGGGTATGAAAATCTTGTTATTACTTATGCAGTGCCACATGTATTCTCAGACACTTTCTGTCAGTGAAGAATAAATTATGAAAACAGAAAGCAACATCCCTTAGCTGGAAGACCTTCCTGCTTCTGAGCTCTAGAGGAGTACACACATGCAGGTGATACAGATTTGGAAGTGCTTTTATAAATAGATTATGAAAATATTATGAAAACAAATATTTTCACATGATTTCAAACCATCCAAACCCTGGAGGTGAACTCGCTTTTTCTGTAGTGAATTTTCCAAAGCAGACTGAAAAGCTTTGAGAGTCTGAAAGCCATGTTTGACACAGTCTTCGCAGAGACAACACACCTGTTGACTAGGTCAGACAGAAAAGTGTTATTCACAATTCTTCCCCTGCCCCCTTAGCCCTCCCATGCAGGTCTATTCTTGCAGACTCGATTCAAGATGACCCACTTTTCTAAGAGGCAACAAACTTTGTCCAGTCATGTCCGGTCATCAGGAAGGTTTTTTCATCCTTTTCAAAAGCCTGGCTGGCTTCTCCCCAGGGTTTGTCAGTGTCTCTCAAAGAAAGGCTCTTTTCCACTTTGGATCTGGCTCCATGTGCTGTGCTCCAGAAAACTTCTCTGCTGGGGCGGACCCATGGCAAAGAGCACACTCTGGCCTCCTCTTCCTAAAAGAGTTTAAGCCTAACAACCTGGTAGATCATTTATTGTCTGGCTGTCACAAGTGCATACACTGGAATCTCCCTTCCTTACTTTCATGGTATTCGTTACTATGGTCTCAGGGTAAATTTTGGTGCTTACCTGTTAGAATATGACCAGAGTAAAAAAGCAAGGTAAACTACATAAAGACGAAATATACTGGTTTGGGTCTTTGTTCTAGTCATATCTCAGTTCCAGGCCTAGTGATATTAAATCTTGTTTTTCATAATGTCTGTATGTGCTGCATGCAAAGTTTCCACTCCTGCTGGTTTTTTTGGTGAGGTATATGGCAAAACAAGTCATACACTAGTGCATAAATTGATCCAGAAAACTGCAATAAGTAGTTATAAGCAAGAACATTCTGTAACTTCAAAGTTACAGAACTTGTAACTTGGCCTTGAACTAAGTTTTCACATGTGTGTAGGCCAAAAGAGTTAAGTGCTATATCCTAAAAAAGTATAAACCAGGTACATCCCTTTATGGCCAATTAATATAAATAATAGTTATCACCATTTACTTTGCAAAATATGATAAAAATTCTCTGCTATGAATTGCATGTTATCTTAGCAGAAGTTGGACTCACGGTTTCTGCAAAAGGTAAGCAAGCCTCTCCAAAAAGTCTGAAGTTCTAGGCAAAAATTAAACCTATTTTTTCCTTAGTCAAGCAGATTAAATGTCTGATCTATACTACAGTGGTTGAATGATTGAAGTCTTACAGGATTTTGAATAAGGTCTTTGGTTTACTAATGGCATAATCCTTCAAAAACACAGTGTCCATCATGTTTTACTATTTAGGTTATGGATCTCAGTATGATTAACAAGCATTATTTTTCTATATTTACAAATCTACATATATATTCCAGTATATATTCCCTTGAAGAAATACTGTTCATATGTCAGTAACTCCCACATCGTATCATAACACCAAAAACCACTGTTGTAGATGATATTGGAGTTTTAGGGCATCATACAGAACACTGATAAAATCCCAACATTTTAGGATCAACTAATTTCAGTTTCTAGTTATATTTTACTAATACAAGTGGATGGCTGTCCTGGTTTCAGCTGAGATACAGAGTTAATTTTCTTCATAGTAGTATGGGGCTATGTTTTGGATTTGTGCTGGAAACAGTGTTGATGACACAGGGATGTTTTCGTTCCTGCTGAGCAGTGCTCACACAGAGCCAAGGCCTTTTCGGCTCCTCACACCACCCCACCAGCGAGTGGGCTGGGGGTGCACAAGGAGTTGGGAGGGGACACAGCCAGCACAGCTGACCCCAACTGACCACAGGGATATCCTGTACTATATGATGTCATGCTCAGCTTGTAAGGGGTTGGGGAAAGAGGAAGGAAGGGGGGGACTTTCAGAGTGACGGTGTTTGTCTTCCCAAGTCACCGTTATGTGTGATGGAGCCCTGCTTTCCTGGTGATGGCTGAACACCTGCCTGCCCATGGGAAGTGGGGAATGAATTCCTTGTCTTGCTTTGCTTGTGCACAGCTTTTGCTTTACCTGTTAACCTGTCTTTATCTCACCAGTTTTCTCATTTTTACTCTGCTGATTCTCTCCCCCATCCCACCGGAGGCGAGTGAGCAAGCAGCTGCGTGGTGCTCAGTTGCCAGCTGGGGCTAAACCATGACAACAGCTAATAATAAACATCTAAAACCAAGAAACTTGTTAGCACCTTCTAGACTGTCCTGTTCTTGTCAAAAGCAATACTTGAATTGCTGAGAAGAATTCAATTCTTTTTTCTGATAGGAGTTAGAGGTGGAAAAGTATGAATGGTAGAATCTTTCCTCCTAATTTTGTGGTCCAAGATCTCATTTCTAAAAGAGTTTGAGAATACGGATACAGAAAGGAAAGAAAGATACAAGTTATTTAGAAGCTAGAACCAAAAGCTAAAATCTAGGAAAAAAACATAATATGGGTATTTGGAACTGTACACATTATTAACTACTGAAGACTTATCTAAAGCTATAAGGCAAGCAGAAGATAGGGACTCTGTTTCTGGGTCTGTGTGTGAGCTCCTGTGTCTTATCAGACTTCACCCTTATCTTTTTTTCTTTTTTTAAGTTTAACATTAAAATGTATGAGGCCTTCAGAAAATAAATTGATATCTTAGGCTCTGAAGATCCATGAAAACAAGTGTCTGTTGCATTCTCTGCTAATTTTCCATTTATTTTTCTGCTTTCTTAACTCTAATTTTCAGGGAGGAGGGGAAAAATTTTCTTCAAGTAAGGACATTCTAGAAGAAAAATATGATGTGGTGTTTTCTATCAGATAATGGTGTTAATTCTTATTTGCCATTACTTGCATGACTTCTCTGTAGACATTACCTGAATGATGTTTCTTTATTAAGTGTGGTAGAAGAGTTGCTAAATGCAACGAGGGACCAGAGATGTAGTGGAGCCATTCAGCACAAACTTTAGAAGAAGTTCCTGGACAAGTAGTATGAGTGCATATTACCTCTTACCACAATCCGTAGCAATGAGTTACTCACAAATATTTGACAGGTTTGCAAGCAGGTCCATGTTAGAAGACATTAGGAGCTCAACATTGCCTTCATTGCATTCATTGAGAAACAAGTTATTGCATAAGGAGAGCTTTTGAAAAAGGTGACACTTGAGAAACTCTGGTACAAAAGTAGATTTTATCATATCTCTACTGAATTGAATAGCAAATCCAGGGTGACAGTTTCTTGTAGCAAGACTGCACTTTCTAAAGAACTTGAAAACAAAGAAAGGCTACAGTTAAACTTCTTTGCATCACTTCAACACTGTCATGCCAAAGGGAAAGCTAATAGGAAAAACTGTGGGATTTCCCGGTATTTCCTTTCTGCATTTTAGTAATTCTGTTCTGTGGCAGACACCCAAAAGATGCCTGTGCTATGTTACACAGCACATGCTGAGTCTTCAGAGCAAGCTCCTAATGAGCCAATAAATATCTGCGGCAGAGAACAGTACCGAAGGTCTCAGAAGCAGTACAGTCATGTTAGCCCAAGCAGAGTTAAAGCCATCAGCTTTTTAACAGCTTGTTAACTTGCAGGCAATATTGCCTCAGTTATTTTCTGCTCTTGGTCCATGTAGAAACACCTAGAGCATCCTTTCAAAACAGCATATACAAACTTGAATTTGAGAGCTGATTGAAAAGAGGGCCAAGACAAAAGTGGGAATAGGTGCTGAGCTACCCACATTCTCAAAATAAGGGAGAGGAGCATTTATACTGTTGTGTTTAAAATGGTGAACTTTGGATAGAGGTAAAAAAATGATGATTTTAACAAGGCATCAGCATTTGGAAAGAGAAGAAAGCTGAATGTAAGCTGTATAGAGTCCCAGCTTCAGCTGCCACCATGTGACACAGCTGCTCTGTCTGCTGCACAGTGTTACTCGCCAATGGGATTGATTATGCATGGATTTACAGTATTTTACATTGAGCTCCTGGAGATCTTCCTTGTTGCATTCCAAAACGGTGTTGACTTCAGCTTCGCGCTGCACCATGCTTTCTTCTTAGCCACTTTCTTCCTGCAAATTAAGGTTGCCTTTAGTCATTTAGTGTGGTGCAAAACTGTAAATTCAGTGTGCAAACTACCACACACTGACTTCTTCATGTTGGTAAGCCCTTAGATTTCTGGAAAAATAATTGGCTATCACACCAGGTATTTTGAAACAACTGTAAGTAGAATTTGAAAGCTTACAAATATAATTCAAAATAATATTTGGAAGATAGACAACAGAAGTTTATTTTTAACTTTTCTGAGATATGACAATAATTTCAAGTATTTTAGAAGGGCATTTTTTATTAGTATTTTATCTGCCATTGTCAGAGGTTGCAGGCATACAAGGATATTGCTGTCTTGTAAATCCATTTGACCACTACAAAAAAATCCTCTGCTTGAATGGCACTTTATTTAATTCCTTTTTTCTTCCATCATTGAACTCAGTAACAATTGTGTATGCCCTATCTTTTTGGATTGAAGGTCTGTACACCGGGACTTGTACTAGCCTCTCTCAATAAGCGCAAATAGAACAAGACTCTGGAACAAGGTTATTCTGCTCATAGTAAATCTTTCGGTATGATACTTAAGTTAAAACTCCCATTCAATTTCATACAATGCTAATAAAATTGTATAGTGGATGCCCAGTCCTTGGAAAGATAAGCTGGGATCATGTTAGGTGCCATACTTCAGTACTTTACCAGTATTTCTGCTTTGTTGAGTAGTTGAGAGAACAAGACGTTTGTTTCTTCCTAGCTGCATGTAGTTTAATGAAGAGTAAGTATTAGTTCAGGATACCATCTGTTCTTCAACACCACATCTACAGGAAGTTCTGGAAACAGTAGGGCTGAACAGGTCTGCATTGACAAATGTACCCACCAAACACTTGCAGACCTCTACCTGCACAGAGATATACTGACAGTGATACCAGAGCCTTGTGGTATGGGAACAGTGGTTTGACTGTAAGCTTCCATATTTCTTGAATATAGCATAAAACATTTCAGCATTTTCATCACAGCAATAAAGAAATAATAGAGCTAAAAATGTAGGGACTAAACAATGTACCCTCTGGCCAGGAGACAGTTTTGATATTGCAGAAGCTGCTTCTTCATTAACATCCGGAGAACACATATATAAAGTACTGACATTCATGTAGAAGTATGCATTGAGTTTTTGAAAAAAATACTTTGCCGACATTACAGTAATACTATTAACTTAGGGATTTAAAATGAATGTAGAGAAGTGTGGGGCTTGCTGCAATATGATGAAAAGCTAAAACCAAACTACATTGCCAGTAAAATACTCTCAAGTCACTAACTTTAAACTTGCAAATCTGGGCACTATAAGATGTTATTATGTTTTGTTTGGAAGTACCCAGCACTTCTGGGAGATGTTAATAGTTGTTTTTTTCCTCTGTAAAAAAATTCTCTGTTCTCCAAGTGTTCCAATTCTTAAATCTTATTGATTAACCTGTGCTGTTTTATAATCAAATAACACCTTTAATATGAGCAAACACACTTTGAAATTTCAATATTAAAACCTTTTTTTCCCCAAATATGAGAATATTGGGGGTTTTGCCAAGTTTAAAAAAAAGAATATTTTTGTTCACTGGTACTGGCTTTGAATGGCACTAGATCTAATTTCAACCATTTTCTTGTATTTTTTTCATATTTGATCAAAATATCTTTCATTTGAGTTTTTTCTGTTTGAACTGAAATGATTCTGCTCAATCAAGGGATAACCAAGCCTTTTAAATTGCTGTACACTCATTTTTATGCATACTTGTCATCATAGAGTTGCTTCATCTTCTCGCTTGTTTGCCAAGAGACCAGTAATTTATAGCCATGAGTTTGAGTTAGTGTACTACCTTCTTGTTTGCTTTCACTTCAAAACAATCAGGCAGCAATATATTTTTAACACTCACACACATGTACACACAAACATAGATACTGTTACAGCATGAATGGGAACACTGGGCACAACTAAGGCTTGGGTATGTGGATGGGCACTTGACCAAGAAGTTTTTAAATCATGGGTCCTCTGCCTGCCTTACAGGAACTCAACTGAGTACAGGGGTTTTTTTAAAAAGATGAGGACAAGGAAATTCCATGAGGTAAACTATGTGGTAAATACCACTGAAATTGTAATCAAGGAAGCAAGAAATACTGCTTGACAAATCAACCTCTAACAAGCTTTTGACAGAAATCTCCATTCTTTATGCCTGACAGGCAGGCTGAATAAAGTAGTATCAGTCTGCACTGGCTGCAAGGAGACTGCGCAAGATGAGAAGGAAAGGTTATGGGGCAAAATCCTTCATCTGACAACATTTTGAAAAATGATACAGTATCTGCGATGTCATCCAGTCAAAAAAAATCCCAAGCCACCAACCCAAAACCCCAAAATCACAAGCTCCGGCTTATCAAAAAGTTCTTTTGAGGAGCACTGGAGAAACATATCTAGCAGGACTGACTTTCCACTATCTGAATAGGGATCTATCATGGCAAAAACACAGAAACCACTCAAACACTTCTTTTACTTCAGTTCTGTGACTTTGAGAAAAGGTTCATAGGAATTCCTCTAGAACAATCATTTATATTGACTCTAAGAGCCCTAGGGTTGTGCAGCTTTTATCTTACAACAGCATAGCATAGGAGAGACCCTGTACATTTTGCAGTTTTGCTTTGCACTTTTTTTCAATGAGGCCCCAGGTTAATGAAATGTATAAAAAAGATGTAACATTATAAAAAATGATTTTATAAGAAGAGCTAAGTTAAAAACTAGAGTTTGAGGATAGAAAGGACAGCAGTTACTTGCATTTTAAAATGATGTAAACATTTTTATATACTCTCTTTCAGGATGACTTTTCCTCATATGAGAGAGTAAAACCTATGAGAAATAAGAATTAATAATAATCAAATCAATAGAAGCCGTATGGAGTTTTATGTCAGAATTGCAGCATAAAGAAGCAGCATATTATAAAACAAGTTACCTACAAAAGGGACAAATCTTGAAGCTGTTAAAGTTTTCCATGTGGCCTTCATTTTGAATCTGTTATGTGCAGCATTACACACAGGAGGCCCTAGATGGTTAAGAAGCAAGGCAGCACAGCAATACTTTGCATTTAGTCATGCTTATTTCCCTGACACAAGCAAATTCAAACAACTTCTGTGCAAGATTTTAAGAGCAGAAGCTTGGGAGACATATTGGACTCCGTTGTGGCTACACATCATCAATGTTGCTACCTTAGTTACAGCCACAAAAATCCTTGCTGTGGATGGTGAGGTTTGAATCAGAATTAATTGTCTTGATTTTGCAATGTTGGTAGCTAAAGAAATCATAATTTTACCAATAGTCTGAAAATTTTCTGTGCCTGCCGGTTTTATTTCAAAGCATGTTAGATGTAAAGCAGGATGGTAATCTTCAGTAAATCACATTTTAGAGGCTACCCAAATACAATAAGAACCTGGCCAAAATATAGAAATCAGAGTTTCACTGTTTGTTGTGGGTCTACATGAGTGTTCAGGATGTGAATGAATGTTGGCATCTTTGGTCCGGTCCAGTGCTGAGGTCTAGACTGACTCTGAGGACACCAGGGAAAAGAGTGAGCTCATGACTCCATCCCCATCTGCAAAACTGACCACTGTGAAGATGGAAAGAATCATTCATCCTTTCCAGAGGGAACTGCAACAGACATGTTTGTATACATGTAAAGAGGAGGAAGTCTAGCTGGCTCGGACTGAATTTCGGCTACAATAGGTGACTGTTATGACACTACCGGTTTTCAGTCCATCAAAACCAGTGTCATCCCTTCTCTTGCGTACCTTTTTCAGAAATGCAGTTACTTGCTATGTGATACATTATTTCTCCATGTCTTTTATTTCTACTTATGCCAGTGTGCCATACTATAGCAGTGTTTTCAAAAGAGCAGGACCTCAAATTTTAAACCTCTGACTGCAAAAAGCTCATTTTTGCACACTATTGTTCTAAATGTTAAGTTTTCACCCAGTGCATATAACACTCAGGAAAAAAAGCTAATTAATGGTTGAGGCTAAAAAATTAAATTGCAATTCTTGTGGATGGAGTTTTGAATAGAATCTCAAGAATTTTTGCATACTTTCAGCTTGATATAAGGAACTTAAGTTGCAGAGGGCATTTTCTGACCCTCTGCAGAACTTTAAACAGATGTTGTCCAGTTTTAATTTCATTAAAGGGCACACTCACAGGTGTTTTAGCTAAATGCCTGGTGTAATTAATTGAGTCTAGCATCCCTCTGAAGAGGGGGAGGATTATTTTATACATGGCTACTGTGACACTGTCCTAGTTCTGGCAAGGATAGAGTTAATTTCACAAGGAGCCGGGACAGGTGAGCCAAGCTGGCTGGGGGCTATTCCATACCATGTGACGTCATGCTCACCTTAAAAGGGGGCTAGTCGGGTAGGGGAGGGTTTGGCGTGGCTCGGGGAAGGGTTGAGCGTCCGGTTGGTCATTGGATCGCTAAATTATTCTCTGTTATCACCCATTGTTAATATCTGTTATCAGCACTGTTGTTGATTGTTTCCCTCTCCCTTGCTGTCCCAGTAACCTGTCCTTATCCCAACCCTCGAGGCTTTGCAGTTCTTTTTCCCTTCTCCCCTGTCCCGCCGGGGGAGGGCTAAGCGAGCAGCGCGTGGTGCTCAGCTGCCGGCTGGGGCTAAACCACGTCAGTCCTTTTTGGCATCCAACGTGGGGCTCGAGGGGTTGTGATAACAACAAGTCTGACCCAAGTGTGTTAAAACAAAGTTGTTATAAGCATTTATAATGTTATTGAAACAGTCACTGGTCATAATGATGTTCTGTTTGGTCACATGGCTCTGGTTTGTACACCCGTGTTTACTCTATGTAATCCCTGCGGCACTGTTTATCACTTCTGGGAGAGGGGTTCCTGTTCTCATATTGTTGTATTGTGTGATAATGACTTCAGGTAAGATATCATCAACAGTCATGAGTCTGAGCTGGTACTTGTACGTAGCATTTCAGTCAGGCCCGTACCTTGGTCAATATCTTTCAGAACTGATTAATAATTGCACCCAATCTATGGGGAAGACAGGGGGGAATAACTTCTCCCACTCTTTCACCTCCCCTTTTCCCTTTTGGTTGGTTACAACAATTTTTGAGAATTTTGAATACCCTTGGAATGTTCAGGCCAGTGTATTCCTATTGCTAGGTCTCCTGCATGCTTTCCCACTCCTGTTCAGGGTTAGCAAAAATTGTTTCAAGAATACCACCCAGGGATCTTCCCCAAGGCTGAATGGTCACGGCTGGCATGGCATGTGGGAGAGTATGGGCGGGTATCTAGAGACCTTCTCACCCCCAATGGTTTGGAGCTTCACTCCTGAACAATTGCAAGACCCTGATAAAATGGTAGAATATTTGAAAGGAAAATGCTGTGGGGATTCTAAGGAGACACAACTTACTGCGCTGTGCTGGGCCCTGGCCACAATCTATTAAACACTGCTTGATAGTAGACAGCACCATGCAGAGGGAGAGAGCTGACCCACAGGCACTGCAGCTGCCCAGCCCCCTGCAACAGGCACTGTAGCCGAACCAAAAGATCAACCCATACCAGTATCAGTCGCCCCTGTACACAAAAAGAAATACACAAAGAAATCGGTTCGCTTAGTGAAAGATGATGATGAACCGGGGCCATCACGAGAACAAGAAGAAGGGCAAGAACCAGAAGTGATCACTCGATCCCTGTCCCTGAGTGAGCTGCGAGATATGTGGAAAGATTTCAGCAGCCTTCCATGGGAGCACATTATTACCTGGCTGCTCCGCTGCTGGGATAACGGGGCCAGTAGCCTGGAACTGGAGGGCAGGGAGGCCAAGGATCTGGGATCCTTGTCTAGGGAAGGGGGCATTGACAAGGCAATTGGGAAGAAGGCTCAGGCCCTCAGCCTCTGGAGGCAACTCCTGTCAAGTGTGAGGGAAAGGTATCCTTTCAGCGAAGATGTCGTATGTTGGCCAGACAAGTGGACCACTATGGAGAGAGGTATCCAATATCTGAGGGAATTAGCTGTGCGGGAGATGGTTTATTATGATCCAGACAATGCGCAGTTGCCCACAGACCTCGATGAAGTCCAGTGTACCCGACCCATGTGGCGAAAATTTGTACGAAGTGCACCATCATCGTACGCCAACTCACTGGCAGTAATTGACTGGAAGAGTGAAGATGCACCCACAGTGGACGAAGTGGCTGGCCGACTCCAGCAATATGAAGAGAGCCTTTCTTCCTTCCTCGTCTCGGCTGTGGAGAAACTGTCCCAGGACATCCGGCAACTCAAAGAGGATATATCGTACTCCCCACCTGCACAGACCCGTATTTCAGCCGTCAGGAGTAAGCGTTTTTCTGCTCCACAGAGGAGATATGGAGCATACACACCACGAGGTGTCCTGTGGTTTTATCTGCGTGACCATGGAGAAGACATGAGGAAATGGGATGGGAAGCCTACCTCAGCCCTGCGGGCATGAGTGCGTGAGCTACAAGGCAAGACAGCTGTACAAAGGGACTCTTCCACAAAGAATGCTGCTCCAGCTTCCACCGGGCAGTCCCCCAGATCAAGTGGAAGGCCAGATCGCACTTCTGATCCTCTTGAAGGGACTTCTATAGTCCTTTCTGCAAGAAATGAGCAGGATTAGAGGGGCCCTGCCTCCAGCCAGGTGGAGGAAAGGGACAATAGAGTGTATTGGACTGTGTGGATCCGATGGCCTGGCACATCGGACCCACAAGAGTACAAAGCCCTGGTGGACACTGGTGCACAGTGTACCCTAATGCCATCAAACTATGAAGGGGTGGAACCGATATCTATTTCAGGTGTGACGCGGGGATCCCAACAGTTGACTCTGTTGGAGGCTGAAGTAAGTCTAACGGGGAATGAGTGGCAAAAGCACCCCATTGTGACTGGGCCAGAGGCTCCGTGCATCCTGGGCATAGACTACCTCCGGAAAGGGTATTTCAAAGACCCAAAAGGCTACCGGTGGGCTTTTGGAATAGCTGCCTTGGAAGCGGAGGAAATTGAACCATTGTCTAGTTTGCCCGGTCTCTCGGAGGACCCTTCTGCTGTAGGGCTGCTGAGGGTTGAAGAGCAACAGGTGCCGATTGCTACCACAGCTGTGCACCGGCGGCAAGACCGCACCAACCGAGACTCCCTGGTTCCCATCCACAAGCTAATTCGTCAACTGGAGGGTCAGGGAGTGATCAGCAGAACCCACTCACCCTTTAACAGTCCCATATGGCCAGTGCGGAAGTCCAATGGAGAGTGGATGCTGACGGTAGGCTATCGTGGCCTGAACGAAGTCACACCGCCGGTGAGTGCTGCCGTGCCAGGCATGCTGGAACTTCAATATGAACTGGAGTCAAAGGCAGCCAAATGGTATGCCACAATTGATGTAGCTAATGCATTTTTCCCAATCCCTTTGGCAGCAGAGTGCAGGCCACAGTTTGCCTTCACTTGGAGGAGCGTACAGTACACCTGGAATCGACTGCCCCAGGGGTGGAAACACAGCCCCACCATCTGCCATGGACTGATCCAGACTGCACTGGAAAAGGGTGAAGCCCCAGAGCACCTGCAATACATTGATGACATCATCGTATGGGGCAACTCAGCAGAGGAAGTTTCTGAGAAAGGGAAGAAAATAATCCAAATCCTGCTGCAGGCTGGCTTTGCCATAAAACCAAGTAAGGTGAAGGGGCCTGTGCAGGAAATCCAATTTTTAGGAATAAGGTGGCATGATGGGCAGCGTCAGATCCCAATGGATATTATCAACAAAATAGCAGCCACGTCCCCACCAGCCAACAAAAAGGAGACACAGGCTTTCTTAGGCGTTGTGGGTTTCTGGTGAATGCACGTGCCGAATTACAGTCTGATAGTAAGCCCTCTCTACCATGTAACCTGGAAGAAGAATGATTTCAAATGGGGCCCTGAGCAACCACAAGCTTTTGAACAACTTAAACAAGAAATAGTTCAGGCCGTAGCTCTTGGGCCAGTCCAGGCAGGACCAGATGTAAAAAATGTGCTGTACGCCACAGCCGGGGAGAATGGCTCTACCTGGAGTCTCTGGCAGAAAGCACAAGGGGAGACTCGAGGTCGACCCCTGGGGTTATGGAGTCGGGGATACAGAGGATCCGAGGCCCGCTACACTGCAACGGAAAAGGAGATATTGGCAGCCTACGAAGGGGTTCGAGCTGCTTCAGAGGTGACTGGCACTGAAGCACAGCTCTTCTTGGCACCCCGACTGCCAGTGCTAGGCTGGACGTTCAAAGAGAGGGCTCCTTCTACACATCACGCAACCGATGCTACGTGGAGTAAGTGGGTTGCACTGATTACACAACAGGCTAGAATAGGAAGCCCCAGTCATCCAGGAATCCTGGAAGTAACCACAGACTGGCCAGAAGGGAAAGGTTTCGGAATGTCACCAGAGGAGGAGGTGACATGTGCTAAAGAAGCTCCACCGTATAATAAACTAACAGAAGATGACAAGCCATATGCCCTCTTCACTGATGGGTCCTGTCGCATTGTGGGAAAGCATCGAAGGTGGAAGGCCGCTGTATGGAGTCCTACACGGCGAGTTGCAGAAGCTGCTGAAGGAGAAGGTGAATCAAGCCAGTTTGCAGAGGTGAAAGCCATCCAGCTGGCCTTAGATGTTGCTGAAAGAGAAAAGTGGCCAACACTGTACCTCTACACTGACTCATGGATGGTGGCCAATGCCCTGTGGGGGTGGTTACAGCAGTGGAAGCGGAGCAACTGGCAGAGGCAAACTCATCTGGGCTGCCCCATTGTGGCAAGATATTGCTGCCTGGCTAGAGAAGCTAGTTGTAAAGGTACATCATGTACATGCCAAGAGTCGGGCCACTGAGGAACATCAGAACAACCAGCAGGTGGATCAGGCTGCCAAGATTGAAGTGGTTCAGGTGGATTTGGGCTGGCAGCGTAAGGGTGAATTATTTATAGCTCGGTGGGCCGATGACACCTCAGGCCATCAAGGAAGAGATGCGACATATAGATGGGCCCGTGATCGAGGGGTGAACTTGAGCATGGACGCCATCTCACAGGTCATCCATCAATGTGAAACGTGCACCGCAATCAAGCAAGCCAAGCAGGTAAAGCCTCTGTGGTATGGAGGACAGTGGTTGAAATATAAATATGGGGAAGCATGGCAGATCGACTACATCACGCTCCCACAAACCCACCAAGGCAAGCGTTATGTTCTTGCAATAGTGGAAGCAACCACTGGATGGCTGGAAACATATTCTGTGCCCCATGCCGCTGCCCGGAACACTATTTTGGGTCTCAAAAAGCAAGTCCTGTGGTGACATGGCACCCCAGAGAGAATTGAGTCAGACAACGGGACTCATTTTCGGAACAACCTCATAGACACCTGGGCCAAAGAGCATGGTATTGAGTGGGTGTATCACATCCCCTACCGTGCACCAGCCTCTGGGAAAATTGAAAGGTACAATGGACTGCTAAAAACTACCCTGAGAGCAATGGGTGGTGGGACCCTCAAACACTGGGACACACATTCAGCAAAGGCCACCTGGTTAGTTAACACTAGGGGATCTGCCAATCGAGCTGGCCCTGCCCAATCAAAATTTCCACGCCCTGTAGAAGGGGATAAAGTTCCTGTAATGCGCATGAAAAATATGTTGGGTAAAACAGTTTGGGTTATCCCCGCTTCAGGCAAAGGCAAGCCCATCTGCAGGATTGCTTTTGCTCAGGGACCAGGGTGCACTTGGTGGGTGATGAGAAAGGATGGGGAAGTCCGGTGTGTACCCCAAGGGGATTTGATTTTGGTGAAAATAGTCAATAAATTAAATTGCATGATATTAATAGCGATATACTGTATCAATGGTATGACCATAAGAATCACCCAAAACTAATGAAGGATGGACTTTGAAACTGAACAAAGTGCCACGATGATGGAACTAGAACTGACTTCAACTGGTGGCCAGAAACTTTATCGAAAATCACATCTTTGACATCCAGACTGTGAGCATGGACCATACCAGACACACCGCCTGTGAAAACTCCGGATGCAGAATGCAACAATCCAGCAGCACTCACCATTGCTCCTGCTCTGAGAGACTGTAATGGCAGATGGAACCCAAAGCCATGGACTAAACGAACTCGATGGACACTTTAGAGTGATGGCCCATGGAGTAAGAGAACGGTGTCAGTGAAATAATCTGGGCATGATGTAGCCAAAAAGGACTGTGGTGGGTTGACCCTGGCTGGGGGCCAGGTGCCCACCAGAGCCGCTCTATCACTGCCCTCGTTCACCAGACAGGGGAGAAAAAGTAAAACGAAAAGCTTATGGGTCGAGATAAGGACAGGGAGAGATCACTCACTAATTATCGTCACGAGCAAAACAGACCGAACTTAGAGAGGGAATTCATCTTATTTATTACTAAGCAAAACAGAGTAGAGGAATGAGAAATAAAATCAAATCTTAAAACACCTTCCCCCACCCTTCCCATCTTCCTGGGCTCAACTTCACTCCCAGCTTCAACCTCCTCCCCCCGAGCAGCACAGGGGGACAGGGAGTGGGGGTTCCGATCAGTTCATCACATGGTGTTTCTGCTGCTTCTTCCTCCTCAGGGTGAGGACTCCTCTCATCGTTCCCCTGCTCCAGCATAGAGTCCCTCTCACGGGAGACAGTCCTTCATGAACTGCTACAATGGGAGTCTCTCCCACGGGCTACAGTCCTTCACAAACTACTCCAGCATGGTCTCTTCCATGGGGTACAGACCTTCAGGAACAGACTGCTCCAGCGTGAGTCCCCCATGGGGTCACAAGTCCTGCCAGCAAACCTGCTCTGGCGTGGGCTCCTCTCTCCATGGGGCCACAGGTCCTGCCAGGAGCTTGCTCCAGCGCCGGCTTCCCACGGGCCACAGCCTCCTTTGGGTGCCTCCACCTGCTCCGGCGTGGGGTCCTCCACGGGCTGCAGGTGGAATCTCTACACCCCCTCATCCTTCCTCCATGGGCTGCAGGGGGACAGCCTGCCTCACCATGGTCTTCACCATGGGCTGCAGGGGAATCTCTGCTCTGGTGCCTGGAACACCTCCTCCCCGTCCTTCTGCACTGACCTTGGTGTCTGCAGAGTTTCTTACATCTTTTCACTCCTCTCTCTGGCTGCAAAAGCTCTCTCTAACTGTTTTTTTTTTCCTTCTTAAATATGTTATCACAGAGGCACTGATGGGCTTGGCCTTGGCCAGCAGCGGGTCCGTCTTGTAGCCGGCTGGCATTGGCTCTGTCAGACACAGGGGAAGCTTCTAGCAGCTTCTCACAGAAGCCACTCCTGTAGCCCCCCTCCCCCCGCTACCAAATCCTTGCCATGCAAACCCAACACAGACACTAAGGAATTAATCATGATAGTCAAGGCAACACATGAAGTCTGGATTAGTTTAAAAAAAAAAAATAATTCTCCAATCTTCAGCATCATACGGTGGGACTTGAATTTACAAGTTCATGACTTCCTTCTATGCTCTGGCTATACAAACATATTTGTAAATGAGAGACTGATTTGTAGAACACACAGAGCAATATATCATAAGTCACGCATAACAGTTTCAAATTTAGGAAACCACTTGCCTCTGAGCTGCACACTGGTGCACTGAGTTTCAGTGTCGTTACGTAAATTTTCTCACATTCAGACATGAGAACCCTGATACTGTCTAGTTTTCCAGCTGAGTGCTCCATTTGCATATTCAGCAAATGCCTACAAACCAGTAACAGCATTAAGTTTCACAAGACATCAATATCCAAATAAAACCAGACAGACATATTTAAATCAATTGAAGAAGATTTTCTGAAACATAGGTAACATGTATGCATGTGCATAAGGCCACAGTCTTAACTTCAGTAGATTTTTGAGCCCAGAGCCTACATAAAAGAAGCAGAACTGAAGATGAGAAAGGAGAAACTAGATATGTGCAGTTTAGCACATTTGACTTCACTTAAAACCTATGTGCAGGGCAACTCACCTCTAAGATTTTACATGAAAATGTAGGCAACTTACTGTTTATGAAAGCAATTTTTCAAAATCAGTATTTCATGTTACTTCACCCAGTCTTTCATCACATGTTTAGGTGAACTTCTAGCAGTCTTTACCTAAGATTCCTTGGCTTCTTCCCTATCTAAAATAATTAAAGACTGAATTGCTATCAAGTATTGTTAATTTGGAAGCATCTATAGATACAGTTGTATCAGCATTCTGTAGATGTTGAGTTTGTACTGTCAGGTGTAGGATAAGAAGTGGTCTGGCTGAATAACAGTGTGATAGAAATTAATTCATACTCTCAGCGTTTCATAACAGCCTCGGGAGAGTAGTCTGAGCCAGACGTTTTGCCACTCTCACATGCTTATATCCCATTAAAACTGTCCTAAAGGATCTGATCACCATAAAAATTTTCCACTTTCCAGAAATAATAGACTTAACCAAAGCAAGGACAGAAACCCTACATAAAATTACAGAAAAGTGCTAGGAAAAAACTGCAGTAATCATTAACTTCATAACCTCGATGGTATCAAGGCCACGAATCTACATCATTCTTACTGGTTCAGTATGCATCCTTTTAAATGGATGAAGACATATTAGTCTTTTTTAAAGCACGGCTTTGCAAAGACTAAAATCTATGTGTAAGTATCCTAAAATCCCCCCTCTTGCTATGGCAATTTTGTCATTTTGGATCTCTGCCCAGCACAGATAATTAATTCTTAATTCTGCCTCCTGACAAGAATTTCTTAATACAATCACAAGTTCTTAAAACAAACTGTGGCTTATTTTAAGATTCCAGTTTTAACACTTCAATACACCTTTTAATATAAAGCATGGATTAAGAAGTATAGGCATAGAACATCTCTGGAAGATGTTTACTCAAATAATCTTTTGAATACAGTAAATGGTACTTTTGCTTTATCATTAATGATTAATTAATGATTAATGATTAAGTGTAATACAAGAGATTCTCTAAAGAAAAAAACATCCTCTAATGGAAGAATATTTGTGCACCACTTTCTAAAATGATCATGTGATATTGAATATACTTTATTACGTTAAAAGTATTTTCCCCTCTCTTTCACTTTAAAGCAGAGAAGAAGAGACTCACAACTCTCAAGGCTTTGACAACTAGCCCTGAATATTGCCACAGAAGTTTTTGTGCAAGCCTGTAGCTTCAGTTAACTGTTCATATGAGGAGTCACATAATGTGGTCTTATTAGCTACAGGTTTTTTGTAGGAAGAAGAGGCAGACTGATATTTTATAGAAACTCCTGAAAAAAATTATACCACACAACTTCAAATTAATTATAGTATCATAATCCATCAGCAATATCCCTGGAGAAGTAGGCAAATAAAAGTGCTATCTTTCTTTTGCAGATGAGAAAGTGGAGATGTTCATTTCTGCTTTTCTCCTCAAGCCACAAATTATGATAGTGCATATATCAGAGTCCCTGGGCTAATTGTACTTTTGATCCATCCTGATTGCCTGAGGGTATATTTTGAGATCAATACCAATTAGCTCGTGTGGCTTGACTTACCTTCATTACCTGCACTTCTCTTCTTCCAGGAACAAATGGTGCAATAGACAAATGCAAAATCCTCTTGAAGTACAATATTGTCTAGAACAAAAGAACCTGAGAGAGAAGAAGTGTCCAAAAAAAAAAGAAATAGGCTATGTAAATATCTAAACTTAATCACTATGTAATCTTTTCCTATATGACAACTCCAGTAGATACAGCTTTCCTTCCATTATGTATGTCATCCTGAAACTGTTTAGTCACTTTGGGTTTTTTTTTTCCATTAACAGTTTTTCTTCAATTCAAACACTCAGTGAAATTATCATTATATTCATACAAGATCTGATCAGCTCTATCAGGCTGCTATTCTTAGATAACAGATGACAGCTACACAACTGTTGGCAGGGATACCCATAAAAGATTTGGTTTTGCTAGTTTTCTCATCTAGGGGTTCAGCTGTCTGATGAAGTGCATTGTCCGTGTTGGAACTGGTAATATAAAACAACGAGGTATATTTTTAATGAGACTATATGTTCACACTAGATTTATATCCTTTGAGGTTTTAGTAATAGTTTAGATTTAAGCAAGATTGTAAACTTTCAGCAAATGCAATATGCAATATACATATACTTTCTGTGTTTTGTTAATTTCACATCATATGAGGAAAAAATAAAGCTTGGAAGACTACATTTTACTTTAAAAAACCCACAAAACCAAACACAAAAACACAAGAAACAAAACATGACCTGCTTATCAGATACAGAGGAACCTGAAAACAAAGAAGCAGACTTGCAAATAAGCAATTTTACATACAGTAGCTAATTAAAAAAAATAATAGTGCTATTTACATTGAGGAAGAGATTAGCATATAAGCATTTCAGACAAAATTTCTTTATACAAAGTGTAATTAAATTAGAACTTTCAAAGATACTGAGCTTTTATAGTTTTCTCAAGGTAAAAGCCCTAAACAAGCACAACACTGAACGCTTGCTACTCTTATCACCACCGGGTATTTTGTAGCTACAGCAAGATTTTAAGCAGATGTTTTCAAGTCCCCAGCTAATGTAGAAGAGCATTAGAAGTGATAAATCTGAATGCCATGTAGCAATGCAGAAGAAGGTTGCCGTGGTGGTAGAACCGCTCTGGGAATATGGCCTGACATGGTATTTAAGGCAGAAGAATTAGTTGTACTCTGTTCCTCCTGCAGAGACTCACCCTAGTTACTAGGATTGGTAATGATTTGTCACTAACTACCAGGTGAGAGAAACATAGGCCGACACCTACACCTGCCAGGCACAATGCTGGCGGTCTTAAAAGTGGACATAATTGTCAGTCCTGTAACAAACATTGTCAGGAAAATATTTTCAGTTTGTACAAGAGTAGCAAAGGAAGACATCACTAAGCAAAACTGTAATTCAAATATAATCACTTATCAATGGCATTGCACCTGAGACAACTCTTTAACAGATGAGACATCACAGACTTGAAAGCTAGTGTAGACTTATTTCAATGGTGATTTAGAACATTTTTAGAACATTTTTCTAAGAGTTTTTTTTTTTTAGCTTTTACATTACCCTATTTGTATCTAACTATGCATAATTTTGGGTACTTTATAGTTTTCATTTTGCAGGAACGTTTGCAGTTTGCAGTTCATAAATGCATGTTTATAGAGAAGCAATACTATACACCCAATTATGGATTAACAAGCAGTGTTAAACAGTTCTAGATTCATCCTTCCATTTTAAATTCATGATAGCTACTCAGACTCAGGACTTGTTATTATTAAAATGCATACATCTCAGACATTTAAAACCTATATATGTACTTTTGAATCTTATAAAGCTGCTTCCTACATTATGAAGAGCAAAAGCTTTTGTTTAAAGGGACAAATTCAAAGAACCCACAGATTATGTAACTCTGCTTCACTCCTTGTTTCAAAAAATAGTTTCCTTTCATGAGGATCAAATATCTACCTTCAGCTAGTTAAGAAAGGAAGAATCTGTAGAACTAAATATTTTTACATTTATGCCACAACTGTTTACCTGGTTTACTGTAAGAAAACTCTTACTTGAATAACTGAATGATGCTCTGCTTTTTATTTATTTTTTTTTTTCCTGCAAATTTAAGTTAGGTATTTCTTCAAAAAGTCAGTGAGCCTCTCTCTTGACTCTGCTGCAAACCTTAACAGCCCTATTCCTTTTTAATTATTATTTTTATTACTATAGATAAAAATAGTTCTCCTACAGACAAAAAAAAGTATTGCTGTACTTCATAGTCATGAAACTCATCCAAATAAAAAGAAAACCCTCAGCAACAGCACTTCTTCAGCCCTTTTAACTATAAAAGATTGTATTAAAATCTGAGGGAAGTGCATATGAAATAGCCAATGAGGAACAAAGTATAAAAATAATAAGTAATTTAAGAGTGTGATGCAGACAATTATAGATTGAATCCATTGCTGCCATTAGGAATGGTCCTTCACAGGACAGCTGACAAAATCATTTCTACTCCTATGATGGTTTCACTGAAGTTCTATCAAATTCCAGAGGGCAGACTTTGTCCTGGTTAGGGGCCTGTTGACAGAGTCCCTTGGGAGGCAGTCCTGAAGGGCAAAGGGGTCCGGGAAGGCTGGGCATTCTTCAAGAAGGAAAAATTAAAGGTGCAGGAGCAGGCCTTCCCCATGTCCCAAAAGACGAGCTGGTGGGCAAGGTGACTGGCCTGGCTGAACAGAGAACTTTGGCTGGAACTCAGGAAAAAAAAGCAGAGTTTATGGCCTCTGGAAGAAGGGGCAGGCAACTCAGGGGGACTACAAGGATGTTGTGAGGTTATGCAGGGAGTGTATTAGAAGGGCCAAAGCCCAACTAGAACTTAATCTGGCTACTGTGGTAAAAGATAATAAAAAAAGTTTCTATAAATACATCAACAACAAAAGGAGGGCTAAGGAGAATCTCCATCCTTTATTGGATATGGGGGAAACATGGTGACAAAGGATGAGGAAAAGGCTGAAGTACTTAATGCCTTCTTTGCCTTAGTCTTTGATAGTAAGACCAATTGTTCTTGTTATACCCAGCCCACTGAGCTGGAAGACAGAGACGGAGAACAAAATGAAGCCCTCCCCCCTCCCCCATGCTGTGATTGATGGCTATAAACTATTCAGAAGGTATGAGCAAAGAAGGAGAGCTGAGGGAGCTGTCCTCTGTGTCAAAAATGGGATCGATTGCACAGAGCCATCTTTGAAGAACAGCAATGCACAGGTTGAGAGCTTATAGTTAAAAATTAGAGACCAAGTCAACAAAGGAAACTTTGTTGGTGGTGTCTACTTCAGGACGCCTGATCAAGAAGAGGAGGTTGATGAAGAGTTCTTTCTTCAACTGCAGGAAGCATCATGCTTGCAGGTCCTGATGCTGGGAGGGGACCTCAGCCACCCAGACATCAGCTGGAAAGGTGGAACAGTGAACTGCAAACAGTCCAGGACACTACTGGAGTGCATTGAGGACAACTTCTTAGTACAGAAGATCAAGAATCTGACCAAAGGAGAGACACTGCTGGACCTATTGCTCACTAAGGTGAGAGTTCAAGACTGGAGGTAGCCTGGGCTGCAGTGATCATGCCCTGGTGGAATTCTCAATCTTGAGGAGTATAGGATGAGGAAAAAGTAGACCAAGGCAAGCTTTCAGCTGTTTAGGATGCTAGTACATGGCATCCCTTGGGAAACTGCCCTCAGAGGCAAAGGAGCAAATGAGAGCTGGGAGATATTTAAAGAATATTTTTTTAGGGTGCAAGAGCTCTCCATCCTGATGTGCAAGAAGTCAGGCAGGGGAGGCAGGAGGCCAGCTTGGCTGAGTTGAGACCTCTTAGACAAACTAAAACACAAAACCAAAATTCATAGGCAGCGGAGGCAGTGATATGCATCCTGGGGAGATTATAGGAATGTGGCCTGAGAGTGCAGGAAGGGGATCAGGAAAACCAAGGCACAGCTAGAGCTGAACTTGGCTAGGGATGTGAAAAATAACAAGAAGGGTTTCTTCAGGTACATAGGACAAGAAAGGAAGATGAAAGAAACTGTACCTTGATGAGCGAAACAGGAGACCTGGCTACAATCGACATGCAGAAGGCTGAGGTACTCGAGAAGATGTTTGCCACAGTCTTCACTGGCAAGTGCTCTAGCCATGAGGTCTGTTTCACAGAAGCCAGAGACAGGAACTGGGAGAATGAAGTACTGCCCACCATAGGACAAAATCAGGTTCAAACCATCTAGGGAACGTGAATATGCCCAAGTCCATGGGATCTGATAAGAGGGTCCTGAGGGAACTGGCAGATGAAGTTGCTAAGTCACTATCCATAATATTTGAAAAGTCATGGCAGACTGGTGAAGGTCCCATTGATGGCAAAAGGGGAAACAAACCCCCCATTTTTAAACAGGGAAAAAAGGAAGACCTGAGGAACTACAGTCTGGTAAGTCTCACTTCTGTGTCTGGCAAGATCATGGAGCAGATCCTCCTGGAAACTATGCTAAGGAAGGGTGTTTCTGCCCTATACTCCGCTCTGGTGAGAACCCATCTGCAGAACTCCGTGGAAGTGTTCAAGGCCAGGTTGGATGGGCCTTTGGGCAACCTGGTCAAGTGGAGGGTGTTGCTGCCCATGACCGGGGGATTGGAACTAGATGATCTTTAAGATCCCTTCCAACCCAAACCATTCTATGATTTTATGATTCTGTGATTAAGGGGAAATGGTTAGTGACCTGCTACACTACTCAGACAAACACACGTCTATGAGGCCAGGTGGGATCCACCCAAGGGTACTGAGGTAACTGGTGGAAGTGGTCACCAAGCCACTTTCCATTATTTATCAGCAGTCCTGGAAAAACAGGGAGGTCCCAGCTGACTGGAGGTTAACAAATGTGATGCCCATCTACAACAACGGCCAGAAAGAGGACTTGGGGAACTACAGACTTGTAAGTCTGACCTTGGTGCCAGGGAAGGTTGTGGAGCAGATCATCTTGAGTGCCATCACACAGCATGTATAGGACAACCAGGCGATCAGGCCCAGTCAGCATGGGTTTATGAAAGGCAGGTCCTGCTTTACTAACCCAATCTCCTTCTATGACAAGGTGACTCGCTTAGTGGATGAGGGAAAGGCTGTGGTTTTTGTCTACCTGGACTTTAGTAAAACCTTTGATACTGTCTCCCACAACATTCTTCTGGAGACACTGGCTGCTCATGACTTGGATGGGTGTACTCTTCAGTGGGTAAAAAACTGGCTGGACGGCTAGACCCAGAGAGTCTAGTTACAAGTGCACAAGTCCCCAGAACTCAGTCTTGGGGCCAATCTTGTTTCATATCTTTTGTCAATGATATGGATGAGGGGATTGAGTGCGCCCTCAGTAAGTTTGCAGGTGACACCAAGTTGAGTTGGAGTGTTGATCTGCTTGAAGGTAGACAGACTCTACAGAGGGATCTGAACAGGCTGGATTGATGGGCCAAGGCCAACAGTATGAGGTTCAACAAGGCTCACTGCTGGGTCCTGCACTTGGATCACAACAACCCCAGGCAACGCTACAGGCTTGGGGAAGAGTGGCTGGAAAGATGCCCAGTGGAAAAGGACCTAGGGGTATTGGTTGACAGCCGGCTGAACATGAGCCAGCAGTGTGCCCAGGTGGCCAAGAAGGCCAACAGCATCCTGGCTTGTATCAGAAATAGTGTGGCCAGCAGGAGTAGGGAAGAGATCATCCCGCTGTACTCAGCACTGGTGAGGCTGCATCTCAAATACTGCGTTAAGTTTTGGGCCCCTCAGTACACGAAGGACATTGAGGTGCTGGAGTGTGTTCAGAGAAGGGCAACGAAGCTGGTGAAGGGTCTGGAGAACAAGTCTTATGAGGAGCGGCTGAGGGAACTGGGGTTGTTTAGCCTGGAGAAGCGGAGGCTGAGGGGAGACCTTATCGCGCTCTACAACTACCTGAAAGGAGGTTGTAGCCAGGTGGGTGTTGATCTCTTTTCGCAAGTAACAAGTGATAGGACAAGAAGAAACATCCTCAAGTTGCATCATGGGAGGTTTAGATTGGATATTAGGAAAAATTTCTTCACTGCAATGGTTGTCAAGCACTGGGCCATGCTGCCCAGGGAAGTGGTTAATACCCTGGAGGTATTTAAAAGCTGCGTAGACATGGCACTGATGGACATGATTTAGTAGTGAACTTCGTAGTGCTAGGTTAATGGTTGGTCTCAATGATCTTAAGAGTCTTTTCCAACCTAAATGATTCTATGATTCTATGGTCTCAGTCAAAGCCAGTGGCATTTCAGCTGTCATAATGCTGAATGAGAACAGGTTAAATTTATTAACTATATTGACAAATGCAAGTTATGCCTTCACCTACATTACTTACAGCAAAGCCAGTTCAGGTGTTTTCCTATTGCCTGCTAAACAATTTCCAGGAGGATCACCTGAAGGCACTTAACTCCCTCTGAAAAACTTACTGCTGACAGGGGCTTGTGCTTAGAGGAATCCTTCTGCATTCTTTTGCTCTGTCATTCCTCAGTTCCTCACTCGTCCAAGAAAGTTTAGGTATTTTATGTGCAAGGATTCAGTTTTCTGAGTTGCATCAGGTCCTAAACTCCAGGTTATGAGAAAGAAATATTCTGATTGTCACTGGTTTGAGATTAGTCCCTTATTTGGAAATAGAATCATGCGTATAGATTTGTAATCAGAAACCTACTCAAATAAAACTGTTTTCATCAGTTACATCTTCTTCCTGTCAAATAAGTAACTCTGAGAGTGACAAGAGCTATGGTTTGTGTTCTTCACAGTTTTATGAGTACTGTATGTTAACCTATTTCAGGAGCAGCACAGTGGTTTTTTTATTCCATTCACAGATTTAAACTTAATGCTTGAGTATTAAAAAAAACAAACCAGTTCCATACTACGTTTTTTCATCATTATATTTAGAAGGCAGATTAACTGATTAATAGAAATGTAAATTACATTTCACCTCTCAAATGAGCTGAATAAATATATATTGTATTAGAAGTTCAAGTTTTGATGAAATGTACTTTGACCTGTAGAACAATGAAAGTCCTTCAATGTTCTCTGCAGAAGCCTTACCAGAATGACACATCATTTTAATATTCTGGCAAGTCTGGAATTATTTGTAACAAAAGACAAACTATTTAATGGGTATATGGTAAATGAAATTTATAAATTTTTACACAAACATAAATCCTTAAGATAAATGTACCTTTCGTTAGCCAAGTATCTTATTCATTAAAACTGATTATGTTGTGGCTCTATTCAAATGGAGAGTAGAAGCTATACTTGCATACTTTTCTATACAACATTTTAAAAAATAGGAAGACAAGCTCCTTAAAGAAAAGTAATTTATAAGTGAACAGAGTTAAAGAATCCTCTATCAACCTTATCAGCTTAAGGAATTGGAGTTATTTCCCCATGCATTTTCAAAGCCTTCATTTCTGGCTATCTGCCTGAGGACTAGTTACAGCCTTTGGTAAAATTGTACACTTACTTCCACAATTCTCTGTCTGATTTTCTAGTTGAGACAAAGATATCGGCCTGCCTATTCAGTACATCTGGCAGGAGATCAATACCTTATCCCTTCTATGACATAAATTGTGATTTTGAACTTGTCTTGTTCCACACATATGTCTTTTTCCTGATTGAGAGCCTCTTATTTAAAAAAAAAAAAAAAAAAAAAAAAAAATTAGCCTAATTAGTCACTTGACCAAACAGATTTAAAACTACTGTTCTCTTGGGATATCACAAACCATGGTGACACCTTATATCTTTTCTGTAATCTAACAGAAGTGCCTGTTATTGTCGAGCTGGCCAATTGCATCATATCCAGTAACAAATTAAAGTAGAACAGTTGTGGTGACATGATGACACTTTAACAAATCATTCAGAGAAAGTAGCATTTAGAGTCACAGTCCAACAAAACAGTTCAGCACTTACTTAAATGAGAGCACTCTTTTTATGAGGACAGACATTTATTTTGTGTTTAAAGTACACATTTTCTGAAATGTTTTGCTTGTCTGGAGCAACTAGCATTAGTTCCTTGGAAGACAAAGTTCTGCAGTCCTTTTAGCTGGTTATATCCTTGTACCCTTCAGATTAAAATAAAGTTTTTAGGAGTAGAACATGTAAAAGTTGTGCTGGAAGTTGCAGTGACAAATCATGAGTTTACTTAGATACTGCAAAAAACATAATCACAAAAACATTTCCTAATTCTGTATAGGTCAACTTCCATTTAATCAATTTAAAATGCAGCATAGCTGTTACGAATGCAAGATTATTTCTGGCTAGTGTAAAACAGCAATACTAGTTTTGTTCCCTTTTGTGTACTGACAGATGCCCAATTATTTGCTCCACAGTTGCACTAAGACAGAATGACATGTTACCTTTATTCAGAGGGACAAAGAAAAGATCTTTTTTTTTCTTTTTTTCAAAGCTCTTTTTACATTTTCCAATTTTCATGCATCAAAACATTAGTTTCAACGTAGCTCAAACTGCATTATGTAATCCAAGCAGCAATCTAAAGAGCTGAACATCAAAAAGGTAACTCTCTCCAAACATTTTTTAAAATTCTTAAGTAAAAATTGCTTAAACAGAGTATGATGGCAGTAGCTTCAAGTAATTCATGTCAATTTTAGACAGAATTTTGTAACGGAGTACTTTACTCAACTTGTACTATTTGTAAGTTTATCCTTTTCTAGTGCTTACACAGGTTATCTGTGTGTTTCTAGATTTTTCTCACATGTTCCATGAAAATATTAGCACATTCTTATGTAATGGAAAGACAAAGAATAGACAGTGGAGGTTTTTCCTTCAAACACCAGACTAGGAAGTAAAACAGATCATCAGAAGAAAACTATTATGCCCATAGGAACAGCTGAATGTCCTTATAGCTACCCAAGCAAAAATGCTTGCACATATCATGAGTGACAATCCAGTCCCTGCAAGCACCGCAGTGTGAAAGCCATGCAGACCCTGGGTTAAGGGCATGCTGTCTCCTGCTCCGCTCTGAAGCCAGGCACCTAACAACAGCCAGGTGGGCCAAAACTAAGATACTGGTTCTTTGAAAGACAAGCAAAGTCAAGAGAAGAGTGTCTGCCCAGGGTCTTTGACAGATACCTCTTAATTGTCCATACCAATAGTATTTAGTCATTAACATCACAGTCTCACACAGGACGACAGATTACTATAATGTTCTGCCACTTCAACCTCCAAAGCAAAACTTTGGTATTAGATTGGGAAAAAATATTTGATCAGGAGAGAAAGGCTTAGAAAACCAGCACCAGAGGAGATCTGTTGTTCTTCCCTTCAGCTGCAAGATACATTTTTTTAATGTCTCCAAGAAACCAAGTGGCAGAGAGGCAGGTGATTTCTTGTGTGCAGTCACTCTGGTGCAGCAATGCATCTGTGACACCTTCTGCTCCCCCAAACTGTCAAGATTGGCTGAGGAGGCTGTGGTTACCCTGGGACTCAAACAGGCAACTCTCACAACGGAAGGAAACATCTTTTACAGCAGAACCACACTATTAAAAACCAACAGCAAGTATTGATATTGATCTTTGTGGGGGCAGTTCAGAGTGTGCGATGAGGACCAAACGTGTCCTCTTTTCTAATTTCTCCTTGGTTCACCTTTGCAGAGGACTCTTCAAAGTTTAGTGTGCAAAGGCACTGGACACGGAGATATCTTCCTGAACAGCTCCCCTGTCCTGAGAAGCTATCTTTGCACTGAAAATACAAACCCAAACTAGATAGCAAGGAGGTCAAATGTAGGCAATGTGACACTTACCAGTAAAAAAGTGGTGAAATAGGTGAAGAATATAAGGGCCATCTGCAGTCATGGGACAAAACATGACCAGAGTTTTTTCTGTTTTTTCTTCCAGGAATCAGTCAAGTAACCCTGTAACTATTCACACATTGTTGAGTCCCTGCAACAAGGCGCTGCTTGAAGAGACACGTATGGACTGCATATGGGTGCACACCCCTGTGCCTTGCAGGCTATGCAGTGCACACAAGTGAAAATCTTTCTGGTTTACTTTTCATCCCTCTACATACGCCTGTGTTTCTGCACATTCTGGCTGTAGGGTCTGTTGCTTGTTAGGAAAAACAGTGGCTGCACAGGTGACAGGCTGCTGGCTGCAGAAAAGCAAAGTACACACAATCAAATGCCACATGCAGCTGAGGGGAAGATTAAATACATTTGCATGTAATGTCTAAGCACTCTGAAGAGCCATGGCTGGCCAGGAACTTGCATCACCAGCTGCTCCATTCATCACTTGCAGATTTATTCTTACTTGTCAGTAGCAGTGTAGAAGGATGGGTGGGCTCGTTGGGTCTGATAGGAGAGAAGACCAGGAAACAGGTGCTCATCCAAACTCAAGACTAAACAGTTGAGACAGTCCCAGAACGAATTATGAACTTTTGTGTAATCGTCCTCTGCAGAGGATTCCTCTGCAGCACTGAAAACCTGCTGTTTGGTACCTGCCCTTGTGCCACAGCAGTAGTTCGGTTGACTCGCCAGCCCCTGAGATCTGGGAAGGGTGCCTAGGCTGAAGGGTACAAGGCAGAAATGTTACTCACAGGGGGCTGTGTGTGACAGCAACGGTGTGTTGGGAAAGCCCCACTGTCCCATGTGAGGAGCCCAGAGCTACTCATGCACAGGTACTGGAGGGTCCTGGAAGCACCAGCTGAAGGTGAAGTATCTCCCCAATCCCCAGTCTCTTGCTGAGACTTTCACAGTGTCTCTAGAAGTAAAGGTGAAGGCAGTGTGAGTGGTCATGAAACTGTGCTTCACCACCACCCCACATCAACATGACAACTCAAGTACCACCTCAGAAGCACCAGTGAAAACGAGCTGCACACAACCAAAACATTTCTTAGCTCTGTAATGCAAAGAAACTTGGGAAGGTGAGGGGATGGCACACTTCCACACTGCTACTTTCCCCAAACTGCCCCATCATATCAAGTGACCACAGCATATTCACCAGATTCATCCGGATACTTTCAAGCCTGGATGCAGACATCAGCCACCACCTCTTTGTTTCACAAGAATACAGCCAAATGGTCCTACAGTGACTTGAGGTCTAACTACACACACCCGATAAGGTGCAAGCGCTCCAGGAAAGGCGAACATTAATGCAATTCCAGACTATGCAAGCAAGCTGCCCCATGGGAAATTTACAAATATCCAGTGTTCTCTACAAAATGGTAGTAAAAGCCTCTTATAGGGCTAGAGCCAAAATACCTCTCTGGCTGCCCTCCTATCATGCAGCTATTGAAATATAAATAATATTTTTAAAAGTGAGAAAGAAAACAGCTAGTCTATTAGGAGAGGAAAACAAAAGTGCTGCTTGCCCCAGTACGTCAAATCTGGTAAAAGCTCTTTGGAAGAAGATATGAAATAATGAAAAAACCAACCAAACCAAACACCAAAACCCTGCAGGCATTTTCCCTAAATACTGCTATATTTTGTTGCTTTGAAATTACAGTATATAGAAACACAGCTATACTGAGATTGTATGTCTCATTGTGGCCTTTTGTTTGCTGAAAAGGTTGAAACTTAGTGGGGGAAAGAAGGGGAGCAGAAAGTTTGAAAACAGTTACATTAGATTATCATGAGGGATTTATTTTTGTAGTATTATTCATAAAGTCTTCTGGGAAATTTATTTTCTGGCTATCACAGGAAGCACAAGATGGCAGGGACTGTGAAACAGTCTACACTGTCTCTTTGCATTGTGTGGGCTTGACTTCTTTTTATTCTGTACTTATTCATAGTTTACCAGTTGGACTATTCAGCAGTCTTTACCATGCTGGTGAAATAAAGATTTCTAACAGTCCTCAAATGGCATCTGTGTTTAAAGTCATACACTTTATGCATTTATTTTCCCACCCCACCAGAATTTTGCTTCCTGTTAATTACATCCAGGTTCTCCTACTGATCCTCAGCAGCAATGAGCATCAACAGAAGATGTATTTCTTGTGCAAAGCACTACATAGTGAATGATGATGGCAGGTTCTGACATAAATACGTAATTACCTGTAGAACTATATTTTGGCAAGCACACTACAGAATGACCAGCTGTTCTGAAACAATGAGAAGCAGACCTTTATTCTTTTGGAGACACATCTGTTCTATCATTCCCTTCTTTGTAGTAAAATCTGCCAGTAAAAACTGGTTTCTAGTTTTACAAGCGTTTCTTCACAACTCATGAAATAAAAGCAACATAACTAGACTTCCAGAGTCTGTATACAGCCTGAAGGCTTGAGAAATTCAGGGTTTTTATCCATTCAAATGATTTGTTAACTCTGAAACCTAATGACAGTGTTTTCTAGTATATATGCTAATCTCTCCCCCCGACACACCTCCCAAATATCAAGATAACAGGCTTCTCCTTAAAATAGCAGCCAGCTCCATTACTCACAAGGAAATCAAATCTCACCCTTGCATATGACTTCCCCGCTCAGCTAGCTTTGGGAAATGATATATTTTAAACCCCAAAATCTAGAGTCATTCCAAAACAAAAAAACTTGAATATAATTTCATACTAATTTGATAAAGACTTCCATTAAAATCACATCCACTTAATTTAATATATTTTTCCATCAGTTGTGTCTGGTGACATATAAGCCAGGTGCTACAAGAATCACAATCTTGGCTACAGAACTGAGGTCCAGTCCATGGCAGACTCTGCAGGTTTCACTTCTATTTTCAATGGCAAATGTCTAACTGTTTTCTTGAAGAACACTTATGCAAGAAGTTTTTTACACATTTCACATTCTTCAAGACAGAAGCTCCAGTAGTAAAAATGAATAATTTCCTTTCTTTCACATTAATAACTCACCTTTTGTGATTTGATGTTTGGGGGCCTGAAAATGTGGTGTGCTGCTACTGACTTGACTACATTTAATTCCTGATGAATAAGGACCTAGAAGTAGAATTAGGTTACATGCTAATGACCATATAAAATCAAAATCAATTAATAGTATTTATCTAATGGAAAGTGCTAAATGTCAATGCAACAATACTTATCAGCCTTTCAGTTTGTGTTATAATTGTTGTCATATCATATATCACATTGTATTTAATCTTCTGCCCTGAGCAGTTTTTCTGTGAGCGTGTTAATAGATAATTCATCTCCTTGTAACTTGGTTGCTCCTGTAACAGACCCAGTTTAGTCTCATTTATCTCTGAAACTGTGTCTAAAGCAGTTTATTTCTGGTACTGTCCTCAAATTTCAAGGCTCATTGTATTTATTCTGTGCAAAGTCACATAATTCTGTACTGAAGTGGACAGACAATCAACTCTGATGATGCAACTTTTTTGATACTAGGTTTCAAAGAAGCTATTAAATACACATTTGCATGATATGGCTCTTCCTGGTGAGCTCTTCAATATTTGAGGGTAACTGGATGTACAAGAGAAAAGCTTCAGTCATTTTTGGGTCTGATCCTCTTTGAACATAAAAAGATTATATTTCTTAGATTCTTTTTCACTAGAGTGACTTTTAAATTACTGATGGCCAAAATGCCAGCATTCGCTAGTACAAATTCCTTAATTTCTGAAGAATATGATTTCCTTGTGCAGATGGTCTAAATTATAGTTTATTCTTCAGTTTATTTTAATAATGATCACATAGCAATACAATCGCACGTACAGCTTGAATCTATTAATTCTAATATTTGATAAAATAGTACAAAAGCTTTGGCCTTGTTTTTATTAATTTTAAGGTTTTCCAAGGGAGGGGGGGAGATTCCTGATCCTGACTGAGATACCAATAAGAAGTATAATTTGCTTAGTGACAGTTCAACTGAAATTTTCACACAGCAACAAAAAATTCTACAAATATTTTACAAAAAGGACAAAAGTTACAGGATTGCTTCAGAATAGGTATTTACCATATTTTACAGAAAAAATCTCAACCCTTACTAAAAGAAATATTAGTTGCAATAGGATCAGTAGCATAAATGCCCTAATTTCAAGGGACTTGACACATTATCCAAAAAATAACAAAGAAAATAACGAAGAACCTTTTCAGAGTTATCACAATAGTAGCAAAAAAACAGGTTGAAAACACATCTTTCTTATAGCTTTGTCTGTTAACTTCTAGGAAAACAAGTTCTGCTGTGCATTTTAATAATAAATTCTAACAATATTACAGTGTTATGAGGTTTACAGCATTAAGCAGACTTGGCAGAATGCAGCTAGCTCTTGTTTCGTCATGTGGGCATGTCTTACCTGCGTTGTACTCTCATTGGATAAATAAAGTCAATAGAGCCTGTCAATGTACTTTTAAAATTCCAAGCTTTTTTCCTGAAAGATTGACCTGAGTGTTCATTCCTTCATACTTCTATCCAGTCACCTTTCAGATATATAAATTTTAAACACTATGCAGACTTCAGTCAGCAGAACAGTCAAATGCTCAATAGTTCTGAAATTATTTTCATTATTAAAGGAAGCATTTAAATATTGGTAATATAGACTCAACAATTCTGGTCATATGATGCAAGGTGTTGAGTTATATCCAAATTTTCTATTTGTTGATTTCTGTACAATCCAGTAAATTGGCTGAAAAATAAGCCTACACATGCATTTGAATCAGACCAGATTCATCTCTCCCTCTTGACTACAGCAATTTGAATTTTCGCATATTTTTAGCATGTAATTCAGCAATTCATATTACCTTTTCCTATTAACTGTGCAGGAAAACATTACTGTCAGAGAACAGCATTGTCAGAGGTTAGGGAGAGCCTGCTTTGTGACAGAATAAATGTTACTAAAGCTCATTACTTCAAAAGTTACAATCCAGCAGGACAAAGAGTATTACAGAGGTGCCAGGAAGAATGTGGTACCCTTCTCTCCTCACCAATGCACAGGTCAGTCGATGGTGCTGTTGATGCCCTAAACTCCTCAGCTGAGCCTTGTTTCAGGAATAGCTAGAGGACGTCTTTGGTCTCTCAGCTTGGCTGGTGTCAACCATGTTTGCATGAGCTATAAGGCCCTGGGAAGTGCTCTCAGGCAGCACCTGGAAATGGGAGTTTGTGCAGAAATTCCGCAGCTAACTAGTCAAGACAGATGCCGCACATGGCTGGTAGGTGCCACACAGAAAGCCCACCCTGGGTCTGTGTAGGCAGAGCAGCCATCCTGCTGTGACGGCCGAGCACTGGTTATCCTGGGAAGGATGCTTCAGGGCACTAGCCTCTTCCTTCTGCCGCCAGCTTGGCCCCCGCTCCATGGAGCAGCGCTGGGCAGCGCAAAAATGCCTTTAGCTGACCGTACTTGAGTTTGATATGGTCAACTGATGGTGCAAAGTTGTTTCCACCAAAATGAGCAGCAGGCTTCTTGTTACATCTCTAGGGAGATATGCAGTGAATGGTGAGTGATTTCATAGCTGGAGCTATTCTCTCTGCATCTGGCATGCTGCAGTTTCAACACACAGGTGTGTGAAACCGATGGACTGGCATCTCTGTCACAGACCACCAGGTCCTGTGGTCTGCCAACAGCTGATTATTTCCTCTGGCTTTCTGAACTGGCTGGGATAGCAGAGCTGTATGCAAATCATTGCAGATGCCTGTTTGAACACTCACAGTTAGTCATTCCTGATGTGGCATTGTAAAGGATTTTTGACAAATAAACTGCATTTTTGCTGGAATACTCACAAATTCCATGTCTTGAGCTCCAGCTGTTCTAAATGGTGTCAGCAAGACAAGTAAGTTCACAATTCTGCAAGACAGTTCAGCTCCAAAACTAATGCATAGAAATTGAGAAAACACATTTATCTTCTATGTGTAGGAAGTGATCTGCCCAAAACATATCTTCGGTTTATCTAAACAAAGTTTGACGTGGTTTAGCCCCAGCCGGCAGCTGAGCGCCACGCGGCCGCTCACTCACTCCTTCCCCAGCGGGATGGGGAGGAGAACGGGAAAAAAACAACGGCAAAGCCTTGAGGACTGGGATAAGGACAGGTTACTGGGACAGCAAGGGAGAGGGAAACAATCAACAACAGTACTGATAACAAATATTAACTATGGGTGATAACAGAGAACAATTTACCGAACCAAGGACTGACCGACCAACCAGACACTCAGCCCGTCCCGGAACCGCGCCGCCCCTCCCCTGCCCGCCTAGCCCCCCTTTTACGGTGAGCATGACGTCACAGGGTATGGAATAGCCCCCGGCCAGCTTGGGTCACCTGTCCTGGTTCCTTGTGACATTAACTCTATCCTTGCCAGAACCAGGACAAAGTTGAAGCACTGTACTGCTCATACGAAGACACAACAATGTTAGCAACTGCTATAAACCAAACTGTTGTTAAAATGATTCTTCCCAGCACTTGATCACTTTTAGGAACATGGTGCTGCTAGCATTTCACAGCTCAATCAGTCCTAAAGCGTACAAAACCTATTGCCAATGTTTTTACAATGGAAAAAACCCCACCCTGGGATATCCCAATACCATACATTACTAGGCAAGTGAGGACAAAGTAACTCTGTTTCTTTTTAGGTCAGAATTCAGAATGCTTTAATTTGATTATCCATGTTATGAGAAAGACCTTGTATAAAGTATGTTACTTCACACAAGTTTTTGTTTGGGATTGTTTTTTAATTTATTTTTATTTTTGTTGTAGCACGAACCTGGATGCAACAAGGAAGCTTCTGTTGCTTTAAAGAGTTTTAAGTTTAACTTCAGATAAATTATTTATATATATGCATAGATACCTTTTTATTTGCACTCATACTGACACAAAAATCATCTTCTCTAAACAAATGCCAAAGGACTGCTCCTTGGCAATGTGTCTGAGTAGAGATGACACTGCATCGTTTCAAAGTGTACTTACTTTCTATTTAGCCTGGAATGTAGCTATTTAACTTTCAAAAGAAACTTCTGTTGATGATTTCACACCTCTTAATTTTTTCTAGTAAAAGTTAATTTGGAATGTGCACATTTGTAAATAATTGGAAGCTATAGTGATCTGATACAAAATTCAATAGCTTCAAACCTCAGCCAACAAGTACTAATATCTAGTGTATTTTGTTACTTTCATTGTTTCTAGTTTATATTTTAAATTGTGATGGTAAACACTTACAATATTACACTTACTCCCTACAGCTTTTACATGACACAGTTTGTACTATTTTTGTCCCTATCCCTATAGTTTTGTGATTTTATTTTATTCCTCTTGCATGTTCGAGAGAATAGACGTCTGCCATCACTCATGGCCTCATTCCATACAGATACACAAAAAGTGCCAAAAGCATTTTAAAAATGGTTTCAGCCTACTTTAACTTAATCATTTTAAGCAATGCAAAGCCCTATTTGCTGAGTTGTATTTCCTATGGAAACTTCAAATTTAGAAAAAATTAGAAAGGGAGGAATGGGATTCATTGTCAATTTGCTGACTGACAGGGTCTGACCACATTTATGTCAGGAGTCATTTGAAAGCCTAATTCTGCTGCCGTGTTTGATTTCGCCTACAATTATAATAGGGTTTTTCTACATGGAGATCTTCCAGAAAAGAGTGAAGTTAATGCTTTATTTCATAAGAGGTTAATCCCACTGTAAGGCATTTATTGAAGCCCTGTGTGGATGCTTTAATTTGGAAGTCACATGGCTTCAGTTCAGTAGACCTGAAATCTCTTAGGGATTAGGCTATAGCGATGGTTGCTTTCTTTCTGAATGAGAGAATACACATGGAACCTTAATAAGCTGTAACTTATGCATATTGACTCCACTGCTCTGGCTAATTTGTCCTACCTCCTCAGAGTAGTCATCAATGTATTACAAATTATACTTCAGTACCAACATTATTAGTCTGGTACCTGACTGCTTCTCATCTGGAGTAAACATGCTAATAGTAAGTATCGGGGGGAAAATACACAAGCCTGCTAAAGAAGGAATTGCATATGTGCCATGAAAGTGGGATATTTGTCTCCTTATAAGTACCATGGAGTTTGAATTACCTGGTGGCTCGTGATAGCCTATGAAAATTATAGATAAGCAGGATGGGAAATAATCACCACCTGTTTCTTGTAATAGTTTTAAACAATAGATTCTATTCATATGTGGCAACCAGGTAAAATTGTATACAGGGATCATTCTGAACCACTGAAAAATAATAGTTTATGACATGGGAGAAAAAAGACAACATTACATAATTTCTCCTAGAACAGACAGACATGGATTATATTTTATTGGTAAGAAAGATAACAGAAATGTTCAGGTGAAATATTCATAGAATCGTATCATAGAACGGTTTGGGTTGGAAGGGACCTCAAAGATTATCTAGTTCCAACCCCCCTGCCATAGGCAGGGACACCTTCCACTAGACGACGTTGCCCAAAGCCTCATCCAACCTGGACTTGAACACTTCCAGGGAGGGGGCATCCACAACCTCTCTGGGCAACCTGTGCCAGTGCCTCACCACCCTCACAGTAAAGAATTTCTTTCTAACATCTAATCTAAATCGACCCTCCTTCAGCTTAAACCCATTACCCCTTGTTCTGTTACTACACTTCCCTGATAAACAGTCCCTCTCCACTGTTCCTGTAGGCCTCTTTAGGTACTGGAAGGCTGCTACAAGTTCTCCCCAGAGCCTTCTCTTCTCCAGACTGAATATACATTGCATCATATACTAAAACCAAATGCTTTTTTTGTTTCTAGTGCCTGCTTTGGCATTTGGAATCTGTATAATGTCTAGCCTTGTTCGCTTTACAAGAGTTCAAAAACTACAACTTATAATAAAGCAAGGAAATCAAACATGGTGGAAAGTGATTTCCATCGTTAGTGCCAACAACTGTTTTCACAAGAGAAATTCTGGGGACTGTTGCCTTCATCATAATATTTCTCCCTTAGCAAAATCATGAGTAAATTTCTGCATTTGCTCAAGTAAGGTGACCTTGTAGAATGTGTCCTGTTTGTGAACTTTGTTAGTTTTGGCAGCTAAGGAAGGATCTAAAACGGTGACCCTGACCCCATGTTCTCACTTGTACATCCTACTAGAACCAGCAAGTAGCCCTGCCTCACTGGTGCAAGCTCACCCACATGAGATACTGTGTCCTCTGCATGGACCAGTCTACGTCATGTCAGGCACTTGGTTAAAAACAGACCAACTGGAAATGCAAGCACCATCCCTGAGGCCTAGTTGATACCATTTGTGTTTATTCATCTGAAACAACAACATCTGTTTGTAGGAGACAGAAATGCTCCTAACACCTCAGAAAGGGATTTCAGCTAAGGAATGGTGCTGGGTTTTAAGTATTCTTCTCTTTCAGTTTTCTGCTAGTCTGCACTGAAGTCTACACATTCACTCTCTGAGCAATGATGAGAATTTACAGTTTGGGGCAATGCAAGAAATATCTGTGAGCCTTAAAACATACCAGACCACATGCGGATGACTTACCTTCTGTCACCTGTTGCAAGGTGCTAATCTTAGCAAATGACCATCCCCTTCCTCCAGGCTTGTGTTAACCCAGCCGGTGAAAGCACCGTGCCAGAAACTGTTGACTCAGCTACCGATACTGAGTTCAGCCTCTTCTGGTGCTTCAGAGGCAAAGCAAGTTTGCTGTTGCTTAAAGGTCTCCATGCAAACCATATATTATTTCATTCAGAATGTGTCCTCATTATGGGGAATACCTTTTTCCCTTTTTCTATATTTGGAGGAAAATGTATTTGCTATGCAAGGACCACATATGTTTTAACGCTTATTGGGCAAATAATTACTTCATATTTAGTAACTGCATCCAGCTGCAGACAGAGAACAACTGAAAACCGTGTAACCTGACACTACAATTTGTAAATCTATTTACTTGCAGGTTCCAGAGTGCTGCGTTTTTCTCTGTTACAAGCATAAAAGTCACTAAGCAACGGTTAACACAGATATATTGTTTTCATCCATTGCAGAGAAGGGTAGGTACATATCTCCTGCTAACAGCCACTGACTTCTAGCTATTAGTTTCTTTTTTACATGATCACAGAGTCTTAAAAAATAAATAAATAAATGAACAAACAGGAAAACAGTGGCCAAAAGAGGACATCATTGTTAGGTGTAATTATTTGTGGCTTTGAATGTGCTGCTGAAGGGAATGAAACCCAAGTGCATTAAGAATGAGCCACAATAGGAAGGAGAAACACAAGAACAGTATAAACTCCCTTAAGGGAACACATCACATTAAAATAATAATAAAAAAGTAGCAATACCTGAGTTGCTCAAATGATGGGGATGTCTACAGGGCAAATCTAGACCAGGATGCAATTGTTCTAGGCAGCATACAGACATATGGTAAACGCAAGCCTTTGTCCCAAAGAATTTGAAATTACGTGGGAGAGAACAAGACAGGTGCAAAGATACACAACTTCTTTTTCCTGTTAGAAACAGCAAAGGCTGGGGCTAAGGGAAGCCATGGTGTGTGCAGATTGCTATGGATTCTTTTTCAGAATTAGGGGCTGAAACTAGATTCCGAGTCCTCTGCTGCTTTGACGGGAACAGTTTTCACACCTGTTGCATTTCTAGCACTTTTCATGCCAATTCTTGAATTCCTCAGTTACTGCTTTTAAGGACTGTACTCAGATATTTTGTTGGTTCACTAACAAAAGGATACATCAGGTGTCTGTGCAGTGGGGTACCAATAGTCACACAAAAAACCCCTCACACTTCTATACACTTACATGACATTAGATGTGCTTGCTGAAGTTTTAAAAGTAAAGTTGAGAGGAGTTAGTGAGAGATTTCAACACAACTGCCTTTCAGCCTGCTCACTGGATTCCCATCTCCTCTCAGCATCAGCACTCTGTATCTCCACATCGAATTCAGCCTCACAGCAACAAACACCAACTGACTTTGTCATGGAAAAGCCAGAGTGAAATGACTGTATTTTCCAAAATTAAACCTTCTCAGAAGAGCCTTAACTGTCAAGATACCCCACTTACTGTTAAAGGGCCACAGAGAAGGGGTAGCTCAGGAACCACACACGGCTCTTGCCAAAGCGACAAAGGCACCGGAGTGGGAAGGCTGGTCCTCATTTCAGGTCATCGCAAGGCAGGATGACAGCCCTACCTGCTCTCCCTGGTTGGTGGCTAGGGGTTAGGCTGTACCCTGCCAAATATGTCACGCACTACCAGGAAAGGGTAGGCAGGCATCTTTTTCTCTCAAGGAGGGTTTTCTCTTGCAGTCTAAGAGGGTCTGAAGGCCCTCGCTCTTCCACCAAGAACCTGACTGGGGTAGGACACAATAGTGTGCGTCTGGTCTGAGCACTAGAAAAGACTGATGGGTAGTGCTGGGATTGCTCCCACAAAACAGAATTGATGGTGGTAGCTGGAGGCAGCAGCAAAGAAGTGGTAGTAAGAAGAGTGCATGGAACTTTCCAAGGAGGAGTGAGTGATTTTTAAGGCGACTTCATCATCCTCAAGATCATGTGTCACTAGACAGCCACAGTAATCTGGTTCCCTAGCTCACCTCTCAAGATCACAGAAGGAAGAAATAAGGAAGCTCTGGAAATCTAACATTTAAAGACAGTTATACAAAGTGGTGAAAGATTCAGAGGATCTCCCTTTACAATTTCTCTTGCACGTGAAGTCTAGTGATGCTGGAAATAAAATCAATCTGGGGAAAATGCCTCTTTTGTACTCGCAAACCTTCACTGTGTGCTCATGAAGAGTGAGGGAGAAACAACATTTGTGTTGATACAACTTTAATTTCACATGATAAGATCCTGAAAACTCACCTTCGGTATTGAGTCTTGTAGTGGATAAATTCTGTGTATCTACAATCTCCTGTGTTAACAACTATTAAAGTGAGACTAGGGATGGTGCTGTGATCTAGGCATTTTCAGAATATTTCAATAGCAAACAGAGATAAAAGAACTGAATAGAAAAACAAATCAGATTAGAAACAGTAGAGTGACACTGAAACAATTTATTGTGCAAAAAGAATTCCTATGCAAGTTTTTCTGGGCTTTTTAGCTTTTTTCTTCTTCCTTTTGTTTTGTTGTTCTCATTCCAGTTTATTATTCGTTCAGCTCAGTTTGCTTCTGGTTCACTTAGTTTTGACATATGACTAAACAAAATTGCCAGGGGCACATAGATGATGGATGATACAATGATGGCAGACTTATTTTCATTCCCATTCTAAATTCTTCTAAATAGGACATTTTTCTTTCTAAGTTCAAACTACTGCATGCATGAAAGTGGAGAAGTTCACCTGATGTGACTGTAGGGGAAGAAAAAGGAAGAGAAAGCTGGACTGCAGTTTTGCAGCCATATTAACATTGCATTCTTCATCTCTACGAGTCATCATCCCTCACAATATTGCAAAGAGACACTGGTAAGTGTTCTTACCTTCTGATGTGTGGTATGGCAATCTTAATGAGCTTCTTTCTCTGCCCTGGTTGGGAAGCAAAGGAAAACACAACAGAAAAATCACATGCTTGAACTTGATAGTTGCAGTGGTGAGCAGAGTGCTGGAAATAAGTGGCAGCAGGAGACCGGTGAGTGCAGCTTGTTTGGGGCCGGCTCTTATTAATGAATATGAAGGAAAGACTGAAGAAACAAAACTCTGTTATTCATACCATATGGTTGCTAAAGAAACATCTATGGTTCCCTAGTGCATGTGTGCTACCTTTGCCTGTGGCTGGTGGCACAGCTGCTGCAAAAGGAAAGGAAGGAAAATCTTGCCAAATACACCCCAGGAAATCAGTTAGGGCAATTGTATCTTTTCCTTCATTTCAGTGACTTCCTCTTACCAGGTCATGAAGAAGATACAGTTTCTCTGTTGTCTCTTGCTTTTTGCTAATAAGGACCTCCTGCCTTAACACTAGTCACCATAGAGACTAATCCTTGGGGTTTTCAGAAGAAGCTTCTTAGCTCTCTGCTCCTATGACTGCAAAGAAAGGAAGAAATATTTCCTTGAGTGCACAAAAGAAACAGTTCCAGAGAACTTAAAAAGGTATAATTTGCTGCAAAGTTCTTGCAATTGAAACTGTGCAGCTCAGATGTCAGATTTGTGTGGTGATCCGTAACATTTAGGAACATGATGTTAGAACTGTACCTGAACCTTTTTTTTTTTTTTTTTTTTTTAAGCAAGACCTGACTGTAATACAGAACTGAAAATGTTCACTGTAACACCTTGTTTTCATATCGGTGCTTAAGAGACATGCTTGAAATCCCACAAAATCCTCTGAAAGCTGAAACTCATATGAGACATGACTATTTTGTCATCCCTGAAAAAAGAGCACAATCATAAGATACTTGTAGATCTTGAATTTTTACTGATCATCATTGTATCACTGCTAGCAGAGATTTTAAAACTGAGCTACAGAGGGGTTTTTTTAGCCTCAGCTGCAGTTAGCCTTAAGTACAAAAAAGCACATAAAGCCTTGCACGTCATGCAGCCACAATAAATGGTAACCCCCCCACAAACACATTTCTAAGTTCTCTTAAATCAGTGGATCCCAAACTTCCTAAAGGTTTGCCAGATTCTTCTGCAACTACTGCTTTGTTGTGCTCCTCTTTGCCGTTTTTCTCTATGTTCCTTTCCAGTTCCTGAAAGCTCATTCCTAGTCCTCTACTGCTATTTTTTTTTCTTCTTCTTTTCTTACCTTTGCTTTGGCCTTTTTGTGTTTCTCATCCAGATGGCATCAGTGTGAACCAGGCTAGTAATTGTTACTTGTTTGGGCCCTTCGTCATACACCATCTCTAAATTTGGCATAAATCATTGGTAATGTTGTTCATTTGTTAGAGACTAGTGCAAGAGAACTCACTGTTTCCATTAAACTAGGACTTTGACTTCCTAGTTTGCCAAAGTCACATCATTTTATTGTTGAGCTGAGCTTGGAGAGATGTTAGGGGAAAAGCAAGATAACAACTTAATGAATTTGGATTGTACCTCAATCTTCAGGAACAGCTTTAGGCCAAGATGATTTTTTTTTAAAATTTATTTTTTTATTTGCTAGTCAAAATTTCTTTTATTCTGGGAGACGAGTATTAAAAAAAATGCTTTTGTTACAAAATTCTAGATTGAGAAATCTGACCTATTTTTCAGCATACAATTATTAACCTTTGACACAGATGGTAATGGCCGCTTAGAAATGGATACTACTATGGGGAAAATTCTACTTGATATGCATCCAAGGTCTGCAATGCTTAGACAAGATAAGACCATGAATTGAAGTAGGCATGAAGCTAAAGAAATAAATTGCAAGAATGTTTGATTTTTGGCTCATGGATGGCATAGAACACTTAGTACTTTTACTGTTCAGGGTAAATTATCAAAAGAGACATTTCTGGTTTGTTTTGTCTTTTTGTTTTCCCTAAACTCCATATAAAGCAATGGTAATATAATAGAAGAGGTAGATTTAAATGCTATTTAGTGAGATTCAGACCTCTAACTTGAAAAAAAAACCCAGTTTTTTTATAATTATCCTAATTCCTCTGTTTCCCAAGTAGCTGGTGAATCAGGCAGTATGATAATGCTACAATTTCCACATATATGCAGACTGAAAAATGTATTTGTCAAGCAGGAATAAGAAGCTATTTCAAGAGGGACTGGCACTTCTAGAGTGTCTTTTCACGCAGTCCTCATTGCTTCACAGCAGCACTTCCATTCTTCCAGGCTTCAAACTGAAAACCACAGCCTTTGGGGAAATCTTTCCTATATTGTTTCTAAAGCAGCCCAAGCAATCAGTTCCTGTAGTGCTGCACAGTCTTGTCTCGATTAACCCCTTACATAAATTTCAGCATAACTGTGTAAACTAAAAGGCAGAGATGGAAAGTAGCCAGATAATCTAGTCTGATCTCAATAGATCAATTCTAAATAAGAGGCTAAGGTTAAAACATGCAATGCAGTACAGTGTTAAAGATATCCAAGCTAGCTCAGAATGCGTGCTAAATACCATAAAGATGCTTGTTTGTATCCAAGAAGTACAAATTTCTAACTGTGCACTGTAAATGTGCTTTGAATTCCACAGATGAAATATTGCTCGTTGTAAACATTTTCTTGCATAACTTCAACAAAATGACTTCTTCCTCATTCTCTCAGACGTAATTGCTTTCGTGATATGGCTGTTCAAGGAAGATCCTTTGCCTGGTTCTTCCAGGAGGTCTAGAGTGGATCTTTCCCTTCCGTCTATTAAAGCCCATTTCTTTCCTAACTGGGAAGGAAAGGTATCTTTGAAAGTAGATTTTTACTCTAGCCCTGTATCTCTATGTCTATTTTAATGGTGTCGTGGTTTAGGCCCAGCCGGCAGCAAGGTACTACGCGGCCGCTCGCTCACCCCTCCCCCAGCACGATGGGGAGGAGAAGTGTAACAAAAGGCTTGGGTCGAGATAAGGACAGGGAGAGATCACTAATTATCGTCACGAGCAAAACAGACTTAACTTAGAAAAGAGATTCATCTAATTTATTACTAAACAAAACAGAGTAGAGCAATGAGAAAATAACATCAACTCTTATAACACCTCCCCCCACTCCTCACCATCTTCCCGGGCTCAACTTCACTCCCAGCTTCAACCTCCACCCCCCTCAGCAGCACAGGGGCGGGGGGGGGTGGGGAGGGGAATGGGGGTTGCGGTCAGTGCAACGCACATTGTTTCTGCCGCTTCTTTGTCCTCAGGGGGAGGACTCCTCTCAACATTCCCCTGCTCCACCATGGGAGTCTCTGCCATGGGCTACAGTCCTTCCTGAACTGCTCCAGCATGGTCTCTTCCATGGGGTGCAGACCTTCAGGAGAAAAACTGTGCCAGCGTGGGTCCCCCACAGGGTCACAAGTCCTGCCAGCAAACCTGCTCTGGTGTGGGCTCCCCTCTCCACGGGTCTACCGGTCCAGCCAGGGACTTGCTCCAGCCTGGGCTTCCCACAGGCCACAGCCTCCTTCAGGTGTCTCCACCTGCTCTGGCGTGGGGTCCTCCACAGGCTGCAGGTGGAATCTCTACACCCCCTCATCCTTCCTCCATGGGCTGTAGGGGGACAGCCTGCCTCACCATGGTCTTTCACCATGGTCTTCTCCAGGGGCTGCAGGAGAATCTCTGCTCCGGTGCCTGGAGCACCTCATCCCCCTTCTTCTGCACTGACCTTGGTGTTACACCTTCACACTTCTCTCTCCGCCTGCAAAAACTTCCCCCAAGTAGGTTTTTTTTCCCCTTCTTAAATATCTTATCACAGAGGCGCTGATTGGCTTGGCCTTGGCCAGGGCCGGGCCCATCTTGGAGCTGGCTGGCATTGGCTCTGTCAGACATAGTGGAAGCTTCTAGAAGTTCCTCACAGGAGCCACCCCTATAGCCCCCCCCGCTACCAAAACCTTTTCACGCAAACCTAACACAAATGGGTATGTCTGATATATTGCAAAGGCCAATAAAGATCTTTTCTGTAATTTCTTTTGTTGGCTCTAAAACCTTCCAGAGAAATACAGACTATATTTACTACTGTTGGTAGAACAAATTTTACCCACCACCTCTTCAGAAAAATTTAGTCCAGGGCCTTCTTAGGAAGTAAAACATACACAAAAAGAATAACCAAAATTTGAACAGGATATCTTTTCAAAGCAAAGCTTGACAAGAAGCTATAAAGCATCAGGATTGCTGCATTTAGGTAATAGAGCACTTGTGTTTCAGAGACAGCTACTGCTTATTTGACTTCTTTATCTGTGACTAAAGGCCCTTTTCTGATACTGTATTTCCAACCTGCCAAGAAGTTTTGATTGATGAATTGACTTCAGTGGGGTCCCATGCAAATTCATTATGACCACAAATGCTAATTCTCAAAATAGATATCCAAAACTGGGCCATGATGACTCACTGTCATCATCTGCAATCAGAACTCTTATTTATTATTTAACATTGGTAGGTAGTGGTACAGTGTTCACAGCTTAAACTACATATTTGGCATCTTGTCTCAGTCAATTTTATGACTCAAAAATGTCCTGTAAAACTTGATCTAGCTGGACCTCCTTTGAGCTGAGGATTGAACTGTGTGAACTCCAGAAGTCCCTCCCAACTTACACTATTCTATTTTACAATATTCTCATTGTGAATCAGCCAATACTAACCCAGAATATTACTCTCTGTCATATATTTTTTCCACTAGGAACAATCTACTCCCTCCCCTCTTCACCCCACAAATTTATTTAATCTGAGAATCAGAGGCTCTCTTTAAGCAAGAGAGCCATGTACTCAGACTCAAGGTTTTCAGATTCCTGAAAATCTTCAAGAACAGACAGTCTGCCACCCCTCTTGGAAACCTGCTTCAAACTTAACTTTATCTGGAGTGATTTTTTCAATATGTCCACTTGGGATCTTCCCCATTTTTATTATTTTCACTGTGTCTCTTCCTCCATGCAGGCACCTTTTCTGCATCCTCGTCCCCTTGATCCCCTCCCCATAGACAATACGTTGCTGTTGGGTGCTCGCAAGTTGTCTCTGCTCCAGACTGAACCAGTCTTGGCCCCACAGCATGTCCTCGCATGGTGAGGTCTCCAACCCAATGCCCAGTGCCCGCCCCTGAGCTCCTCTAGTTTTTAAACATTTTTCCTATACTGGGAGACAGAAAACTGAATTTGGCAACCAGGTAGAGTCTAACAAGTGCTGAGCAATGGGGTATAATCACCTCCCTCAGTCTTCTCTTTGTGGTCCTGTTCATACAGCCCAAGACAACAATAGTCTTAACTGCTGTCTGGCGACACTGCCAGCTGATACTTTCTCACCTTCAGAACTGCAGACCTGGTCCCTGGCTGGTGAGCCCCTAATCTGTATTATTCCAGGAGTCTAATCCATCTCAAGTGCATGATTTTGCATTTGTCCTTGATGAATTTCATGGGCTCCCTGTTGTCCTGCTCCTCCTTGCCTGCCGGGTCCCTCTGGATGGCAGCCCTGCCCTCCAGTGTATTGACTGGTTCCACTAGGTTGGGGTTGAACATGAACTTGGTGAGTGTGTACTCTGTCAGCTCATTCACATTGTGGTTTTTAAACATCATATATTCCAGGACAGAGACCTGAGGAGCCTCACCTGTAACTAACCCCCAGGTGGAATATGACCAAGTAACTGCTACAATGATTCAGCTAATTTTGACTCTTCTCTTTGTCCACACACCTACAACATAACATCCCAAACTGATAAAGACAGATTATATCCACTGGTTTCATTCACAAATCCAGCCGTTTTATCACAGGGTCAAGCATGATGCGCCCTTGGTAAATCCGTGCTGATTGTTTATCACCATCTTGTTCTTCATGTGCCCAGAAATATGCTTGAAGAGGACCTGCTCCATGATTTTCCCAGGCACCCAAGTAAGGCGGACAGGTCTGCACTTCCCCGCATGATCCTTTTGGACTTTTTTGAGTATGGATGTGACATTTGCCTTTGTCCAGTTGTTGCATATTGCCCTCAATCTCCATGACCTTTCAAAGATAACAGACAGCGTGGCATTGCAAGGACATTGGCCAGTTCTGTGTGCACACTCAGATACAGCCCGTCGGGTCCCATGAAAATGCATGGGTTGAGTTTTCCCTAGTGATTCCTAACCAGGATCTCCTCCGTTACTGGTAATTCTTCTTGAACCTTGCCTCTAGAAAAAAGGCCTGGGAGACCTTGCTGTTGAAGGGAAAATGGTGAAGGGAGTTGTGTGCTGTCTGTAGGCAGAAGAAAATAAAATCATATCAAAGTGTCTATCTGTAAGCAGTAAATAAGAGTTGTCACCACTGGGAAAAAATCCACTATTTTATCATCAATAATAAAAGCATGATTTTCAGGATATCTGTGGGTATTTGAAGCATGGATCTTCCATAGTGCAGTAATTGCAGAATACTGGATATTATTTTGAATTTGCAAATTTGCCATGAAGTAATTTCACCTTGAATTCATAATTAGGGCATATTATGCTGAATAGGTATCCAGTGAGCAAAAGGAACACAGAATTTCTGAACAATTTGAAAATTGAAGCCCTCCTTAAAAAATAAGGGAAAAAAACCCCAAAAAACCCTATATTGGATCACAGCAGGAGCCACACAATCCCACTTCTGCCAGCAGCAGACGCCTAAGAAAAAAAATCATACACGTATAAGAAACATTCTTTGTGAAAGAAGGGAGATAATCATGGTGGGGGTTTTTTATGTTTTACAATGTGGGACCACATATAAGACAGGCTAAGAACTCCTGAGATTAAAAAAAAAAATCATATTGTTCTGTCGTACTGATTAGCAATGCTTATGAAAATCAGCACAGAGACAGGGAAAGTGATGACATTAGCATAGGCATATACCGAGTATATTAGGCTTAGATCTTTAAAGCTGCTTAAAGGACTTGGATACCAATTCACAGTAACATAGAGGTCTAATAGTTAGGAATGAGCAAATCCAAGGGGAAAAGAGCTGCTTAAACAGCTTCTAAGATTTTGAAAACACAGTAACAGAGAATATGGTCTAATTCTGAAAACACATAAATAGTAGCAACTTTTCTCTTGTTAATAATCTCATTAACTCAATGGGACTACTGACATGAACATAATTACCTCATACATACATAAACATTTTCAGGTTTCTGCACATCAGAGACAATACCTCTCAGCACAAAAAAAAAAAAAAAAAAAAAAAAAAATTTAATAATGAAATCTCATTACTTGCAAGTGTCTTTTTACAAATGTTTGACAGTAAGCTTACTGGCAGAACAAATATGAAGTCAATGCAATATTGCCTAGTTGTGCTTAGGAGCTGATAAAGTACACGTTATAAATTAAGAGAAACAACTGAAACATTTTTTTAAGCTAGCACTTCAAACAGATATGAAGGTACATTTTACACTTGGAATGCAATTTAATTTGATGAAAGTACAACTTTAAAATAAAATAAAATTCTTAGAATAAGAATAGTCAGTTGGAAATAATGATCTAGCAACAATGTAGTTTTGAAGACTTCTAGACATAAACAAATATCTAATTCTTTAAGCCATTTCTTACAAAACAGTAACTATAATATTATCCGGACACTCCAACAGCCAAGCATTTTTAGAGTTCTGAGAAAGCAAAATTTATCCAGGTAAAATGACAAAATATATTATCCAAATTCAAATAATAGCAAGAAATTTTGCATGATCCAAAGAGGGATTTTTTTTTTTTTTCCCAGATGACCTGCTGTAGCTGAATTTAAGCAGTCAAAAAGCAAGATTACTCCATTTAAAATTGTCCTTCCTTGTAATTTACATTAAAAACTTAACCGTAATTTAAATTGTAAAGTACATATATTTCTACCTACTCATCAATGGGATTTAATCCACATGCAGAGAACACAAAGCATGCACTCTGAGAGCAACATATTTACATTTCAAGTAAAGATTAAAACCCACAAAGCTCAGGAGTAGCAGAACGTGATGCCTTGTGAATGAATGATTTATCTAAGTGAAAGTAACAGATTCATGGATTTGTCTCTTTCTGGTGGCACTGAGGATAGGCCCTCAAATTGTGTAATGTCACACACTATGCAGTGGAATATTCAAAGTAACCACACAGGATTTTAGAATCCAGCAGATTATAAGGTTTAAAAAAGAAACCAAAATGTAACAAAACCCTACATACACCAGAATTTCAACAGAGATATGTAAGCTTCTTCTAGATTAAAAAAAAAGGAGGGAAGGGCAGATGGAATTTGAATCCTGACTTAAGGTTTATATTAATTCAGATGTCTTTTTTTAAAAAAGCTTCAGTGTGCTTCTTGTGCTATGAGACTCTCAAAGGAGAAACACAGCTTTGGAAAATTAAACTAATCCCCAAGGGAGTAACTAGTCAGACACAATTCGCATTCAGTTCAGTTTTTATGAAGTGCAGCAGATCAAACTGGAGGAGAGAAACACACGTGCTCAGACTGAGCATACATGCAATTGTGCTTATACCATTCCTTGGCAATTGGCTGAACAGGTCAAGAGCTACTTGCAAAGGTGAAGTTAAAGTAGTTTCTATCAGTGCTGTCCAGTTTTCAAGTAATTAATCTTCCATTTTCTCAATGTGTGGTGCACTAGGACTACCCAGAGCTTTGCATTAGCTGAGGAGGAAGAATGCAAGCATGTAACTCTCAAACATACATGACTGTAACTTTCTCAAATTAAATTTCAAGTTTGTCTATTGTCAGTGATTTGGTAAAAAGAAGAACAATTACTGAGATTACCATGAATATATAGCTTAAACAGGAGAGCGAAAGAGAAGTTAAGTGTGGTACAAATGACATATAGATAAAGCAGAAGTTAGCTTACAGAAGCTAGTTTGAAAAGCTTACAGGGAAAAATAATATATTTTTAAAAATCCTAATGAAACCAGGAATAGAACACTTCCCTAGTCATACTTCTTTTTATTGGGACAAATTATCATTCCAGAATGAAATTTCATTTGGTTGTATCTTAAGAAGCTTTATTCTTCTCTCCATTTTAACATAATATATACATATGAAAATCAGGAGACACTAGAAATCCCACAAGAAAGAAACCTGAATTAAGAGAATTTCAGGTCAACTTTTAGGCTAATAAGGTACAAAACTGAAAGAAGAAACTCTAATAACATTAGCTCTGGAATTCAGAACTTAATTCAGGATTTATTTTCACAAAAGAAAATGAAAGTAAAACAGTTCTAGTGCTTCTCCAGTCTGTATATCTTGCATACATCTACTGCAAACAGTAAAAATCTTCCCTTGCAGATGATAAATTTCTTGTGAAAAGAATCCGTATTTGTATGCATGTATCTAACTATGTGTGCGTGCATGTGTGTGAGAGAGTGTGTGTATGTGTATGTAAGTGTGTGGGATGTAATCAGGGTTTTTTTTGTTGGGGTTTTTTTGGTTTGTTTTTGTTTGTTGTTTTCCCTCCAAAGACTTCATTCTCATTCAGGCAGCTAAAATGAGTTAAATATCCAGATTCTCCACTTACGATGTTAACGTCATATTAAACATTCAGGAAGTTATGTTTTTATGAAGAATCCAGGAACATTACTATACACTGAAATTCTGGTGACTGTTATGGACTTCTAGTTATTAGTGTCAGGGCTAACCTGAAGTGACTTCCAGCAAGAATTAAAAAAATTACTTCCCTATCTGTGTTGTTCCAAGCCATAAGTTGTTTATGTTTGGATTGTCCTGAAGTTGTAACTTAATGTAAATTCACGGTATGGGTACTCATGCATTTGATAGAATTTAACATAAAACTTCATATATGTGTGTTTGAATATCATTGCTATAATCATTGTACCTTTTATATCTTCTGTCTTTTGACTGTAAGAGAGTTCTATGCTCTCTCTATTAACGACCACATGAGTGAGAAAACAAACCTTTTCACAACTAAACCAATTGTTGGGGCATACATAGAAAACTGGTACATGGAAGGAAGTGCAAGTTGAGAAATAATAATAAAAATTTGGTTAAAAGAGTGGAAAATATGTATTTATAGTATGTGGCATTTCTCAGGCATTCATTGTCTTTCTTTGGAGTGAGGGCTTGCAGCCACCTTTTTTTTTTTTTTTTTTTTTTTTCCAGGTGTTGTCACTTATCTGCAACCATAGTGTGCTGCCTCTGAATTAAACATCTCCTGCTTGGTATCAAGGAGGCAAGATACCTGTATATTGCATAATTTTTACATCTTTGCCTTTTCTATCACCACCCTCATCATACTAGCTAGCTATTCATTAGCTAACAGCCAGAAGCATCTGTGGAGGAAACACTTCGGTAATAAGTCAACAGATTTGTAGTGGAGAGTAGCAACATCAAAAAAATATATTTCCCATACCATTGTGGTGACATTCTTAAAAAACCCACCAAAAAAAAATCAAAAAAACAAAATAAAACTCAAACCCAAAGGACATTCCACCAGAAAGTATCAAAGGAATCTCATTTTTCTCATGTATCTACTCATACTGTGGAACTGAAACAATGAACATGACTGATGCTTACAATAATATAAAGAGATATGCAACCCCAGATTTGCAGTACTCAGTACCATGATATGGCAAGCATGTATAAAAATTCATGTACCTAAAGAAGGAAGACTTGCTAGTAACCATACTAGTTTTGTAAAGCATGGGACCACTGCAACCTGTTCTCTTTTATGCTGTGTGAAAAGCTGAATGTGAGTATTCTCTTCCATGTCTACCTGGAAGTGTAAGGCCCCGATAACAAGTGAATGTCGCAAACACCCGTCTTGACATGGGCAGGGACGGGCTGATGATGACCAGGGAGTGTTGAACAAGAACGGATCCTGCGGAGGCAGGATAACGTCTGGTGAGACCATTCCTCCATTCCTGAAACACGTAAACAAAGACCATCTGTGCCCTGTGCACCATGTGCCTGTGACAGATCACCACTCGCTTGGTCAGCCCTGAACGGGGGGGGCAGTGAGACCCCGGGACCCCCATAACCCACCGACTCATTTCTAGAACATTTCTGAACATTCCTGAGCACATACTGCGCCTGCTCAGTGATGACAGACCCCCGCCTATGGGGCAGGCACATCGGGTTATAAAAAGTGGAAACAGAAGTTTTAGGTACGCGCCCACCACCCAAAGACTACAACTTCGAGCAGAGAACATTGCTGGATCCAACGGTGGTGATATCTTTTCTCTCTCTCTTTCTCTCTTTTCTTTCTCTCTTTCTTTTCCTATCACTCTCTTTGTCTCTAACAATTTTTGGCACATTAGGGTAATATCATCATATGTTTTGCTAAAAGCTTACCTTTCATCGTTCTGCTAAATTTTAAGTGTTGTTATGACCTTTGCCAAGCCTCTATCTTTTGTAGTTCCAATGAGTTTTAAGTAAATTTATGATTGGTTTGAACCTCTAAACTAACTGTCATTACTTCTGAATACCACGCAGAGAATTAAAAAGTTAACCTCACCCTCACCCCCTGAGTGGGACGGGACAGGAGGTTTGAAACCAACCACAACAGTAAAGCAGACAGGGCCTACCTTCTCTCCAGTGTCTCCTGTTTTTTTTTAAATAAAGTCCTAATAAACATCTTTGTTACCTTCATCAACAATGACTTCCAATTTCCCCCTTTGACTAGTGCTGGGGAAGAAAATATGTATTACCTGTAACAATTACACTTGCATCGGTAGAGGAAACTCAGGCAGTTTCCATTAATATTCTTCAGCTGATCTCTAACAGCCTTCTCAAGAGCCCTAGTTCATCAGCCTACCTGGAAACAAGTGCAATCCAACTGAGAGACCATGAAACAGAGTTTTAACAAAATCATGAAAGCAGTGAAAGAGATGAATGCAAAATTATTATTCACCAAATTCCACAAAACTAGAATGATGCAGCACTTACTGACACTTAATGAAACCCTGTTAGAGCAGAAAAGAGATTTTTTTTTATTATTTCTTATTTATTATGCATTACAGGTCTTTGACACAAAGGGCATAAATAGTGCTTCATTAATGAGTCATGGTCTAAAAATGTTTTTATAAGAATTCTGTATTGTGATGTCTCATGTTCTTTTTTCAACTACAACCAAAATACTTTTAATTATTCTGTGATGAGTTTGGTTTACTAGCCTACCTTCCCCATTGTATTCAGACATGAGATTTTATAGCAAGATATTTTTCTGTTTTGTGACTGTAGTGTTCTGTTTAAATTACTAAAAACTAGGTATGAATGGGTAATATATGAGTGAATAATCTGCAGAATGATGAAATTAAACCTATTCTAATTTACTTGGCTGGCCAATGAGAGATAAGTGCTAATGCCATGGATGAATTCATTAGGAAACCAAGCCGCTAATTATCAATTACAGCAGGACAAACAAGAGTCAAAAGTTCTTTGCTAATTGCCTTCCCCTTCCCTGCACACACATGCACATACCTATCTAGTATCAGTCAAAATCTCTGCCTTGATGCATGTATTACCTCATACGCAAACGAGAAAAATCTGTGCTTATCACCGAAAGGATTAGTCTAGCGATTCAACCTTGTGTATATGTATTTAGTATTCTCCTTTTTTTTTTCAATCAAAGTAGGTCTCTCTTTACAAAAATAAACAAACAAGCAAACAAACAAATAAAACCCTTCTCTTAATTAAGTGCCTGGTATTCATTAGGATACTTTTATCCATTGCTGAAGAGATCTTCATGCATACATTTAGAAATAATTTGATCTTGGAAGAGAAACTTTAATAAAATTAGGCAGCAAAAAGCTAACAGTAAATAACCTCTGGAATATGTTTTCTCCTCCTTGGCCACAAGCCAGGAGAATTAAATCAGAATACTCCACAACAGGATCAGAAGCATGTATATATTATTGTCTTACATGCTGCAGTGTTGCGTATGTTTCCATGTTTCTGAAGTACCATACTTGCTCATCTTTTTGAGTTTTCAATTGCAATCACTAAGCTATCAATGGTCTATCAAAGATATTGAAGGTGACTACAGACTACAAATTTGATCATGCACTGGTAAGTAGCATTGGGGTATATAGCTGGAAAGGAAAAGGTACTGGAGGTCCTTTGGCATACATTGAGACATTGATTGCTGAGAACCGAACAGCAAGTGAACCATGGGAGTACTTCTAAGGCACTAAGACCTCCAAAGCTTACTTTGGTATTGTGACAGCTTATTTCCCCTCCATGGTTTGTGGCTGTGCTTAAGCACACAAAATAAGATTAATTTTCCCCAAGAAATCGTAGTTTGCTGACATAGAAAAAACATTTTGTTAACTGCTGAATTTCTGCCACAAACTCTTTCTAGATAACTCTATCCTGTTTCTATAAAACCAAGGAGATATTTAAAAGTTCAGTAGGTGATAGTGAAATAAATTTTCAAAAACCAGTTCTGTCAAATATTTTTGACAATAAACAATACATATATTTTTCTCATCTAACTAAAATGGGTTGATATTAATTCTGGGAAACTGTGAATTCTTCCTATCTTTCCTATAGCCTCCATGCTCTACAGAGCAGCTTGCTTGCTCATTGTCTTTAGTTTATTCTTTGTTAGGGTCAAAGAATAAATGCTTTCAACTTACCTTTATACATAAATACATTTATATTTCTCTTAGTAACAAATAGGTGAAAATATTTGAGAAGTTATACCTGTTAGTGTTCCTAGAAATATCACAAGATTCTGGTCTTCTCCTTCAAAGGTATAAGGAAGACTACTACAGTATGTGATATAAAGGCACATTTGTAAAACTATCAGAAGCCCTTGCATCCTCTCGCTCAAAATACTATAACACATTCTATTGTAAAAACTTCCATTTTGGAGAAATTCCCTGAAAATGTGCATCATATAAAGTGTGTCATTTAAAGAAAATGAGTGTCGACTTCTGCTTGATGTCTCAAATAAACAGAAGAGATACTGTGATACTGATACAACCTGAACAGAAAGTTCATGTTTGTTGTTAAACTAAACATCATCTAGAAAAAATTTCCCTGAGCTGCTAAAGTGTACTAGAAAGATTTATAATGTTTGTTTAGTTTAGACTAAGCAAAATCAAATGTAACTTGTTCAGACTAGACTTAATGGCACAATGTACTGTATTTTTTTTTTAAAAAAACCCCATCATTTGTAGTTCAGCAGTTAATAATAAAAAATAAAGTTTGAAACACCCTTGAAAGTAAACCTTACTATCTCAAGGTGGAATCAGATTTTCCTTAAACCATTGTCTTTGATTGTGCAAAATCTAAATTCCTTCTAAGAATCCTTAGCAATGCCACTCTACTTGTACTTACCCTAAGCTTCCTTTGTTTCTGCTTGAGCCCATAGGCCCTCAAGATTTATACAGTGCATAGAGAACAGCACAATTCCTTCTTGCTTGTAAGAATGTTTTACGCAGTCAGCAAATTATCTTAACTCCTACTGTTTTTTTTTTCTTCTGTAGGTTAATAAAACAAACCCCAAATTCTTTCAGTCTTTCTTGGTAGCTCATCTTTTCTGTTCTTCTAGTTATATCTTGTTATCTTCTTCATTTTCCTGGTTATTTATTCAAATATTAGTTTTGTACCCAGTTGTAATATTTTTGCATTGTGCCTTGTGGTGCTTGTTGTACCTTATGGTGTTTGTTTAGTGCCTTGACCTTACATATCCTTCTAGTTATACAATAACATTATACTTTTATCTAATCTTTTCACATAGTTTTTAATGAAATGAACACCAACTTGTCATACTTCCATCTGGCTTATCATAGCAAGCAATAAAGTAAATCAACCTGAAACTTCCATTGAAACTTTTAGTTGGTGTCTAGTCTTCCCTTTGCCATCTTTTTTTTTCCTTTCTTTCTTTTTTTTTAAGCACTAGACCTGTTCAGTGTCCGATGGGAATTCATGAAGTGCTAAATGCCATTCTAGGGATGGAAAGAGCTGACATGGCCATAGTGTTTACACTTTCTGTGCTCCTTCTTATCTTTTCTAGATGAAGACAAAGTAATAAACTGCTTCTTCAGGCACAAATATTAACAACCTTTTAGTATAATGCTGTTGTAGGTAAATATACAAAAATAAAAGATTAATCAAAAGATATCAAACCAAAAAAATGTTCTCTGAATCTGAAACAGTGAGCCCTTCTGCCACATCTGTTCTGAGGAAAATCCACTTGTCCAGTTCTTCTTGAAGTTTCTTAATGGGTAATTTCAAATCTACCAGTGTTGCATGTGTTCCCAGTTCTTTGTGTAGTATTTTTACTTTTGGCCTAACTGACAAGCAACAAGGCCAAGCACGCACAATCCAGGAGGTTCCTGCAGAGCATTAGTAACAACTTTTTGACACAGCTGGTAGAGGAGCCCACAAGGAGAGGGGTGCTGCTGGACGTTGTACTAACAAAGAAAGGATGACTGGTTGAAGATCTGAAGGTTGGGGGCAGTCTTGGCTGCAGTGACCATCAGATGGTGGAGTTTAGGATCCTACGTGGAACGAGCAGTGCAGTAAGTAGGATTACAGCCCTGGACTTCAGGAGAGCTAACTTTGGCCTTTTCAAAGACCTGCTTGGGACAATCCCATGGATTAAGGTTCTAGAAGGTAAGGGGGCCCAAGAGAGCTGGTCAGTATTCAAATACCACTTCCTCCGAACTCAAGATCAGTGCATCCCAAAGAATAGGAAGACAAGCAAAGGAGGAAGGAGACCTGCATGGATGAGTAAGGAGCTCCTGGAAAAACTCAAAGGGAAGAAAGAAGTTTACAGTATGTGGGAAAAGGGAATGGCCACTTTGGAGGAATGTAAAAATGTAGTCAAAGTGTGTAGAGATGCAACAAGGAAAGCTAAGGCCCACTTGAAATTAAAACTGGCAAGGGATGTCAAGGACAACAAGAAGGGCTTTTTCAAATACATCAGCAGCAAAAGGAAGACTAGGGAAAATGTGGACCCTCTACTGAATGAGGTGGGTGCCTTGGTGATGGAGGATGCAGAGAAGGCAGAGTTACTGAATGCTGTCTTTGCTTCAGTCTTTACTACTAAGGCCGGTCCTCAGGAAACCCAGACCCCGGAGGTAGGAGAGAAAGTCTGGAGAAAGGAAGACCTTCCCTTGGTTGAGGAGGATCCGGTTAGAGAACATCTAGGCAATCTTGACATCCACAAGTCCATGGGCCCTGACAGGATGCACCCATGAGTGCTCAGGGAGCTGGCAGATGTTTTTGCTAGGCCACTCTCAATCATCTTTGAAAGGTCATGGAAAATAGGAGAGGTGCCTGAGGACTGGAGAAAAGCCAATGTCACTCCGGTCTCCGGTAAGAAGGAGGTTTCAGGAAACTACAGGCCAGTAGTAGTAGTTTCACCTCCATCCCTGGAAAGATGATGGAACAACTTGTTCTGGGGGTTATCAGTAAGCACATGGAGGAGAACAAGGTTATCGGGAGTAGTCATCATGGAGTCACCAAGGAAAAATCATGCCTGACCAATCTGATAGCCTTCTATGATGGCATGACCGGCTGGGTGGATGAAGGGAGAGCAGTGGATGTTGTATACCTTGGCTTCAGCAAGGTTTTTGACACTGTCTTTCATAACATCCTCGTTAGCAAGCTTAGGAAGCGTGGGTTGGATGAGTGGTCAGTGAGGTGAGTAGAGAGCTGGCTGTATGGCAGAGCCCAGATGGTTGTGATAAGCAGCGCAGAGTCTACTTGGAGGCCTGTAGCTAGTGTTGTGCCTCAAGGGTCAGTGCTTGTTCTGGTCCTATTCAACATATTTATCAATGAGCTGGATGAGGGGACAGAGTGTACCCTCAGCAAATTCACTGATGATACTAAGCTGGGAGGAGTGGCCAACACACCGGAAGGCTGTGTTGCCATTCAGCAAGACCTGGACAGACTAGAGAACCGGGCAAAGAGGAACCGTATGAAATTCAAGAAGGGCAAGTGTAGGGTCCTGCACCTAGGGAAGAACAACCGCAGGCACCAATACAGGTTAGGGGTTGACCTACTGGGAAGCAGCACTGTGGAGAAGGACCTGGGAGTCCTGGTGGACAACAAGCTCTCCATGAGCCAGCAATATGCCCTTGTGGCCACGAAGGCTAACGGTATCCTGGGGTGCATTAAGAAGAGCACGGCCAGCAGGTCGAGGGAGGTTATCCCCTCCCTCTACTCTGCCCTGGTGAGGCCACCTCTGGAATCTTGTGTCCAGTTCTAGACACCCCAGTTCAAGAAAGACCAGGAACTGCTGGAGACAGTCCAGTGGAGGGCTACAAAGATGATGAGGGGACTGGAGCATCTCTCATATGAGGAAAGGCTGAGAGAGCTGGGTCTGTTTAGCCTGGAGAAGAGAAGACTGAGAAGGGATCGTATTAATGCTTATAAATATCTAAAGGGTGGGTGACAAGAAGATGAGGCCAGCGTCTTCTCAATGGTGCCCAGTGACAGGACAAGAGGCAACAGGCACAAACTGGAGCACAGGAAGTTCCATCTCAACTTGGGGAAAAACCTCTTTACTCTGTGGGTGACTGAGCACTGAAAGAAGCTGCCCAGAGATGTTGTGGAGTCTCCTTCTCTGGAGATATTCAAAACCCCCCTGGACACAATCCTGTGCAACAGGCTCTCATTAGGTCATGCAGAGATAAAATTAGAAAGGGAAAAGCTCAGCTAGAACTCAATCTGCCAACTGTTGTAAGGGATAACAAAAAATGTTTTTACAAATACATTAACAACAAAAAGAGAGCTAAGGAGAATCTCCATCCTTTATCGAATGCGGAGGGGAACATTGCCACCAAGGACAGGGAAAAGGCTGAGGTACTTAATGCCTTCTTGACCTCAGTCTTTAATAGTCAGACCAGTTGTCCCCAGGGCATTCAGGCCCCCGAGCTGGAAGACAGGGACAGGGGGCAGAATAAACCTCCCATAATCCAGGAGGAAGCAGTTAACGACCTGCTACGCCACTCACAAGTCTATGAGGCTGGATGGGATCCACTTGAGAGTACTGAGGAAGCTGACAAGGAGCTTGCCAAGCCACTCTCCGTCATTTATCAACAGTCCTGGTTAACAGGGGAGGTCCCAGACAACTGGAGGCTTGCCAATGTGACACCCATCTACAAGAAGGTCTGGAAGGAGGATCCAGGGAACTACAGGCCTGTCAGCCTGACCTTGGTACTGGGGAAGGTTATGGAGCAGTTCATCTTGAGTGTGCTCATCAGGCAGGTGCAGGACAACGAGGGTATCAGGCCCAGCCAGCATGGGTTCATGAAAGGTAGGTCCTGCTTGACCAACCTGATCTCATTCTATGACCAGGTGACCCGACTAGTGGATGAGGGAAAGGCTGTGGATGTTATCTACCTGGACCTTAGTAACATCTTCGATACTGTCTCCCACAGCATTCTCCTAGAGAAGCTGGCGGCTCATGGCTTAGACAGGTGCACTCTTCGCTGGGTAAAAAATTGGCTGGAAGGCCGAGCCCAGAGAGTGGTGGTGAATGGATTTAAATCCAGTTGGTGGCCGGTCACAAGCGGTGTTCCCCAGGGCTCAGTCTTGGGGCCAGTCTTGTTTAATATCTTTATCAATGATCTGGATGAGGGGATTGAATGCACCCTCAGTATGTTTGCAGATGACACCAGATTGGGCGGGAATGTCGATCTGCTCAGGGGTAGGAAGACTGCAGTGGGATCTGGACAGGCTGCCTGGCAGAAAAGGACCTGGGGGTGCTGGTTGAACATGAGCCAGCAGTGTGCCCAGGTGGCCAAGAGGCCAACAGCATCCTGGCTTGTCTCAGACATAGTGTGGCCAGCAGGAGTAGGGAAGTGATTGTGCCCCTGTACTCAGCACTGGTGAGGCCGCACCTGGAGTACTGTGTTCAGTTTTGGGCCCCTCACTACAAGACAGACATTGAGGTGCTGGAGCATGTCCAGAGAAGGGCAACACAGCTGGTGAAGGGTCTGGGGCACAAGTCTTATGAGGAGCGACTGAGGGAACTGGGTTGTTTAGCCTGGAGAAGAGGAGGCTGAGGGGAGACCTTATCGCTCTCTACAACTACCTGAAAGGAGGTTGTAGCCAGGTGGGTGTTGGTCTCTTCTCCCAAGTAACTAGCTAAAGGACAAGAGGAAATGGTCTCAAGTTACATCAGGGGATGTTTAGATTGGATATTAGGAACTTTGGAAAATGGAAAGAATGAGGTGCTATTGCAGCCCATAGGCATAATTAGGAGTAGAGACATAGCCATTTTATGTGTATTTTATATACCAAGTGTATTAGTTTCAATAGTCAATAAAAAGCGTGTTTACCACAGCAGATGCTACATCACACATGCTTCTTAAAGAAGCATACTTTGTGATTAATTTCCATGATAGTGAAAAAACCTGGCTGCAACTGTCAGATGTTAAGAGCTGAATAAATGACTGAATTTTCTTCTACTGACCTAGAAATCTCCTTAGTTGTTTGCTGCTACATTCTGTTTTTCCAAGTAATCCTGCTAAATGGTACCTAATTGCAAAAACTAATAGAACCCTAGCAAGTATAGTAGCCAACAAAAAGAACAACTTTTCTTCAGCGTACATATAGAACCTTAACAGAAAAAAAAAGTACATTTAGTATTGGTTGCTGAAATTAAAAAATATTAAAATGCAAGACCTTTAATGTTTGTATTAAACCATTATTCTTACACCAAAAATAAAAAAAGAAAAGCTAGTGGAAGTATAATCTTGGTTTAACTGCCATAATTTCAAGATTCATATATGTTTAGATTGACAAGGGTGAAGTGAATAGGCATGGTTCATTATTTATGGATAAATTTGGCTACTATGAGTTATGATTCTCACTAATAACCATGTGGAGATCCTGCTGTGTTGTCTGCACAATGCAGTATCAGTATTTTGCCATTCTGAATATGCTGTAAGTATAGAGTCTTGACAAACAAGTTGTCACAAAAACAGTACTCCCTGATATAGGGAGCCAAAAAAGCATTATTACAAAACTGAAGGCTGCACTGCACCAACTAAATCCAAAATAAACAAGAGTGGTAAGGCTTTCAAAACAGAAAGAGTGAAAAGAAGGAGAGGCAAAGGTATTTACTCTTCCAAAACTTGAGATTTTTCATCTCTACCTGGAATCTGCTATGCTTCTGCTTTTTACTTCCCTGTCTATTACTGGAGAAGACGCTTTAGGTGACTGTAGTTTTGGATACAAATATCTTACTGCTTCTAGTCCACCAGAAACTATAGCAAATACTTCATCCTATTATGCGTTCACTAGAAAACAGACTTCACAGTATGTATTTCCCACCCACAAAACCTCTCCATCTCCACAAAAAGAGTGGTAGAAAAAGGAGGCTTTTATGCCCATCCTGCATAAAAGGGCTTGGGAGGGGAATTAAGAAATTAACTAAAAAACATTGCAAGAAGAGAGGCAGTACTGGAACAGAGAAGTGAAGAGTTGTCTCCAAAGCTACACTTGGGCAGCTTAACAAAGACAGTCTTCTACTTTTTCTCGGAGGCAGATCATATGAGTAGCATTCATCAAAATCTTTCAGAGATTTTTTTTCCACCTAAAATACACTTGGTTTCAAAGTTTAGATAGATCAAATCCCTTTGGGAGCGAGAATGTGTATTTCATCATAACTCAAAGGAACCCTGTGGTGGAAATTCTTAAAAATATTTGAGGTCTTAAAAGTACATTAAACTGATTTTCCTTCCCAAGCAAGAACTTGCATACCATGAGAGAAAAGTGGATCCAACATCTCTGTTTCAGGCTTATATAGGTCTCAAAGCATGGGCAGTTTTTTCTCTCCCCATAATATCTCTGTGTGTCTTATATTCTGGATGCTGCTCTTCTACTTTCCTCTAGAGAAGAGTGATAAACTGCATTATCCACAGTTTTACACAGATGACAGGGCTCATGCAGCATTTGTTTTATCACTGCTAGTATCCCTCACAGCTTCTTTCAGAGTCTGCTGAAGAGTCCCCAAATAAAACTTTACCTGTTTCTGCTGAATTCTGTTGAATGTTGACAGCATTTTTGAGTGAATTTATTAGAACTTTTCCCCAGATTATCTAATTAAGACAATATTTACATTTGTAAAAAAAAAAAAAAAAGAATTGTGTGGTGTCAAAGACAGGGGAAGAAATTCCAACAACTAAACAAAACAAATGATCCATTTGTAGGAAGGAAAATCTAAATCAGTTCTGTGGTTCCTAATAACTATGAAATTAAATTGGCCACTCTGCTCCTCACCAGCTGCCTGTCTTTGCATGCCTAGTTCCCAGGGAATGATTTCTGGACAAAATAGATCTTGATCTTGATCATGAAGGAAAATCATGAAAGAACCATGACAATGCTAGGAGCTGTTTGGAACCAAGTGGTTGAGTGGATGTATGACTGTCATGTAAGGTAAAATGGATAGAATAATACCTTAAGGATAAATTTTAATTTAGTTAGGAATTTGGAAACATCTGCTTATGTTATCCTTTGGGAATTTAATCATATACTTTTCAAATGTCTGTCTCACTTATTAAATATATATTTTTTTTAATATAAAACCCAACCTCACATAGCTACAATTTCTGACTTTCATACAGAACATCTCAGCATAACTACTTGCACATTAACATTTACATAGTCATTAGAAAGTGCTTGCAAGTTAGTCTGTGGGACAACATTTGTTTTACCATGGCACAACTGCACTGTCTGATGGATTGTTGTTGCCGATTTAAAATTAAGGGAATAGCAGATTAATTTGATTTCCACAGTAGAAATTTATCTTTTTTTATTTGAAAGTATATTTTCTGCTATATGAAGGAAGAAAATTTTCTAATATAAAGGCAAATAAAGACTGAAAATCAGCCAGATTTAAGAGTATGCTAATATACTCTTCCACAGTAAAGCTGATATAAACTTTTCCATATGGAATCACATATGGATTCTAGAAAAATTCTAAAACTTGTATTTACATAATAATTCATTTCTCCTTGTCATGCACAAATATTTTACAGATATAGAAATTTTAAAAATTATATGATTAATAGTGATGCCTAATAAAACTTTCAGCATCTGACCTGATTATTCCCTGTTGCATGTTTCTTCCTTTCTATATAATGCTATTGCTATATAGATGATAGTGTAGCATATTCACATATCTCTGTGAATGTATATGTGTATACTCAAATCAGTCAAGAACTATCTTTGGAAGCAGGAATATTCTAATTGAATCAATCTCAGTTTAAAAAACACTGTTCAATAAGCAAGCTAGTTTAAACCTCATTCAGAAATTCCCATGCTATCCTGTGGATGCAATAGCTATTGTTTCAGCTGTGGAAGCATCTGGCCCTCTTCTCCTTTCTCTCTCAGAAAATAAATTGAAGATATTTCAGTCTTATCCTGCTGAAATAAAATAGGTTAATTACAAAATCTGTAATGATTTTCAGCATCATTCTCACATGACTATGTGTCTAGCTTTATTTTGTGATGTACAAAGCACACTTGGTTTTATCAGTAAAAGAAATTTATATAACTTGAATATACAAAGAGCCTAATACTGACTTAAATCAATATAACTCAATTTAGGTCAAGTTAACTACGTAAATTTTCCCCAGAGAAAGATCTAACCCAGAGAGTCAATCTGTTCTGCACAGAAGTGTCATTGTTACTTTTCTGACCACAGCAAGCATGTCATTCTGCCCTTTAAGAAATACCGAATGCTATGAAAAGTATCCCTTCTGGATGTAAACAACTCATGCTAATATTCCATTTTATATGTCTGACAGATGGCCTGACATTATGCATGAAAAAAAAAAACCAAACCAAACCAAACCCAAACACAAAACTATGATTCTGACATTTATTTTCAGTTGGTTGTGGATACAGACTTTCAAAAAAATATTTTTATTACTTCTGTCTCCCTTCAAAAGTTAAAAGCCTTCTTACTATTAAAGACAAAATTTAAAGATAAAATCCGTATCTGTTTTATCCATTTTATACTGGAACAGGTTTTTTTCCAAAATGGTTGAAAAGCAATGATTGAGCAGTCTATAATACTAGGTTAGGTTGGGGTTTTTTCATCAACAATGTTTTGATGAAAAATTGCTTTTTTAATAACAGACTGTAGACTGTTTTTACAATATACCTATTTTGTATGAATATGTTATAGTATGCCACTGAATAACTGAAATCCCAATCTGAATATTACCCCATAAACCCATGTGTTTTACTTCAAAACACTTCTACAGGGGTCCATGGGTTTTAGTCAATGATTTGCTTCTTTTGAGCCATCTGTGGAAATATATATTGTAATTAAGCAAACACTGAGAAGGAAGAAAGTCTTATGTTACAGCAAACAGTCTGGAGAGAGATCTCAGTAAGAATGGGGCAAGGGGAAGATGAACCACAGTCACCATAAAACACTGCAATTTGAATACAAATAATGAATTTTGATATTTTCTCTTAGTGAATGGAATGACCATTCTCTAACTAATAAATTAATAAATACGAACATACAAGGGACTTCTGGACTTACTGTAAGGAATACAAGGGCTTTGTCAATTTTCCAGCTCCTGCCACATCTGTGATATAGTGCAGAGATATCCATTTCCCTCAGATAATTAATTAAGCCAGATATAGCAATCTGGACACCAGCATAGATTTATTTATTCTGCCTCTCAATCTGTTACTTCTGTCATCCTTGCAAAACTGATGGTAACGCTAGGTATTAAGAGATTAACAAGGTAGCTTCCACTGCAGAAAAAACCACTGAACCTTCTCTCTCTGTGTCCTGTTGTATCCATTGAGATAGTGGCTGTCGTTGCCTCAAGAAAAAACAAAAGAAACACTTTCGCCTGATCACTTACACTTACATTCTTAACTACAGTGAAACAAAAAGCTTTCAACAAAAAGCCTCTAGATTTGAACTGGGAATTCCTTGTCTGCCGGAGGTGAAAAGACTTTTAAGTATCTTGAAGCAGCAAATGCAATCTCCTTATTTTTTGTAGGTTAGGGAAGCAAAGTTTTATTTATATAATACTTCATTTACACATGTCATAAATAAAACTCAGGATTATATTCCTTTCCTCCATTTCCCAGCAGTATTCAAACAAAGCTTTTAAGTCTTTATTGCCTTATGCCATCATTTACAGCTGAGCAAAGCACATGCAAGTTCTGCTGCTCCTATTTGCTATTCCAAACCCTCTCTGTGAGTGCAAATTATATACAAATGTGAAACTACAGGAAAAGTGCTAGATTCCCACTTTGGGAAAAAAGGTAGTACACAGATTGAGGTAACACAAGATTATCTGCAGTATTTAAGGGCCATTTAGAACTTCAATCTGTAAGGTCCACTTTAAGTGCGTGAGGAGCTGTCCCGTCCCACTCAGGGGTTGAGGGTGAGGTTAACTTTTTAATTCTCTGCATGGTATTCAGAAGTAATGACAGTTAGTTTAGAGGTTCAAACCAATCATAAATTTACTTAAAACTCATTGGAACTACAAAAGATAGAGGCTTGGCAAAGGTCATAACAACGCTTAAAATTTAGCAGAAAGATGAAAGGTAAGCGTTTAGTAAAACATGTGATGATATTACCCTAATGTGCCGAAAATTAAGTTAGAGACAAAGAGAGTGATAGAGAGCAAAAGAAAGAGAGAAAGAAAAGAGAGGAAGAGAGAGAAAAGATATCACCACCCTTGGATCTAACGATGTTCTTTGCTCATAGTTGTAGTCTTCGGGTGGTGGGTGTGTGCTGAAAACTTACGTTTTCCCTTTTTATAACCCGATGTGCCCGCCCCATAGGCGGGGGTCTGTCATCACTGAGCAGGCGTAGTATGTGCTCAGAAATGTTCAGAAATGTTCTAGAAATGAGTCAGTGGGTTATGGGGGTCCGGGGATCTCACTGCCCACCCCGTTCAGGACTGACCAAGCGAGTGGTGATCTGTCACAGGCACATGGTGCACAGGGCACAGATGGTCTTTGTTTACGTGTTTCAGGAATAGAGGAGTGGTCTCACCAGACGTTATCCTGCCTCCGCAGGATCCGTTCTTGTTCAACACTCCCTGGTCATCATCAGCCCATCCCTGCCCATGTCAAGACGGGTGTTTGCGACATTCACTTGTTATCAGGGCCTTACAGGGGTACTTCAATTTCAGGAGGAGTAAGGGCTGACATAAAATTTTTTACCAGAACTTTCTAAGCTATCCGTAGTCAAATCCAAAATTGACTAAGAATAATTATTTTTTCCATATACTTCAACAGGCTTTGGCTCCAACATTGTCATACTTTCTGTATATCACCTATCTTTGTCTATTCCTGGACTAACAAGCTTCTACTCCAATATTTTGCTTACTCTTTGCTATTAGCATTTCTTAATCATTTTCCAGGATTAAAAGTTTAAAACCTCAACTAAATCTCAAATTAATGTTCTCTGGTGCCATTTTCACATGACATTGATAGCTCCTTGTTAAGTAAAGTTTTAGATTCACGTGAAGAACATGTTTGTCTACGCATCTAAGATCTCTTTAGAAGATTCTTAATCACTGCAATATCTTTACTTGCCTGGTGTTGTAAAGTGTGTAATCCTAAGAGACTGTTTTTTACTAACAACATCCCAGTTTCTTACACCTGAAAGTTTTATCCATCTACCAGTCAATCAGCAGAGTTCTGCTTTGTTGATGGCTTTTTTTGTTTTTTTTAATCTCAATGGCTACCCTACCCTTATTCTCCTTTTGCCTTCCTGGTCTGATGTCTCATGCAATGAAGAAGATATATGTATTAGTTTCCTTTGAGAGCAGCCAGAAAATTATTCTGAAGAGTACTGGAGAGAAAGATAAAGTACAACAGCTCCAGTCAGCACTTTGAAAGCCAAAGAGCACTGGCAGATGGAAAGAAAGAAACATCAGAAGGAGATGCTAACACAAACTTTGCTATAGCTGTGTTGGAAAGACATAGGTAGCAGAGGAGTGATGTATTAATGTGATGCAGTTAAGACTGTCACTTTTTATTAACAGTGACATGTCCTTCTAGAATCAATTATACACCTTATTATAAGCTAAAGGAGCTGGGATGGGCATTCACAGAATCAAAGAATCACAGGATAGATGAGGATGGAAGGCACCTCTGGAGGTCATCTGGCCCAATGCCTCTGCTCAAGCAGCGCCACTTAGAGCTGGTTGCCCAGGACCATGTCCAGATGGCTTTTGAATATCTCTAGGGATGGAGGCTCCACAGCCTCTCTGGGAAACCTGTGCCAGTGCTTGGTCACCCTCACAGTATGAAGTGCTGCTTTATATTTGCAAGGAACTGTCTGTGTTTCAGGAGCATTATGCCTCTTCTTATGTTTGATTATAGTAAAAGCTAAGAAATTTTATGAAGAAAACTTTCAGATAAAGAACTATCCTTTCTTATTTCCTTGTCCACCATTTAATTCCTGACATATATATACATGCACATGCATGCAGACAGGTAAAGTTTGCTGTATGGAAAAAAGCTGCAAATGAACCACTTTCTCTTCAGTGATAAGTTCATTTGTGGTTTTTTGATTACTTGTTTTTGACATGCAACAGTTTCATTAATGCAAGCTTAATATTGCATCAGAACATAGAATAAATAAGTAGATTTAAAATGGGCCTAGAACGATCTATTGGTAATATAATGTAATAATCCACTTGGGGGAGACGATGAGTTGCTCATATGATAATGGTGTGTAATACTGCACAGCTATTAATTAAAAGGAAATAACTTGCTTGTAATATGGGTTGCAAAAGAAAACAGCTTTGAAGGCCCTAAGTCTATGGCCTTTGTGTGGTGCATATGTATGTGCATGTACCACAAATGGAAAAAAGGAGATACATTTCTTGGGACCTCCTTTGAAACCCATTTGGGATTCAAGCAGGTAAAAACTCTGCTCATGAAAATTTATAGGTTTCCTTGATTATAGTACCATTGGGATTTGCCACGATGCAAGTACATCAGTGTCTGTTCATCAACAGCTTCCAGTACAGTAAATTTCCCACTGGTCAGATGCTCAAATGGTGAAATTCAATTGACTTCAGTGGTCGTATGCCAGTGTGCAGCAAGTAATGCTTCAAGCAGCCTTGCCTTTTCATATTTGTACCCGTAAAAATCTTCTTATTTCAGCAGAATCCCTAAACTGCAAACACTTAACCAACAACATTTCTAAAAGTTTAATTTCCAGTTGTCAGAATGACAGTTGTGAAAACAGTTTCTAGGAGTCCATGTTTTTCAAGGCTCTAGAAAATTGTCATTATGACAGTGATGAACCAGACTTTTTATTCCAGTCTGAACACTATGAGGAGTGACTTTGGAGGTACTAAGGAAATGTAAACAGTGGTGCTTTAGCACATTCTGCAAAAGGTTTCTGTTGGAAACCTCTCTCCACTTTCTGTTCTGATCCCCTCTCCCCTGTCCTGCATCAATATGACTAGCAGGCCACTTTTTCTGATTCTTATTTATACCTCAGAAGAGGGAATGATGGAAATTCTGGGTCAGGTCCCCATGGCTGTATGTTAATATGCACTTTACTTTCAATGTCACTGTGGATGATGACTCAAGGTACGAAGTGATGGACAATCAGGACCAGGTGTCTAGAAGATTTGTAGATGATGGTGCGTGCAATCAGCCTGCATTTATGAGATCACACAATTTTGTTTCAAGTGAATATTTGGAGTGATAATTCTTGATAAGCTATGAGATTCATAACAATCTGACTAGCAAATTTCAGAGTGAAATGTCTGGTCTTTCCTAAACAATGTGACTTAAAACCCTTAGATGAAGAAATCGAAAAGAATATGCAGAAAATTAGTACTATTGTTCACATTTGATTAAATTGGAGAGGACAAGTGAAAAGAAAATGATTTGATTTTTTTTAATCTGGTAGTGCCTTGATTAAGAGATCAAATGATAGTAATAAACGGTAAAGCATTAAATTTAAAATTAAAGCAAAGTGAGCTTCACAAGATACACTTAATCTATATCAATAATTCTTCCCATATTGTTCTTATCAGAAGACAGCCTTGCTTTATGAAAAGGAAATCTAGTAAGGGTATCACTTAACTATAATTCTTGTTAAAGGGTGATAAATGAATCGAGGTGGACTTAAGCAAGCATGTGCTTCTCACAGATGGCTTAAGAGCATATTTTTTCTGCAACAGGACGTAAAGTCAAGTTCTTGTTCCAGTGATACTATCTGAAGAAAGTTTTCAGAAAAAATATTCTGAATTTTTCAGTATAATGGCAGGGAAGTAATGGACCCATGGTTTTTTATGTTGAAACTGCTGGGGCAAAGATAGTCTATAAAAATTACTGACAGTCAAGATTGGTAATATTTAAGTAGCTTGTGCTACTTGAATGTGACTGGGTCCCTTCCTTCTAGAAGTTCATATTAAGCTCATTCTTTTGGGGGTTTGTCTTTTAAAAATTACTGTGTAAATAATAGGAATTTTGGAATTACCTAAGCTACGTTTATATTCCAGATCAGCTGTAGTGATCAGAATTGGATTTAGACAACTCTCACTACCACTGGTATGCTTGTCATTATGCTTCCTTTCTCCTCCAGCACTGAGCATGATGCAGATCAGAATTAGGCTGTTAGAGACTGAATGCTCAAAGAGGAGATGGAAATGTGCATTCCCACCATACTGCCATTCCTCCTCAGCATTGTAATATAATAGCACAATCTATCTTTAAGGGGGCTGTTTCTATTAACTCTAGTGGGATTATCCGTTACGATATCAGCAAACTAACATGAGCATGACAATCCCGCCTCCTGCACAGGCAGGTCTGTATCAGTTCATTTTGGAAGATTTTCTGTATAGTTTGAGAGAGGATAGGGGACAATGAAGCTTTGCTTTTCTTCTGTATGTTGCCTCTGCCATGTAGCTGCGTTAAAAGTGTGCACATCTGTGTGCAAAGATTCAGACAAGCTGGTGTAGTTAATTTTTATGGCTAATAACTTGATTCTGACATTTTTGAAGAGAACATTATAAGGCTTGTCTTTTAGCCTGAAGCAGGTAACGATGTCGTATGAGTGACATGCTGACTACTGTCTTAATTATGTAGAAAACTGGGGACTGTGATACTATAATGTTTCACTGGGAAAGCTGAATGGGTGCCAGTGTGGGATGACAGTACAGAAGAATTTATCATCATCGATCATTGCAGTGCCTGTCCATTTCAGGGAATTTGCAAGGAAAGAATGGCTTAAAATAAGTTATTCTTCTACTTAGCTGCCTACCCTGCAACACATTTTCCATGTCATATCTTCCTCTGTACTTCAATGCTTACTATATATTCCAAAAGACTCAAAGGTCCCTTCACCTTTGGTTTGTAACACTTGGTTGGAGCCACGTAAGCTGTAACTCAGCCTTATTAGAAAAGAAGAAAAGATCATTCATTACTCATTCAGAAACACAGCATTTCAGTTCTCATATTGCTTAAAATCCTGAAAGTGTCCTTATTCCAGTGGGACTGAAATTCACTCTGACTTGTAGATCACATCCATCAGTGGAATATATGTAATGAATGAGACTTTGTCTCAGTGTCTGTTGCTACAGTTAGGATTTTTTTAAAGTTGCATTTTCAGAATAAATAAATAAATGTATCTTGCCTGAAGTTTCAGAGTGTAAGCAATGTTAGAAAGACATTACGGACAGTTTAATATTTAACTTTGTACTACATTAGTTCATGAATATGCCTGTGGGTGATAAAGTACAGGCCACTGTTGAAAACAGGCTGCTGAAATCACTAGGATGCTTAGCTAGTTGAACTACTATATTGATGGAGTCTGGAAATCTCATCTTCTTGTGCTGTCACTGGAGGGTTATATCCCACTGGTCAGTTGCAATCATCCAGTTCTCAGTGGATTCTGCACACTGATGGAGGAGAGACTCAACTCCTCTTTCATTATTTCTTTAATGCACTTTAAAAAGGTCTGTGTGTTGGGGTCATTCTTTATGTGAGCTCATAGTCATTAGTTGGTTTCCAGGCTTATGTTAGTTTTGTGGTTTTGTGGTTCTGCAGGTAATTAGGCTTTAAAAAAAAAATCTAAACTGTTAATTGAATAGCAAAATTCCTTCCTTCCTTCACAGACCTTTGAGACTACTCAGCCTGCCTGTATTACTGTAAAAACCTTGCAATATTTGCCTTCGGAGAAAAATAAAATTGCTGCCATTTTTCTTTTGCAAGAAAACTAAAAATAAAATAACAACAGTCCTAATTCAGCAGCAAGACCTGATTTTTCTTCTGCTTCAAAGCAATACTAAACAATGTTCAGATTGGCAAGGGCACTCACTAGCCCCTTTGATCCAACTCAGAGCCTCAGGTTCATAAAGAAGTTCTCATACCACACCTCTAAATACAGAAACAACAATGAAATATCCACCTGTGCCTTTTGGAAATGCTGTTTGAAGCTAAGTTCCTCAAGAAGTCCACCTTAAGGATGAAAAGCAGCTTTTGTATCCCATATGGGGATCGGCTGTGACCCATTAACAAAAGACAACTATCTTCTCAGAAATATTGGTCTAATAAAAATGATCGCTGTTGAGCTTTTTAAAGCATTCCAGAGAATGTACATGCAGGTTTTAACTTTATTTCAATGGATACTATATGTCTATTGCCTGCCTTGAAAACTCAAATTCATATTCAGAATTATCTCCCTAAACAACTTCAACAAATTCAAATTGGTGTGAAATGTAATGTTAATTCCTACATCATATATCAGACACAGACAAAGGATAATTTTTTTCCTCTTTAATAACTCTTTAGGAAAGTAATTCAAGGCAAACAAATATTTATTGTGCTAATCCATAAACACAAGGGAAAAATAAAATTGTGCCAGCTGAAACAAGATTATTAAATATATGTGATACCCAAATTACATGGTTACTGGGAGTGATTTTGTAATCATTTAATAAAAAAAAATTGTGAAAAATACTTTCAAAACCAAAGAACTTTCATACTTAACTAAACTTTTGTACTCACTAAGGAATGACAGATTAGTTGTGCTAATAAGTCTGTCAAATGTGGCCAGCCAACTGAAAACCCCTCTAAAAATTTCCATTAAGAAAACCTACAATCTATTGAGAGCCGTATAAAACTCTGGACAATTTCTCTTGCCAGAAATTCCAAGAGAGAAGCAACTGAGACACACATATTTTATGTGAGTATTTCCTGAGAAACCATTATCATCATAAACCAGTTGAGCAGGTCTTTTAACTTCTCTTTGAAATTACCAGTAGAATAGGATGAGGGATTGTTTGCTTGTTTTGAAAAATATAGGAATAGGGAAAGCCTTGAAGTAAACAAGTCCCAGGCAGTCATATGAATTACTCTGTAGTTACATTAGTTTCATTGGCAACTTTGCTCAGGTCAGATGCACATATATCGTTATGGAGGTCATAACACTGATCCTGCAAACTTATCTGGGCTGATGGAGGCAGTGACCTCAAGGTAGCGCTTATTCAGAATCTCCTCCTGATGTTGAAAATGCAGATACAAACTGTATATTCTGTGATCTGCTTTTAATGAAGGATAACAATCAAAATTGCAATATTTTTCCTTGGGCATGCAGTTCACGTTGTAGAAGTGCAACTACAAAATGACATATAGTCCTGAGATCACTTATTTGCTTGTATATAATTATGCATCCTGAAGTACTTATCACAGATAAGCTAGCTGAATCCATGATAGGCTAGCTGAATCAAACATGAAACATACCTGGATAGGTATACTTAATGTTAAATACTGGGTAAAGTTATGGAATTTTTACTAATTTCATGTAATTACAACACTAGGTCCTTGAATTACAAAAACAAAGAGCGTCATGCATTCAGGAGTCTAAAAATTTATCCATTGTATTTCAAACTTACAAAACATACAATTTTGAATGTAGATTACAGCCACTTCTGAAGACAGAATTTGTAATCTTTTTGCTTATTAAAGCACTGATACTTACCAGAATTAACATTATAAACAGGCCCATTTTGATAATTATAGCTGTAAGTTTTCATATAGAATATCCCAGGTTGAAGTGAGCTCAAAAATCAGATTTTGGGTAATTGTTAAGCTGGATGTTTTGCAGAACTGCAGCAGCAGAATAGTAACTATGGTTTCAAAGACTATTGACTGGACACCCTAGTATATTTAAAAACTTTCCCCTCTGGTTTGCATGTTGTGGCTGGATTGTAGACTGAGAACTAAGGAGGATTAGAGTCATACTGTTGACTCTGCCATTAATTCATTCAACTGGTTTTGACACTGTAAAGTACAAGTAGTTATTACTCACAATAGTCGGAAACCAATTCTTTTCACATCGTGTTGGCTTGTCAACACTAGTCAAAAAAGTTTTCTTCAATAAAATATTACATTACAATTTCAAATTAAACTTAAACACTAAAATTTGTCAAAATGGTTGAGGTTTTGTATGCAGTTTTTCAAATAGTTTTGGCTTTAACTGGTTAATTGCTTTCAAAGTAAGAGCAGAAATAGAAATTAATACAAAATTTATTAACAAATAAAAAGTCAGTTAAACTATTTTATCCCATTGTACACTTAATTGAAATAATAACTTTATATTCATTTTCAGGATGATATAGGGTGAGGTTAACAATTCTTTTCTTCATTTTATCAATGTCATCAACACTGGACCAGTTTCTGTATTAAAAACGTAACAAATGTAAGCAGCAAAGCAAATTTTATATATATTATTGACAGATAAAGACTTTGCCAACTTAAGAGAGTGAATAATTTTAAAATTATTTTATTTCTGTAGTGAATTCAGACTCATAGTATCTTAAACTGGGACTCTACTTCATCTGGTTTGGAATAATACATATATGAATAGAATTAGAATCATTAGGTATCAAATCATACTCAAATCATCAACAATACAGAAGTGTTCATTACTTAAGGAAGCATTATTTTGGAGGGAAGAAAACAGTATACAAAATGCTTTCTTATCATGATATTGTGCCAAAGAAAGGCTTGCTAAACAAAACATCGGCTAATGTCAGCAGAGAGGTGGAGCCTATACACTCCTTCAAAGTCAAAGTTGAACAATAGCATTTCCACATTGAGTTTTATGCTGCATTTTTGCATAGACAAATGAAATATTTTACATTAAAATTACATGTTATATTATACAACTACAATTATTAATAATATCTATAGCATCTATCTTTTTCTTACAATTATTTGTTGAAAATATTCTTTTCTCTACCCATGCAAAGGGAATAGACACATTTTAAGGAAAAGTATAAGTTATAAGGGAAGTCTGGGAAAGGCAGAGATAAATAATCTACCTGTGGACAGAAGAAACCAATGGCTGACTGAGTAATTGTTGTGGATCACAAAAGAGACCCATTTTTTCCAATAACAATCTTGAGCACTATAGGGAAGCAGCTTTTCCTCTTATCAGACTGCAGTGATATATATATATAATGGTTTGGGGAACAGGCAATTATCTCACATATATATAAGGTTATATTTTAACTGTGGACTTAAATATTACCCATTCTAATAAGTCTGATAGCATATAGGTACCAAACAAACTGTAGCTCAGGTCTAACTAAGTTTAACTCTATGTCAAAGTGTTTGCAGGATTGAATCTTAGTTTTTCCTTTAGAATATAATTATTATTTCTATCTTTTATTTTTCTCATTTTAATCATTTTCTGAGAAACCAGCAGTATGACCCATAGAAACAGCCTTAATTAGCAAAATATGACTTTTTTTCACATACAGGATGAATTGTCTTAATCACAGATAATCTTTTTCCCTCTACTTAGGAAAAAACATATTGTGGTGGGTTGACCCTGGCTGAGGGCCAGGTGCCCACCAGAGCCGCTCTATCACTCCCCTCTTTCATTAGACAGGGGAGAAAAGGTACAATGAAAAAAAAAAACTTATGGGTCGAGATAAGGACAGGGAGAGATCATTCTCTAATTATCATCACGAGCAAACCAGACCGAACTTAGAGAGGGAATTCATCTTATTTATTACTAAGCAAAACAGAGCAGAGGAATGAGGAATAAAACCAAAATCTTAAAACACCTCCCCCCACCCCTCCCATCTTCCGGGGCTCAACTTCACTCCCGGCTTCAACCTCCGCCCCCCCTCAGCAGCACAGGGGGACGGGGAGTGGGGGTTACGGTCAGTTCCTCGCACGGTGTTTCTGCCGCTTCTTCATCCTCAGGGGGAGGACTCATTGTTCCCCCGCTCCAGCGTGGGGTCCCTCTCACGGGAGACAGTGCTTCACGACCTTCTCCAACGTGAGTCTCCTCCACAGGGTGCAGACCTTCAGGAACAGACTGCTCCAGCGTGGGTCCCCCACAGGGTCACAAGTCCTGTCAGCAAACCTGCTTTGGCGTGGGATCCTCTCTCCACGGGGCCACAGGGCCTGCCAGGAGCTTGCTCCAGCGCGGGCTTCCCACGGGGCCACAGCCTCCTTCGGGTGTCTCCACCTGCTCCGGCGTGGGGTCCTCCACGGGCTGCAGGTGGAATCGCTACACCCCCTCATCCTCCCTCCATGGGCTGCAGGGGGACAGCCTGCTTCACCATGGTCTTCTCCAGGGGCTGCAGGGGAATCTCTGCTCCGGCGCCTGGAGCACCTCCTCCCCCTCCTTCTTCACTGACCTTGGTGTCTGCAGATGTTCTTACATCTTCTCACTCCTCTCTCTGGCTGCAAAAAGCGCTCTCTAACTGTTTTTCTCTTTCTTAAATATGTTCTCACAGAGGCGCTGATTGGCTTGGCCTTGGCCAGTGGCGGGTCCGTCTTGGAGCCGGCTGGCATTGGCTCTATCAGACACAGGGGAAGCTTCTAGCAGCTTCTCACAGAAGCCACCCCTGTAGCCCCCCCACTACCAAAACCTTGCCACGCAAAACCAACACACATATAAAATATGATTGTGAAGCAAAGTTGTGAGAGGTATTTAATAAGACTTTTAAAATATTACATCTAGTTTAATAATATCCTTTCCATAGAATATTAGCTCACATGCTGTCAAGCAGTAACAAATGTCAAGAACTTTAGAGAAGGATTAATATGGGTATTGCGACTTTTTAAAAAATTTACAGTATACAGTAGCCCTAGAATATGTATGGCAGAAAACAATGTATAAGTAATGATCTTTTTTAAGAATCTTGAAGATGTTGCTTAGTTTGTCAGGGAAACTACGTTTCAAGAGTTAGTGAGTGTTGTGGTATTACCCTAGCTGGCAGCTAAGCCCCACGCAGCCGCTTGCTCACTCGCCTCTGGTGGGATGGGGGAGGGAATCAGAAGAGTGAAAGGGAAGAAACCCATTGGTTGAGATAATGACAGTTTAATAAGTGAAGCAAAAGCGGCATATGTAAGCAAAGCAAACCGAGGAATTCATTCCCCACTTCCCATGGGCAGGCAGGTGTTCAGCCATCTCCAGGAAAGCAGGGCTCCATCACGCATAACGGTGACTTGGGAAGACAAACACCATCAGTCTGAACTGTGCTGTTCCCCTTTCCTTTCTCTTCCCCAAGCCCCTTTTAAGCTGAGCATGACATCATATGGTACAGGATATCCCTGTGGTCAGTTGGCGTCAGCTGTCCCGGCTGTGTCCCCTCCCAACTCCTTGTGCACCCCCAGCCCACTCGCTGGTGGGGTGGTGTGAGAAGCAGAAAAGGCCTTGGCTCAGTGTGAGCACTGCTCAGCAGGAACGAAAACATCCCCATGTTATCAGCACTGTTGTCAGCACAAACGTAAAACAGAGCCCCATACCAGCTACTGTGAACAAAATTACTCTATCTCAGCTGAAACCAGGACAGTGAGTTAAATAAGAGAATTTTATTTTAGCTTTTGGATTTTAAGCCTGTTGGCATTAAACTGCAAATAGGGCTGGTATTTAACAGAGGATAATATAAATGCTATTTCATTGCTTCTAACCAAAAATGCTTTTAGAAACTTTGGGATCTTTTGTAACTTACAGAAAATACTGTTTGTTATAGATCTTTTTCAATCTCTTCCTACTACAAAGGGATGAAGATGATCTGTAGCAGGAGCACCAATATGATCAGTGAGAAAGCCTATATGTTTGAGTGATAATCAGAAAACTAACAAGATTAATTTCTCATTTAAGTTGAGGCATTTCTCATCTAAAATTTCTATGCCTCATTATACTGTAGAATTAACAATTAAAGTTATGTTTGTATTCATAGTGTATTACAGCTACCTATAAAAAAAATGCAAAAATGCTCAGTCACTGTTAGTAGGGGTACTCAGATGCTGGAGCACAAATCCAGATGTTCAGAGTGAAATCAGGGGAACATCCTGCTGGAGGATTAGCACTCCAATTAGACCTTGTGCCTCTGCATCATCTGCAGGCACTCACCTTCATGAGAGGTACCTGTGCTAAAGCTTGCTTCACTTCCATCATGGTAGAAAGAGTCTGGGGAGCAGATGCAATTATAGGTCTTTATTCTAAGTAACCTAGGTGGTGGTCAATACTGGAATAGGCAAATCAAGAGATTTCCTTGTGCAGTTCCTTTGCCTGCAAACAGAATCACCAACACTAGTGCCTCTCCTGAAGCATGTTTAGCCTTGTCCTAGAGGTCTGCTGCAGTTCAGAGTTAACGTATCCATCATGTTGAGAAAGTTCCTTCTACTTTATAAAAGTAGTAGTTGAAACAAAATATGCACTGTTCCAGTGTGCTAACTGCTTCACCAGCTGCCCTCCCACACCCTCCTATACAAATACACTGAATGAAACTGACAAGAATTATCTCATGATCTCAACAGCTGCATGTCTGATTGTTCACCAATATGTTTCCCAGGGGCTTGGGAGATAACCTGTATGTATTGGCATGGGACCACACACATGCAGAAAGCACTTCAACTGATAATGCTTCTGGTGCAAGAAAATATAAAAATTATTGTTCTATTTGATGCTGCTGCAGCCTCAGGGACATTTCAATAAAGAATAGGATTCTTTAAAGTTTTGGGTTGTATTTCTTTTTCTAGAAATTTGAGAAATGAAACCTTGAGTTACAGGAGCAGCTTTTGCTGATGCAGTATTTATAGTGAAAACAACTATACTTAGCCTGTTTAAAAACTTCTGACTAACTCAACAGAAGTAACAAACAACAATGCCTATCTTGAAGACTTTCACATTTTTCAGTAAGCATGTATTGTGAAAACTGGACTGGAAAACTTCCATTTGGGAAAATTATATTTCCTCCTTTTTGTTGGATAATACTGGAGTCAAGAATCTGTGTGAAATAATTATTTTCTGGCACATAAAGCTAAGAAAAATAAAAAATAAGTATTCTGATGTTTTCAGATGCCAAAAATAAAAAAATAAATCTTCATGATCTGATCAAGAGATCTTGTCATTCATTCATATTTTAACAGAAATTACTTCATTCTTTTTAGCTGTTGCTGTTGGTCTTTGTGAAACCTTTTCCAGAAACACAGTACTTGAAGAATTGATCAGTATTATAAACCACATATCTATATTTGTTTAAGAAGATTTTCTTTAAGAGGATTGGGTTGAAATTTAACAAGTCTTGGAACACACTGATTAAGACCAGTGTCTGTAGTATCTGGGTACCACCCTAACAATAACATCGAGATCCTTCTCCCTCCCTTATAACATTTTTCTTCTAATATTTTGCAATTCATCTCATTATAGTTATAAATTCAGATTCACAGTTGTCCTTAAAACACCACATCAGAATCCTGCATTTATTAGTGGTGCAGGCAGCCTGGCATTACCTGTTCCAACCGTATTGAGAGATTCCAAAATCTTTGCTGATCTACTTTGCCCACTAATTTAATAAAAATAAACTTACAGAATTAAATCACTGCAAGACTTGCTATGCTGTTTGCTGATATCTACTATACGTATGTTTGCAAGCAGTCAATACCATTGGTACTAGGTACAATGTCAGTTCTCACGACTGTTCACCAAGCTAAGCAGAGATCAGCACATCTTTTTTTTTTTTTTTTTTTTTTTTCAATGCACAGTACATATGTAACTGTTTCCTTCAATGTGGAGTAACTACCAAATCTCTTTTTATAATCAGAAAGTTTACTGTAGCATACAGCAAAGAAATATGAACAATGATCTAATGCACAGGGGCTCTACATCTTTGAGACTCTCTTATGATAATTACCAGTAAACCACAGGAAGTGTCCTCAGAGTAGGAACTATGTGGAATGATTGTCATGATAACCTTTCAGTCTTTGTAATTTTACAAAGAATTCCTTGTATTAAAGTTACTTATCACAAACTATTATTAAACTGACAAGCCATTAAAATGTAACAATTAAATAACGTCACACTTTTAAATATTATCTTTATTTCTGATTCACTCCCATAAATGAACAGCATGACAAATTGCACTGCAGTGACCTGACACAAAATATGTAGGAGTCTCTGGGGTGTAATTCCATTAACTAGCAAAGGGTTTGCACCCGATTCTTAGATTTACTGTACATAACATTAAGCATATGTTGCTTGAATTTGGAATGCTTGATCTTGATAATACAAATAGCATTTTGTAAGAGAAAATAAGAAAGGTATTGGGTTTTGCTAACATATTAGTACTATTTCTAGCTTTCCAACACAATTTTGTCTTGAAAAGTGGAATAAAAAGTAAGAAAAGCATTTGGAAGGCTAACTCATATGAAGTTCTCATCTTGCTCAGTGAAACAGTACACTTGTTCTTGGCCATTTACAGCACGGTAGTTCAATGGAGGTCCAAAATCTGCAAAAGTTAAAATGCCACTTACAAATATTGAAACTCAAAGACTATACTGCACCCAAAGAAATTCCTAGTTTTGTTAAAAGGTACACAAGTCCCATATTTCTTGAAGCATATTGGTGGTAAATATCTTTTACCCCCAAATATTCAAAATATGACTCCAATAAAATTTGCGCAAAATTTGTTAAAGAATATAGGTAGTAAAAATGCCAAACAAACTTCAAAATGAAGGCACTAGTGCTTATAATTTACTCACTTCTTACACAGTCCAACACAGTTTGAATTTCAGGCCATCTATTTGTTGTGTATCTGAATTTTGTTTATGACTTTTATTAATTCTTGAAAAGAGATTGCCTCTCCAAAACCAGTGATGTAATTAAAGGCAAAAATTATTTAATGTATTCCTCTATGGCAAACTAACTCTTATATTCTCCATCATATTTTATAAGTCAAACAGTGGACCAAAGGGAATTTATAGCAGGTCCTTCTTTTACACAGCTGTCAGTTAAGCTCTTAATGTCAAAATGAGTTTCTATGCAAATGTCAAGGTTTGTAGATCTCCAGACGCAAAGTATTTGAAGACTCTGAAGCACCTGAACTATCCAAACTGACTAAAGTAGCATATAAAGACCTGTGCTGAGAAAAGCTGCATAGAACAGTTATATTATGGGCATGCTCAAATTGGATGCCTTCTCTTCCTTTAGTGTGAGATTTAGCAAATCATAATATAAGAAAATTAACAAAACATATGGAAAGTTTTTTTGTCAGTGCACTAAATCCTTGCAGAGGTAAAGTAAAAGAATAGACAGAAAATAAAAGGAAGTATCTCTCAGATAAAAAGATTTGCCATAGAAGGAATAGGTCCACACCAAAAAAAAAAAAAAAAAAAGTAATCTGTTTGTAAAGGTAAGATTAGTCAACTAGGGCCACTATTGAAAATAATTTGTATGAAATATTTGTAACATTTAGAAACCTTACCTGTTGCATCCAACAATACATTGCAATGAATTTTTTTTTAATTTAAGTATGTTACATTATTGTTTTAAACAGCCTTGTGCTATTATGCTTTTAAACCTGACATAGCTTCTTTCTAAAGGAAGAATATATGAAGCAGTCATTCCTATTCTTTACCATCCCATCCTCTCTCTTTCATAATAAGTCAGTTTGCTCGGTTCCTTTTACATTTCCCTATTCCAAATAAAGAATTTTTATTTCTAGTAATTACTGCCCAAGAATCTGTGGTGGGACTCTTTACTAAACATCCTTCTCATTTCTGATCTTTTTTTCCTTGCTAAACAATCTTGGGTGGGAGGAGGGGGGGAAGAAATACAACCTGCAAAAAGGTTAATTCTTCACTGGCAGAAAAAGTCTACAGCATATGTTACTGGTCTTTGCCAGCAAGAGCAGACCCAGAAATAAAGTTTTCCTCACACTACCTGCCTGTAACAAATCTCTCTTCCTCATTGACCAGCTCCCTTGGCGCATTGTTCTGGCCATTGAAGCAATGATCATAGTGGCTCCAAATGCTCTTGCTAAAAATTGAAGAATTTGTCAAAAGCCATTACAAGTAAATTTTGGTAGCCATTCAGGATATTTCTGCCATGAAATCCAGAAGAATTTCTATGGCTTATGGAAACCTACTTCTCCTAACTTTGAATTAGCTTGTTCTGGCTCTGGTAATAGCTCTGCAGTCTGTGATGAAATAGATGGCAAATTTCATCAGAGGCTTTGCGGCAGTGTAGTCTGTTCTAAGCCCCATTCTGTGGTGTCTCTGCTGCTATCAGGACCATAGCTAGCTGATGTACAATGCTGGGTACTTCTACCAGAACTGCAGGCATTTCTTTAGACTACTGAAGAAATTTGCCCTGCGTAAGTTACTGGTTATGAGTGCAGAAAAAACCACATAGATGAGCAGAACTGTTTGCAAATAACAAATGTCCATAAAGCAGTCCCCCAACTCCCAGTGCTTTCAAGTATCATTCTCCGAACTATTTTCATTACATGTTAGCTAACACTTAGCTGATGAGCAGCATATGCTGATTCTTTGTGTGACAGCTTAAACTGTCTTTTAAAAAACTTTGCTTTTTTGTTAAGCTAATTGATATTAAATTAGGACTCTTTACCACGTATGCATATGTGAACATGTTGACACAGGTTGAAAGGAAATTCCACAGGCTGAGATACAGTGCTGAGTGTTCAGGGGGTGTGGCTTTCTGATCTGAGTATCTGATAGGCAGAAGACTATATTAATCCTTTTATGGCTCCCCAAATAGTTGGCAGCTGCAGTCCCAAGTTGCTAAAAGACATGAGGAAGGAGTTCAGGCTGAAAAGTTGGATGGTGGTGGTTCATTAAAACTGGGTGGAGAAAGTGGGTAAGGAAACACAGCCCAGAAATACCAGCATTTTGTCACTTAGGACCTTTATGTAAGAAAATGTTAAATGCTTCTGAAAATCCGTGATGCATAGAGAAGGTGGGTGGTTCATCAGGAATATTCTGCTGGAGAGCGTGGAGCAGGGGGGTATTCCCCTAGTCCTGATGTCTTCTAATCCTCCTGTGATGCTGCCACAAATACCCTACACTGATATCATCTAGCTTAAGGTCCAGTTTAGGCTGACATGCAGCAGCAACAGCAGAAGTGAAACAGCTGGTGAGACAAATGCAAGTGTTCTGCAGGGCTCACACTTTTCCCTGAAGTTTCCTGTCAATGTAGGCTGATTTGTCACAGACTTCAGGGCCCCTCCTCTACTTCCCATTTGCATGGATGAGTTTTCTGAAAACATGCTAATTGCACAGTTGTCAGTCTACTTTATGAACTCAGTCACAGTACTATGTCTATCAAGGGCCTCTTGTAGCTTAAAAGCTTTTTTTTCCCCCTCCCTATTGTAGTTTTAATTTCTGCACCACAAGAGTTGAAGGCCTCTCTTCTCCTGGTAATAACTCATTAGACTCAGTCTTGGATTCTCCCCAAATGCTTATAACTTATTTTCCTTTCTCCCTGGTATTTCTTAAAGCCTTCTGGTGCAGTTAGCACTTTGCCATCTGCCGCCTTCATGACACTGCAGTAGGGAACGACCGGTCTGAGTGATGTTTTCTGAACCGTGATGAAAAGTGTGTCTGTGTTCCAATTTCTTGCTGTGCTACTCTAACATACTGCATTCTTTCTGCTGATCTATTACTGCCTGTCTGCAATCACTAAATGTAGTATCTTTCAGGCTAGACACTTGCAATTTAAATGTACTCATCTCATTGTCCTTTCTCCACTAATTCCTCTCACCTCCCTCTTCCTCTCACGACTGAGTAATAACTCACTTCATCTCTACCTGCTGTTTCCACTCTCCATGGTTTATTTATCATGTTTTTCATGATGTCTAGGATGACATATTTTACTCCAGACCATTGCTTATTAGCATCTTGTCATAAAGCAATTATCTTTATACCCTCTTCTAAACTTTAACACAGCTTTAGAGTTGTGGAAGAAGGAGGACTATGACCCAGCAGCTGTGAGGGGGTATCAGCTGTCTCCATCTCACTATAAAAAGAATCTCTGTACCAACTTCTGCTAGATAATTCAGAGAAAAATGGAGAGAATGGGTGAAAATTATAAATACATTGTATTAAGGCAGGTAGTTTCTTTCATTGTGTCTTCCTTGGTGATCTAAGTCTGTGATTCGTTATGTCTCTCGGGGGGGGGGAAGTGGTAAGGTCACATTTTGACAGTTTTCTGCTTCAACCAGAGCTTCGTTTCCAAATGACTTGAATCAGCTGGGAATCACAGTTAAGCAGAGGTCAGGCTGGACAAGAGTCCTGGATAAATACCTTCAAAGAATCAGTCCAGAGTAGCATTAATTTCTATATCATTATGCTGCAATAAAGAAGTGCCTGTGAGTTCATTCTGGCTGGTCTGACTCCACTCTTTACATCCTAACACGGGGCTGCATTGGGGTTAGCCTATCAGTCCATCACAGCCTGGGATTATCTCTGCACTCCAGGCTTTCACTGTGCCTGGGAAATCCTAAGTCTGACTCATGACACTTTGCACGGACACTGAGAATGACAATCTGTCTGTAGGCTTATTCTCCCACCTGTAAGTAAGAAATAAGAGTTCCTCTGCTGCAGAGTATGGTTTAGTGAATATTGTAAAGTTTCAGTGACCTGACAGTAAACTCACATGCATTTGGCAGAATTACATCTCGATGCTATGAAGTCATGCTCATATTTAAAGTTTAAGAACTTCAGTGTTTAGCTCAACCATTGACTTTCTTACTGTTGAAAGTATTTCTGCACTGGTCAGAGGCTAGAGGAAAATTGCTTTTAAACTCTGAATTGCAGTCTCGATTGTTCCATTTTTTTAATGGGAGTGAGAAATATTTTTTTTTTTAAAGCACTACATTTTGTACTCTCTCTTATCTAGGAAATTATTTGGTCTGTTTCCAACTAGTCCTGTTTATGATGTATTAATTTAATTTAGTTTTAAATGTAATGTAATCACATTATGAGACTAACATATTCATGACTGGACAGTCTCTGAAATCTGAGAGTACACCACAGTATAAAGTCAGTTACCTAGTTAGTTTTCCTGTGCTGTAACAAAAATGACAAATTTTATTAGCTCCCCATGGTGCACAGTGCATCAAGTTCTGATGTCATTCAGAAGCAACCTCAGAATAGGGGAAGGTTATCATCAGAAAATTCTCCCTGCTTTTTTTTAAGCAATGGATAGAATTAGACATATAAACAAGTCATGTTACTTGTGAAGTTTATTAAGGTTTTCACACGAAAAAAATTAAACCTGCCTTTTGGTAAACTCTGCTAATTTGTTCTACAAAAGTCTAAAAAGCTGACCCTAACAGTATTTTTAGACATTTGAGAAATTTTATCAAGCTGACCCTAACAGTATTTTTAGACATTTGAGAAATTTTATCACAGTCATCCTATTGAGGGTTATAAATTTTTGAAAGCTATGTTTCTTGAATTTTGCAAACATTACGTTCTCAGCACTGTAAGCAGTGAAAGATTCTCTCCTAAAACTCTCCTCAAACAGTCATTGACTACTGTAAAAGTCATGAGCGTGTCAGAAGCACTTCTGAGAGATTTTACCCTTAGACAGAAGATCCCTCCACTGTTAACAGAGGTTCCTGGTAAACTGAAACTGAAACTGAAACTGAAATGGCTTCCTTCCCCAAAGAGCTAACAGAGTGTAGGTAACTTCAGACGACATTGCCGTGGTTAACAATTGTCTTACAGAATATGACCACTTGAGTTAGACACGCTGTCTAGCTGAGCACCATAAGAAATTGACTTTTGGCCTATATGTCATGACAGCCCAAATTAGACAGCAAATATTTGAAAATTCGGAATCACTCAAAGTAGACTTGGTGCTTCTTGAAAATAATTTCAGCATAGCCAAGCCCCAAGCAATGAACCCTTCACTACCACACTTGCTCTCTAAGCAGAAGAGAATTTCTGCTGACCATCACTGCTGCTTGCTGTCTAAAAGTGTCTTGAAGTGGACCCTTTATGCAGGTGCTGTAGTTTCACCAACACTTGCCAGGTTGTTTCTGTGGTACAGAAGCAGTCTGTAACGATGTAGTGGTACAGAAGCAATGGTAATAAGTGATCAGTTTCTCATGACAGCATGGTCCATGCCTTAGCTTATGTATCCAGTATTCTTCCAGTTATGCCTGTGTCTGTACTCAAGGCATTGTAATAGGGAGATGTTAGCAACTACCACCAAGTAGGTAAGGAATCTAAGGAATGACTAATGTCTAGGTCTGGATTTTTTTGCTAAGAGCAGGGAGTATATTTTTGCTCATCTTATTTCATCTGCATCTAATTATGAGACCACAAGTTAGTTTATATTTTGAATAACCTGATAATCCTGGATGCAGTTTCACTACGACCAAATGCTGTTATTATGACCCTGTACACCATGAACCATTAAGCCTTTCTTTTTCTTTCTGTTTTCTGATAATATGATTGAACTCATGTGTCACTCTTTTCTTCACTGGGCAATAATTTGTTTCTCTTTTCCTTTTTCAGTCACTCAGTGCAAAGGAATCACCTTGGAGATCTCTAGCCCTCATTCAAACTTTGACTAAATTATACTCAAGTTTGAAATAGTGCTTGCCTAAAGGCAGAATCAATGAGTAAAAGAGCATCCTGGGTTTTAAAGCTGAGGCAATACACTGTGGCACTGGAAAGGAAAAGATTTCCATTTGCCTGTGGTATATTAAGAGGAAAGGAAAAGGAAAAGGAAAAGGAAAAGGAAAAGGAAAAGGAAAAGGAAGGGGAAGGGGAAGGGGAAGGGGAAGGGGAAGGGGAAGGGGAAGGGGAAGGGGAAGGGGAAGGGGAAGGGGAAGGGGAAGGGGAAGGGGAGGGGAGGGGAGGGGAGGGGAGGGAAGGGAAGGGAAGGGAAGGGAAGGGAAGGGAAGGGAAGGGAAGGGAAGGGAAGGGAAGGGAAGGGAAGGGAAGGGAAGGGAAGGGAAGGGAAGGGAAGGGAAGGGAAGGGAAGGGAAGGGAAGGGAAGGGAAGGGAAGGGAAGGGAAGGGAAGGGAAGGGAAGGGAAGGGAAGGGAAGGGAAGGGAGGGGAGGGGAGGGGAGGGGAAGGGAAGGGAAGGGAAGGGAAGGGAAGGGAAGGGAAGGGAAGGGAAGGGAAGGGAAGGGAAGGGAAGGGAAGGGAAGGGAAGGGAAGGGAAGGGAAGGGAAGGGAAGGGAAGGGAAGGGAAGGGAAGGAAAGGAAAGGAAAGGAAAGGAAAGGAAAGGAAAGGAAAGGAAAGGAAAGGAAAGGAAAGGAAAGGAAAGGAAAGGAAAGGAAAGGAAAGGAAAGGAAAGGAAAGGAAAGGAAAGGAAAGGAAAGGAAAGGAAAGGGGAGGAAAAGAGGGAAGGGAAGAGAAGAGAAGGGAAGGGAAGGGAAGGGAAGGGAAGGGAAGGGAAGGGAAGGGAAGGGAAGGGAAGGGAAGGGAAGGGAAGGGAAGGGAAGGGAAGGGAAGGGAAGGGAAGGGAAGGGAAAAAAGAAAAGAAGAAAAGAAAAGAAAAGAAAAGAAAAGAAAAGAAAAGAAAAGAAAAGAAAAGAAAAGAAAAGAAAAGAAAAGAAAAGAAAAGAAAAGAAAAGAAAAGAAAAGAAAAGAAAAGAAAAGAAAAGAAAAGAAAAGAAAAGAAAAGAAAAGAAAAGAAAAAGAAAAGAAAAGAAAAGAAAAGAAAAGAAAAGAAAAGAAAAGAAAAGAAAAGAAAAGAAAAGAAAAGAAAAGAAAAGAAAAGAAAAGAGAAAAAGAAAAAGTTTTGTTAAAGGGAAAGCAAAAAAGAAACAGTAACTACTGTTTAGATAAAATACAGAAAAAATACGGTAGCTTTAAGGGAATGTAGAATACCATCAGGAACAAATGCTTTTCACTTCAGAGCCTGGAAACTTCTGTTACATTTCTTTTACTGGAAATTGTCAAAATTTCCAAATCAAATCTTCTGTGGGAACAGAGCTGTTTCTCACCAGATAATAGTTATAGTAATAGTAGTAATAATAATAATAATTTAAAAAAACCCTAGCATTCCTGTTATCATAATTACCATCCAAGTTTCTAGTTTACCTTGAATTATTTCAATACTTTTGCTTCAAGTGTTTACACTGAAAATACTGTGGTAAAACATAGATTATCTTTATTTTTTGTTTGATGATTATTAAAATTTAACAGTCATTATCATTTTGAACATCAGTATCAAAGAACTTACTCCTTCTATTCTCCTCTTCTGATTCAAAGAAAACATCTTAAAACAAGAGAAGACTTTGGCATGGAAGATTAATCCCAAATTTTGACAAGCTCTGCTATTCATTATTAAAAGGCTAGCAATGTACAGCAGAAAGAATCCACTGAGAATAATGGACCACACAGAAGTCACCTCAGACCCAGGAAGTCCCTGTCACACATTGTCAGAAGTTGGGAGGGAGTTCAAGAGAAAGTTGTTATAGCACTTGCTCTCTTGCTACTCTGTGTAGGGATCTACTCTTGAAAATTGTTAGAGAGAAGGTGCTGAGCTACTCAGCCCATTGACCTTACTAGTGCCACTGTTCTAATGTTTTATAAAACTTCCATCACTATTTTTCAAATCAGCACACACCGAGGAATTATTATGAATTACTTTTATTTCTCAAGAGTTAGTTCAAATCTTATAACCTTTACATTTGTTTCTTTGTCTTCATTAATTCACCTTTTCCTGAAATATCAGATATTAAGCACTGAAGTAAATGCTATGAATAGTGACGTTTTAGCCTTTGGTTCCTATCTCAACAGGGTAAAGTTGTACAGCATTTTCTTTTTTTTTTTTTTCAAAACCAATGACTTTATAATGTTGTACAACAAACAAGGATATGGCCTTCTATTTCCATATGGAATTGAGGCTGCTCGATAAACGCATCATCAGCTTGGATCTTAACATAGTTCCTTCTGAATCATCCTTTCAGTAAATGCTCAGGGGTGGTAAGACTATATAGTAAACATTAAATAACACAAGGCAGGGCCTACTTTTCAGGAGCCAACATGTATAAGCAAGGGAGTTGTTCTCCACTCATTATAATTATATAAGAAAGGGGATTGTTTCTCACTTCATTCCAATGTCCCTTGGGCATCGATAGCATCTTACTTGACTTTTCCTACTGAGACAAGACAGAAGGTAGTGACAACAGTGATTTCATACATTTTTGCTCTTATTGCTACTTTACACATGTTGCCGGTTAACAGGAGCAGTAACCTAGCAAATTAGGAGCACTATAGACTAAATAATTTTAATTAAAATATTTCTAGATTTCAATCATATGAAACCACTGATATAAATAAATTCTTGTCTGTCTGCTGGACTTCACACTAACAAGAGAAATAATTTCAGCATGAGTTATTGTTGAGGAAGGTATCTGGTCTTCACCTGATAAGAAATCAGGAAGCTCATTTTCTGTTTGCTTGAGTCTACGTGAACTTATCCTCAGCTTGTTTTCCCCCCACTGCACCACACTAAGTGCCACTTTTCAAATAAATGTATTTGTTTGCCCCATAGTATTATTGTTAAAACAATCAAGCAAACAAATAAACAGACAAACAAATAAAACCAGAAAACAAACAAACAAAAAAACAACACCACCACCCCCCCCAACCCCCCCTAAAAAACAACTTAATAAGGAGTTCTTATAAATAAGAAGATTGGATTGTTCATATCCAAGAATATCAGAGAGAGGTTTCTAGGACAGACACTATTGACTTTTACTAGTTAAATGCTACTAGACCTTAAAGCCAAACCAATGTATCAAATCAAGAGTCTGTAACCTCTGGTTTGGCATCTCTTTCCTCATTTTTATGCACCAAGGTAGTTGTATGCCCATGTAAATTATTATATGTATGAGAAAAGCTGGTTTGGGTTTTTTTCTTCAGAGGAATGGCCCCTTGCATTCCACTTCTAGTTCCTGCACTTTGCTGTACTTTATGGCTTAATGAGAAAGTGTATGTCTCAACAGTCCCAAAAGAAAGACCCTTAATTTCAACACATTGAAATGAAAGGCCTTTTCTTTCCTGGATCACTTTGTATGTGATACTTTCCCGCATCACCTGTATCCTGTGCCTAATCAGAGAGATATGCACCCCACTTTCAGTACCAGAGAGAGGCATCATCACAGACTGGCATCTTAATTCAGTGTTTCTTCTGTTTATGCAATGATCGAGAACTTGCCTCTCTGCTTTTCCAGATCATCTCATCAACTAGGAATCTCTCCTAGGCAACTGAGTTTCTCTTTTAGTGCTGAAATGGACAGAAGCAAAATTTAGTACATGTGACCATTAGTATGGAAAGAGAGTTTTTTCTGTAACAAATGCACTTGGTTTCCCAGAAATTTTATAGTGTATTATCCAGCTAGTCAAATACTAAGTGTGTGATCACTTACAATTCTGTCTTACTCATTGACAAAGAAAGAGAGAAGATGGGAAACATGGAATGGGAAAATAGTGTTTCTTAGCTGCCAAAATGAATATTTTACTGTCTTCCTGTAATGAGATGAACATAGAACAATATAACAATGACTTCTTCCACAAAAGAACAATGTGATGCCATACCGTGACTGAAAAAGTCCCTTTGTGACTGGTTGATAACTAAGAATACTATGTATCTTAAAAGTTACAACATGGCTTATGCTATACAAAAAGCTGGTCTCATTATTTGTCAATGAAGAAGAGCAAACAACTTCCAGTATTATACTTTTATAACTGGAAGTTCTAAAATCTAAATCTGCCACTTCAATACAAAAAGGTAGTTAGACATGAATTCTGAGAGATTACACTACTTAAAAATATCACAAACTTGTTTCACAAAGACATATGATTCCTTCTTCCTCTCACCATTTTCAATATTTCTTCCAAATATCTATAAAATTGCATATCAAGTTTCTGGCTATGAACCTCTCCACTTCTTTCTTATTTAATAACATTTTGAGAAAATGACTCTTAAAAATGCCCCTTATTTTAAAATATGGTTATAAAGTTCCTCATGTGGATTTGGAAATCAAAGACTGTATGGAAGGGGAAATAGAAGTAAGTAAATTTATAATAACTAAACTATTCATGTAAATAAACCACAGTTAAACCCTTTAGTACCAATTAATTAAATCACTATATGAAGTATATCCTCACCAACTTTTTAGTTTACTTTTTGGAGGGAAAGTTCTGAAAATATAAAAATATACGTGTTTGGGTTATGCTTTTAAATAAATGCATATGTGTTCAGTTTGATTTTTTTTTAATTTACATACTTGACAGAAAAATGTTATAATATCAACAGTTCTTAAAAAAAAGATCAGGACAAATTATCATAGCTAAATTATCATAGCCTTTAAAAATTGAACCGAAAATTCTGGCAAATGCAAGTACATTTGAATATCTCTATTTATAATACAGCAAAGAATTTTGAAAAAATGCAAGACACTTAATGATTTTTTTCTGCATTAAAGGATATCAAAATTTTAAGATTAAAATTATCAATTTCTCTCTAGAAAGCCAACTAAACAGACTAAATAGCAAAGCTTTTCTTGCCGTAAATAGGCCATAGAGAAAAGAAGTCACATCCTCTTCAATGGTTTATTAACCTCCTATAATGTGTCTCATCAAGGGTAGTCTGAAGGAGTGGGAAGGAAACTCTTTGAAATGACAGATGGTAAAGAAGTTGGAAAGATTTGTGCCTGCTCTTGCAGTTAAGGCAATTTTAAGCATGGCTTTCTCAGAAAAAGGTCTCTCCTGACAGAAGCTGATTACAGAAAGCTAGACAGGGGAAAGGTTACACAGTGATGCAACCAAAGAACATACTGACCATTCTTAGAAAATACGAATTCCATGACAGTTTTAAATTTTCTTAAAATAGGTTTCATAGACATGGAATTTTAAAAATGGGAACATTTTCAATTTTAACAAGGCAAGTTACTCAGATGTTATATGACTGAATTTATTTCCGTCCTTACATGACTGTTTACATCACTGTTAGCTTTAAAACCTGTTAACATGGCGGTTTCCTGCCTGTACCACTGTGTTACAGCCAGAGGCTGCAGAGCTTTTCCTCACTGATGGTGTTGAGGTGGAACTGCAAACAGTAGAGAGAGGGATGATGGGTCCTTGCTGACTGCAATGCAGTTACACTTTGCTGTCTCCCGCAGACTCTGACGGAGTCAGAGACTGTGGAGGAGGACCCAGTGCTGTTTAGCATCCTCTGCTCTCCCATTTGAATGTGTCTATGCTGACTAGTAAGTCAGAAATGTTTCAGCTGGGTTTATTTACTGCTTTCCAAAGGCTTAGGAGAAATCCAGCTAACACAGAACAGAGATCCTCTGGAGGACAATACTGCTTTAGCTAGGCTCTTTCCAGGACCTGGGCTGGCTTTATATGCAGCTTGCCCAAGTATCTCTGTGCTTCACTGCAGGGAGACAAAACTTATGCGGGGTGAAAATAAAAAGGTTGATGAAAGTGGGCTTTTCCATTAGGGTTTTTTCTTGAACTGCTTTCATTTAAAAGATTCCTGTAGTGGAACTGTGTCAGAGGATCAGCCATACTGAATCATATGCTACAGAAATCACAGGCCAGGTGTCTAAGCTGATCTAAGCTCAAATGCTCTGTGTTCAGTGTTCTTATTTTCAGAAGAGCATTGATACAGATATAATACTTGGCAAAACATATTTCTGTATCTTGTTCATCCATTACTCCATAGGTTGTTTTCCTATTGCAGATAATTTTATAGGTGCCACCTAGGAGTGACAAATGGGTTTATGGAGGGTTTTTTTGCATCTGCCAGCCAAAAGATACTGACTAATCCTGTTACTCTGAAATAAATCATGTAGCTCATGGTTAAAATGAGTTTTAAAAAGACTGGGAACATTTGTGAATTTCCTATCTGTTACAGCAGTTGTCTGACTCTATCTCCTTTGTCATTTGTTATAAAACCTGCGGAAGGACCTTGAAAGGTGAGATAGACTTTTTTTTTTTTCTTCTTTTTTTTTTCTTCTTTTTTTTTATTATTTTTTTTTATTCTTTTTTTTTTTTTTTGTTTGTTTTGTTTTTCAGTTTTGCTATTATACTTGCCACTTATATGATCTTTATTAAACTTGGGGATGCTAAACACAGATTTTGTCTGGAAAAAGCTGTGTAAATTAAAGACAATTTTTTTCTGCAGTCATAATTATGATAGGCTTCATCACAAGTCAAAAGCTAATTTTTTGTTACCTGCATACCTTTATACTAAATTTCACATTTTGCTCACTTGGCTTGACTGAACTCAGAAGAGCTATACTGTATTAATGGTTCAAGTTCTGCTTCTTCTCCAGTGTCTTTAACAGCCCCCTTTTTTTGGAAAGGAAATCAACATTTCTGCAGCAAGTGCTTAGGTTGGGTGTACTGTGACAGGACTCTCTGTCCTCAGTAAGAATGCAATAAGAGTTTGAACAGTTTGAATTAGTGACATTTGCTTCCATTACTGTGCATTAAAAACTGATACTGATTTGCTAACTGCAAACATCTGTACATGTTTACCTAGATCTCTTCTACACTGAAACAAACACCAGTCAAGTGATGACTAAATTTTTAAGCTATGCATAATGATAAATTTTCACATTTTTTGATGGTTCTTTACAGTTAAGCTGTGTAATTTTTTGGTACTAAAACTAAATGGATAATAATGTGCATTTCAAAACTGTGAAGCAACACCAGAACAATAAATTTAAAAAGCCACTCAAAGACAACTTAATCTTCATAGTCTCCTGACTGAATTTGCTAGTCTGACAAGCCATATTCTACTCTCTTAAACTTGCTTTTTCTTGAATTTTCATTTTTCTTAATCTTTCAATAAAATGTGAAATGTGGTTGGAAACCAGTTATTCATGGCCTTTCTTCCTGTCTGTATTCCTCAGTCTGTATAAGATAATAGCTGATATTGTAAAGAAGTTGTGTTCAGAAGAAAAAGTACAATTCTTAAGTATCAGAGACTTCTTTAAAATTATAAACAAAAATCATGAATATGAACATTTAACTCAGGATTTTTAATTCTGTTGAAGCACGCAATTAGTCATGGAACAAAGGCTTTCTAAACCCAAGAGAAAGCTAGTGAAAAATGAAGAAATTTAGTGTTTAACTATGAACACCTTAGTTCTTATACTAAATACAGCACTGGAAAAAAAGATGCCTAGATGTCTTTCCAAAATGCTTAAAAATGGCAATTTTCTTCAGAACTATGTCTTGATCTGTGAACTCCAAACTGAATTTAATATTGCAAAACAAAATTTTGAGGTGAATTGGGATTATCTTCAGGACAATATACTCTTTGGTGAATATATTGTATAGAATACATTGAAAACAAAACTTAAACATGTTTATGTGTCACATATAGCGGCAGCTGCATACAAAGTGACAGCATAGTCTTGAAAACTTTTTTTGTCACTTACTAAAGTGAATACTGATCATTGCAGTCATTAAAATTATATGTAATTTATCTAAGTTATATCCATCAACAAAGACTGAACATTCTCTTCATTTGTCTTGGGAAGAGTGTTGTGTAACTCGATAAACTGTCATAGTTTTTAGAGATTACTTAATAGTACAATTATATAATAAACACTTTCCATGATACAAATCAATTAGCTTCTTTAAACACCAAAAGATTTTACATTAAGAAGCACATTACAGTTGTATTGTTAAAATTTGGGATAGAATTACCAGATGAAATATACTATTATGTTTCCTTACTTACAAGGAAATGGAAGTCCTATCAAGAGACATTGGCTTACACCATTAATATTTAACCATGCCAATGGCTTAAGATTTAGTTTGGCACTTCCCATTTTTACAAGATTTAGCACAAAAATTAATTTTAAATTGTTATTGAAAAATACAGGAAGATTTTATTAAGATTTAATTTTGAAAATTAACTGCAACAGTAAACTTGCAATAAACTTCTTACCTAGATGTCCAATTACATGATATTCCATGACAGTTGAGGAGATTAGATCACTCTAGATATAGAAAATTCTGAAATTATGTTTAGAGTAATTATATTAATTTACCTTAAAGAATAGTAACCGTATGTTACAAACTATATTTCTTGTCATAGAATGGGTGAGAATGTAGTGTATTCCCTGATCTGAAGTTATTTGTATGTAATGGACATTGTCTGAACATTATCATTGTGAAGTGATGTTTTCTGTTCATTGTGAGCGCTCTACACCTTAAAATTTCACACTTAATTTTGACTACAAGATTGCTAAACTGCAAATGAACTGGATGGCTTGGAAAATTTACATGTTTTTTCTTTTTGTTTAGTGTGACAGCAAGAAAATAAGAGGGTTTTTATGGATGTAGCCCCATCCAAATACTGAAAATTACTTGAGAATCACCTTTGACTAAAAGTCTCCTAAGTTATAGGACAATTTTTATTTTTTTTTTCTTTCTCTATTTAACCATTATTCTGGTGATGTGATACTGAATTTTACTAATAACATGCATAACAACATTTATTTATGAGGGTTAAGTGGAGAAAACTGCAAAGAAAAAAGGAGGCAAACCACAAACTGATATGCTGAGTTAACTTTGTGGGTGAATGAAAGACAGAAAGGACAGTAAGCATATTATTTGCTTAAATGTAAAACTCAAATTATTCTTATCATTGCATATCAATTAATATCTTGTTGAAGTAGCAAAACATTTTGCCAATTTTTAGACTAATTTATTTCCATTTTGCCTTTTTTAAGACATTAACACATTTTATTCTCCTGTGTAAACAGAGTTCTGGGAATTTATGTATTTTGCAGATTATGGAGGAATACCATAGACCTGAGATAGCAATACAAGCTGCCAGAAGGATATACTGGGCAGAGACACTTTCAAGGTGAGTACTTATTCACAAGTATTAACTTCTGCCATCCACCTTCTCAGGAATAAAGGCAGCCTAGGTCATCAACAGAGCACTCCCCAGTAAGGTTTCACAAAGATACAGAAGCATTTCTTTCTTTTTTTTTTTTTTTTTTTTTTTAGTAATAGCTGAGCATTGTCTCTGCTGTCTAAGATTTATACAAATTGATCTTTGTGAGGTTACCACTGGTTTATTCCACCTGAAATTCCATTATGAATCACTATTCTCTAAACTATATTGTACTGTTTTATACTTTGCATAGGTATTTTTCTGATTAAAAACCAGGCTAACATATGGCTACTTTGATTTATACCTACAGTTAAGAAATGTCAAGTGAGCAAAGTTGAACTGTAAGTTAAAATAATATGCTTTCTGCAGCAGTGGCTTCTTTTCCACATGTAAAAAGATCCCCCGCTTCCTACTCCAAATTTAACGAAGCTACACAAACCATAAATACCAAGTATGAAGAAGTGCACAGAATACCCAAATCCACAGAACTGCTTTCATAGTGCAAAGATTTAGCAAAAGGTTTCTGAAAGGGTTATGAAACAATGATTGCTAAGATATTTAAAAGCAAATATGATCAACTGCCTTCATATTTTCTCAGAATACTATCACTGCACAGAACAGACCCCTTTAGTAAGCAAAGATGCACAGAAATAAATCTCATTGTCAGTATCTAGGTGCAAAGACACACTGAAAATAGTGGGGTTTCATGCAAGCCATTTCAAAAGCACTTTGAACAGTAGAAATGCATGCACATAGCGGAGGAGGAAAAGGAAAAATATTAGTTTAATTGAACTAGCATTGTTAAGAGAGTACCAATAAACTAAAATCTAATTGTTTGGGTGCTTCAGGAATAATCAGTTCAGGACTTCAAGAATTAAAAGTACATTTTGGGGGAGCGATGGGAGTTCCGATAGAATGCAGAACAGTATTACTGAAGGAGAAGTAATTTCTGCTGCCAGCTTCCGTCGCCAAGATGGCAGAAGAAGAAAGGTAAAAATGGAATGGGAATGCAATTTCCACAAAACAAAAAAATGCAACAGGCATCTTCAGATACAGTCCTAAATGGCCATTTAATATCAGTCTTCATGAAGCTTAGAAGCCAGCTGCTGAAAGAAATGTTGGGAAAGATTAAATCCTTCACTCTTCAGCACTATCACAGATAAAATATTAAGAAAGATGCACTCAGTAAAACGGGTTGTTGTAAGGTGACGTGGATATGAACTAACTTAATGGCAGCCCCCAGGGATCTTTAACTGCAGTTCAGTTTCCCCTTTCTCATGTCAGCAATAAAGCTCTACTCTGCTGTTTGGTAGCTATCACTGGGATACTGCACTGTGGTCCAGGTTTCAGGGAGCCAGACTGCAAAGGCAAATATTGAACCATGTAACTGCTCTTTTATCACCTTTTGCTCCATTAATAGAACTTTTAAAAATTAGCACACAAGTTCTCCAACATTTTGCATTGCAAGGAAACTCATTGAAAATACATAAGTTCTGTGGCAACAGTCTTTTATCTTTCATGCACATTATGTTCTGTGATATTTTAGATACATAGAGCTTTTTACCCCTTTTTTGAAGGGGTAAAAAAGTCTCAGGGTAAAAGTGATATTTGAGTGTTTCCTTTAAAATTTATGTGTCATACTAAATACCTAAAATTGTATCATGCTGCCAAAGTAACCTAACTATTTAATTTTGTGATTCAGTTCCTTCACCCTTTGGGGATTTTTTGAGGTATATAGCTTAATAAGAAATTACCGTTTTAAAGGATTAAACCCCTTACTTGTCATTGACAATATTTTCTACAAATTTATTAATCCCCTGGCAGGATAAAGTTGCTGTTGCTGTCTGTTGTCTATGGTACCTGAACTCATTGCTTCACATTCTTTTTCTTTCAAGTTGCTCAGGCTGGTTTTATTGCTAATGTCGTATTCTGTATTCAAATCAGGAGTGTAAGTTCTTCACAATACAACAGAGCTACATAGATGAAAAGTGCCATAAAGTTGGATGCAGCCATAACTAGTAAATTGTCAGAGAAGATGGATCAGCCGGGATTCAGGTGGCCTTGTTTTCAAACAAAATAAAAAAATGTTAAGGAAAATAAGCAAAAAGGAAAAAAGGTTAAATGGCAGTTCAGAATCTTGTTCCTCTGTTTTAGGGAACTTAGCATCTGCTGCTTATCTTCTGTTTTAAAATGTCACACACACACAGAGTGTTTGAATCTCACAAATGAAGTTTATACATATTCAGTATATTTCACCCCCCACAATTCAGGGATAAATTAGGGTTTTGGGTAGCCTAGGAAGGAAATTTATGTGTATCTTAAATAGCAGCACAGGGAGTAAATATCACCCTGGCTGTCACTGAGGAGAGACTTTTATTATATCCCACTAGCCAAGTGTTGTGGCACTTTCCAGTAAGAAGTACTGGAAAAACAACTTCTCTGTGCTCACAAAACTGCCTTCCCAGCTCAGCCCTCCCAGGTGCCAGCATCATATTTTCCCCTCACTTTGTCAGCACCAGTCATCAATCTATGCCTGCCTTTATAACAGGGTTATGTCAAAGCAGGCAGAGAGCTCAGCAGACTTCTCTTATCTAAATTGCTACAGCAGGGATTCATCTCAGTTACAACCAGATCCTGAATTACCATAAACTGATGCATCCCTACCTGAAAAAAACAGTTGCCCCAAAAAACCCCACTTCTGAAGTCCCTCCAGTTCATCAGTGACAGATCTCACTCATGATGCAGTAATAACACAAAGAAATCTTGCAATTAGTTTATATTTTATTAGGTTTCTTTCTGTCTTTGGTACACACATTTAACTCTTTGTCAAGAGGACTCTTGCCTAAGTGTCTTGACAAGTGCATAGAAATCAATTAATATGTAGATTTTGACATTAAGGGCAACATGTTACTGCAAGAGATGCAGATTGCTTGTAAATGCACTTTTCAAAAGTTCATTTTTTACGATCTTGAACACTTCTCAGCAAGTGACTGTTGAGAACAAGAATCTTACATTTCAGCAAGACAGCCACATAAGACGGTGGAAGTAACTTTTAACGATTCAAGTCCTTTGTCACCATACTAGAATGATGACATTCATCAAGTATGTTCTTCAGGACATACCTTTAGGTAACAGAACTCGCGTTCTTAGTGTTGTACAATGTATCTGGATTTTCCTTCCAGCTCCTGAATCGTTGAGCCATCCAGGCAATAACCTAAAGGAATCAGTTCATAACTCATCATTCTGCCCTTGCCCCCTTTTCCTCCCCTTTCTATCTTCTCAATAAATCACTAACATGGTTTATTGCTCGTGGTCATTTAAAGTACAAGAGATAAAATGTAGAGAGAGTATTTTAAATTAAATCCTCAGGATGAAAAGAAAAAAGTGGAGCCTAGAGCTTTATCACGGAACGTGAGTTCAGGTTGCATGAACCTCTGTGGATTACTAATATCTTTGCTAGTTCCTTGTGAGAAACTGCCTCTCATGGTCTGGGACTCTATGAGAATGATGCAGTCGTGTTTTGAGGCTAGAGGAAGGAAAACACTACCTACCTGGGTTACTGACATAGCAGCAGCATCCTTTTAATGACTTCTGCATGAACTCAGCCTTACCAAGAGACTGTCCTCCTCGCTACCATGGTTGAACATGCTGTTTGAATGCCAGCTCTGTACAGAAGACAGAACTGTTCTCAAGAGTTCATTCCTTTCCCAAAGGCATTAGATACATCTCTATGCCCAGGGTTTAAGAAAGACCAAAGTCTCTTTGCATTTTAAGATGCTTATCGGAGTTACAGTTAAGCTGTTAATGTTATCTTTTCACTAAACAGGTGACAGGTTATCATTTTTAATTTATGTAAGAATTATAAAAATGTGGTTTGTAATGCTCTATACATCCTTTTTACTTAAAAAACTCAAACAAACTTATGAATAATCGTACTAGCTAGCACACTCTTATAAAAGTTTTTCAGAGAGGAAAATCCATGACAGATGACTGTCTCTGTCTAGTGTGTGTGGGCAGCTATCAAAAGTAGAGCTTCAGGTACTGAAAGGGTGTGCTCTAAGGATTCACTATTTAACTATCATTTAAATTTGTAAATAAGAGGAGGGTGGAAATATGTTGCCATCTTAATCTGCACTTTTGATTCTAAAGGGTGTTAAATTAAAAAAGACAAGAAGGAGATAAAAGTACTTAGGCAGAGTTGAGTAAACATTTTCAGGAGTAAAAGCTGGAATAAAAGTAGACGAACACTGTTGACATTCCATTTTACTTGTCTAAAGCAGGTTTCATTCCACCTGTATTTACCAAGAAAAAGAAAAAAAAGCTTATTAATATATAATTCAATTTCTTCTTCTCTGTTCTCCATAGCTGTGCACACAAGCATGGCTGCTTCACAGATGTTCAGTGGAAGGGAGAAAGGCAACAGATTAGGAGAGCTACTCCAAGTCTTCATCTCTTCTTTGAAGTTCTTGCAACATTCCATAAACAAACCAGGTGAGACACATACATACAGTGGAGTCTCTGCTCCATTTCTGAACATAACTATAGTACATCAGCTTTTGCAAGAGCTCATTTTTGTCTATAAACTCACATTCATCTATTTCAATGAAAATTTCAGGACAATCATCCGTCTGTTTCCCAGTTTGTTTAAAACAGAAGCTATCAAAAACTTTCTCTTCCCTATTGTTGGTATGTTTACAAATATTTTGACAAGATGGTCTTACGATTCCCTGGGCAGCACTGTCTTTCTATCAGCTCTTCTTAAAGGTCATCTCAATGAAAATTCCACACTTGCAAACTGCACAGTCTCCATGTTTTGTTTTATCACCCTATTACATTTTGTCATCAATCTTCATTTCAATTTCTCCAGTGGTAAGGGCACTTCTGCATGCAGTTACCTCTTACTTCAATTTGATACTTTTTTTTTTAAATGCAGGCTAATTGATTGTGACTTTTTAATGATAAAAATGTTAATTATTGAAAGACTCAAGAGAGCATATGGGTGCACTTCCCAGCTTTAGTCTCACGTCAGAAAGGATAATATATAACTACTAAAAAAGACATAAAAATATTAAGTTTTGATAGGTTGACCTTGGCTGGCCACCAGGTGTCCACCAAGCTGCTCTATCATTACCCCTCCTCAACAGGACAGGGGGGAGAAAATACAATAAAAAGCTCATGAGTTGAGATAAGACAGGGAAATTACTTACCAATTACTATCACATGTAAAACAGACTTGATTTGGGCAAAATAATTTAATTTATTGCCAATTAATTGTAACAGAGTAGTATAGCAAGAAATGAGAACAAAACTAAACCTACCTTTCTCTCACTCCCCTTTTTCCCAGGCCTAGGTTCTCTCCTAACTCTTTTACCTCTTCCCCTGAGTGATGCAGGGGAATGGGGAATGGGGGTTGTGATCAGGTCATAACACTTCATCTCTGCTGCTCCTTCCTCCTCCTGATCTTCCTACTGCAGTGTGGGGTCCCTCCCATGGGATACAATCCTTCATGAACTTCTCCAATGTGGATCCTTCCCACAGGCTGCATGGTGGTTATCTACTCCACCGTGGTCCTCCATGGGCTGCAAGAGGACAACCTGATTCACCACAATCTTCTCCAGGGGCTGCAGGGGAATCTCTGCTCTGATGCTTGGACCACCTCCTCCCGCTCTTTCTTCTTTGATCTTGATGTCTACAGAGTTGTTCCTCTCACATACTCTCACTCCTCTCTCCCAGCTGCTGTTGTGCAGCAGTTTTTACCCTTTCTTAAAGATGTTATCACAGCGGCACTACCAACATTGCTGATAGGCTTGGCTTTGGCCAATGGCAGGTCCATCTTGGAATCGGCTGGAACAGGCTTTGTCTTCATGGGGGCAGCTCCTGGTGTCTTCTCACAGAAGCCACCTCCACTACCACAACCTTGTCATGTAAACCCAGTACATAAGTTTTCACTGAAGTGCAATGTATATGAAAGTCTTAGCAACTCTAAGTTAGGTCAACTGTGAAGACCATCAAGCACTCTTTTCTGGGGATCATTTTATCATTATATACTAACAGTCTAGACTGGTCACATTCTGCTCTCAAAAACTTAAGCATTCACATTAGTGATGACGCTTTCAGTTCTTATTGCAGGTCCTATTCTTATTCTTATTGCATTTTGTGCATATATTTGCAAAACAAAAACAAAACCAAAACCCCCACCAAAACCACATTTTACTGAAAAATATGAAAAACAGGAGAAAAAAATATGTGTGTCGTAATCAGGACTCTTTTCTGTCTTGCTGCACCAAATTTACTTTTAGTTTTGCTTTTGTATTTCAGTTTACACAGAACAGTCCCCCCAAAAGTTCGAGGCCAGTGTTATTCCAGTTTTATTTGATTAAATCAAACCTTAAAACATAAAGGCACATTTTACCACCTGAGAGGAACTACTGAGCACACAAGCAAATGGTACATCAAAGAGAAACACCAGGAATAAACAGTTGCTGTCCTAGCAGACCCTTTGAAATAGGAAAAGTAAAAGCTGAAAGCTCAAAAGAAGTGTATGACATACCAAGAGGAAGATAGAAGGAAATTTTGGAATGAAGCTGCAGAAAAAGGCACTACTGTGGAAGCTTGGAGAAGGTAGAACTTTTGTAAGAAATGAAGCACTTAATAAAAAGCTTTAGGTATCTAGCAAAAGTGGATTCTTTATTACTTTTTCTTCTGCATGAAAAAAAGCTTTTTTTTTTAGAGAAGCAGGGAACATAAGATTCAAGCAAGACTCTAAGTATCTAAAGAGCTTTTTTTTAAACTTTGTTATAAAAATAAGACAAAAAACTAAGCCATTCTCTAATTTACTAGAGCATTATTATCTTCTTCAGACAGATTCTTAGGATTCATTTTAATGGATCTTACTCATAAATACATCTTACTCATAAATACATTTTATTATGTACACATGGAATGATCTTTCACTAGCTGTTTAATATAGTACTGTGAGAATAAGATTTTTTTTAAATGAATGCCTTTTTTTTTTTCAAGCATCCAAAATGCATATTATATTCTTTGAGGAAGTAAAGCACTTTTATTAAATAAACATAATCAATCTTCTTTATGAAAACCTGTTGTTTATAAGTTGAAAGTCATTAAAAATGTTAAATATTAGAAGAACAAAAATGAATCAATTCCCCAGATTAACATGTAATTTGTATTTGTTTTTCAGAGACTTACTGTTATTTGTCTTTGTTTTAAACAAAGCAACTCTTTTCCGATGGATTTATATAGGTAGCCTTCGAAGGGTTCAATAGACATTTACGTTCTTCGTACACCTCACACTGGACCTCCACAGTGTGACAAATTTACTAAAGGCAATATATGCAGGTATGTGGAATTTTATAATTTCACAGCAATGACTACTGTTTCCTTGTGTTTTTAAATTTTAGCTAATGTGTTAAAAATCAGTAGCATTTTCAGATTATGTAATTGTACTATTACTTACTAGTAATGAGGATGAATATTATGAATCAAATTATTTTCACAATGCAAAGTACTGAATGCCATTCTACTAGTCATTTCCAAGGCCTGTGGCTGATGGGAACACATTTATCCTGATGAAATAAAAAAAAAATTAAAAAAAAAAAAAAAAGAAATAGCAGAAAAAAGTAGAAGAGACATATATACACAAACAGCTCCAGACACAATCTTTATCATAACTTAGTGTCCTGGTTCTGGCAAGGATAGAGTTAATTTCACAAGGAGCCAGGACAGGTGACCCAAGCTGGCCGGGGGCTATTCCATACCCTGTGACGTCATGGTCACCATAAAAGGGGGCTAGGCGGGCAGGGGAGGGCTCAGTGTGGCTCTGGGACGGGCTGAGCATCCGGTTGGTCGGTCGTCGGATCAGTAAATTGTTCTCTGTTATCACCCATTGTTACTATCTGTTATCAGCACTGTTGTTGATTGTTCCCCTCTCCCTTGTTGTCCCAGTAACCTGTCCTTATCCCAGCCCTTGAGGATTTGCCATTGTTTTTCCTTCTCCTCCCCATACCGCCAGGGGAGGGGTGAGCGAGTGGCGCACGTGGCACTCAGCTGCCGGATAGGGTTAAACCACGTCACTTAGAAATTTAAACAGTTCTTGCCAATCCTATGTCACTCAAAAGTATGAAGAAATAACGATGAGTTCATTTTAGAAGAAAACAGCATCGTAAGTTCTGTAAATACATGTGCACCCGAAAATGAGCTCCACCTTAGCTGTCTCTGGCCGGCATATTGAGGATCACATATAATTAAGGACTTCAAATCAAATGCAAAAATGTAGGGCTTCACATCACTTATGAGGAAAAATCAATTTAGACCAAATTATTTTATGAGAAGAGAATCTCCACTGATTTTATGAAGTTTCTGTTGTTTCACAGAGACATGCTTCCTATTAAGACTTCCAATTGTACAAAACAACTAATCCCTTTACCACAACTGATTCTACCTTCAGTTTGCCGTGTTAGAAGATGGAAGGTTTGTTAGCCAAACACTAGGATTTCCATACATTATTTGAAATCAAGAGTTTCCCCACCTTCCTTTTAATTATTCTTGTTCTGCTGACTTAGGTTTGCCAGTAAAAATCCCATTAGTCCCTTTCCTTGTATCTGCTTTTCTTCTTTGCTGCTTTGTTTCTATGCTTCTACGTCTCCAGCCTTCCCTTCTTTCATCCACATATTTTTCAAGACATACTTCTGTTGCAAAATTTAATTTATCTCAATTCCAAAACTTTTTTTGTTCCTTTCATTTATTTTTTCTCCATTTCAGTTCCCATTATTTTTCTTATTGCTTCTCACACTTCCCTTCACCTATTATGTCCAGTCTTTTCCCCCCTCTTTTAAGAGCTTTTGTTCTTTCATCCTTCCATACTTCTTTCCTTGGGCAACTGCCTCAGTTGCCTCAGAAGACATGCAAGCCCTTGCTTCTGACTGAGGAAGAGACAACTTCAAAAATTGTGCTTAATCACTCTGGACAAATACCTTGATATCAGAGATAGGCTACTATTAAGTTGTATGCTAATATAAAAACCAGCCAACCACCCAAACCCAGAGCCTTTGAGAGTTCTCCAGATTTTCTAAGTAGCAAACCTGATTTTATTTACTTTAAAGGATTGACTTCAGCAATGGCAATTCCAGCATTACGGTGCATCAGAGAGTCTGTCTCAGAATCAATATGAACCTGCATGTGAATTACTAAATTGAGAGGAAAATTCCCAGACTAGCCCACATCTGCTTTCTCATAAATGAAGTAGTACATGTAGCTATAAAGACAAAATTATAGAATGGGTATTCTTAATTCCTGTCTTATTTTAAAATCTCCATTGCCATGCACTGTTGACTCATACTGTGTATTTGATATTAAACTGACAAATCCCATAACTATACATTTCAAAGCTTGAATGGTCCCATTCTAATAAGGCAAAAGCTGTAATCCTGTCTCTGGTAGTCAGCAAATGACATTGCAGTATTTATTAGCACAGAGAATCCAACATTTATTTATTTTGGTCTCAATTTTACTAACCAGGCAAGTAAATAAAGTAATTTTATTGTTATGTATATCTCAGTAGCTTAACAACAAGCAAACACACACAAAAATCCAACAGAGGGGAGCATGAATAAATTACAAAGTAATACTGTGCATATTATTTAAAAGTAAGCATTTAAGAACATAGTTCCTATACACATCTAATCTCAATACTGCATTTCTTACTGTGCTGGGAATTACAAATAAATGTGACAGTAATGAGATGTCTGTTAATGTTAATTCTTCTGTACTAACCTATCTGCATCACCGTATCACTGTGAAGGATTTAACTTTCAGTTAACTTTTTGTAACTTTCAGTTAACTTATTGTTGAGACATAACCACTTTCATTATCAGCCTGGATTTTTCATACTCACTTGACATTGCATGCAAATCATTTTCCACTTTCATGTGGAATTCCTTGTCACTTGGCAGGCCTATCAAGAGTAATCCTCTGCAGTGCACCCCCAGCACAACACAGGAGGCTGATTCATGGTAAACCAACACAAAGAATTTTTTTTTTTTTCTTTCCTCCATAAAATCAGCACATGTCCCCATCAGCTCTGTAAAATCCCAAGAATAATGTGGATAATGTTAATGACCTTTTTTTTCTTTTGCTGCTCTTAGAAAGTAAGGTTTTCATATGATGCACTTTGTAAAATGTCCTCTATACACAGGACATCTGGCGAAGGCAAGTGAACACTCCAAAATTCTTCAAGTACAAAGACATCATCCATTTCTCCATTCACTCAAATTTCAGCGGTGTTGAAAATGGCTTACACAACAATATATCGGACACTGGATTTTTATGCTTAGTAAACACTGTCTTGAATTATATAATGGGATATGACTGTGACTTAAAGTAGGAATGGGCAATAATGCAAGACCTGAGTGCTGTAAAGAAACTACAATTTTTCATAATCTTTACCTGGTTGCCTTTCAACACTTCATTCTTAGAAACAAATGTTTCGTTACTATTAAAAAATTACTTCAAAATGAGTATTTTTTAATGAAGTCTGTATTTAATTCAGCCCTGATTCAAAGACAAACAATAGTCACATTCAATAAATATGCATGTTATTCTAAAAATACTTGTCAAAGAAAATAACCTGTGATTCCTTTCTGAAAAATCAACCTCCTACTACTTTGATCTTAAATAAGCTGCACAACATGTATAATCTTGCATAGTTACTAACTATGAGGTGGAGATTTGCATTTTACATTTCTATTTTTATGTAAGCAAAAAGTATTCATTTATGTCTTTACATTTTGATTACTTTGTTTTCAAATCAGTCATCTATAACAGTATTTGTTTTTTACCCAGAAAAAAGCTATTTCAAATCCAGCTGTGTGGATCTAGTGACTGCATCATCAGAGAAAGAAAAAAGTAAGAAGATGATTTTCAGTTTGTTATTACTTTTGTCTCCATTTGTATTTTTTCAATCTCAGCCAATTATATCAACAGCACAGATTCACTTTTTTAGCTTTTGGTTCAGCCATCAAATATGACCTAGACATGAATTATATACTGTCATGTATTACCTTGTTGACTCTCAAGCCCTAAATGGAGAGGGGAAAAAATAGCAGTATTTCTGTGCCAGCCATCATTATCTGCATTATTATACCATCACATCTCCAAGGGCGTTTGTATGTATTTACCTTGTATTTGCAGGTACTATAATGTGATTCCAGTAATTCACAACTGAGAAAGATGAGCATGTTGCCACTTTCACATATTTAACTTTTCTTCTCTGCAGGCTCATTAACTTCCTTCATTGTAAACATGAAATTACACTGTTTTCAGTTTACTACTGGAGGTGTTAATTACTGAGGCTGACTTTTTCTGTCTCCTGTGTTGTCAGAAATTTTGTTTCAGAAGTCATCGAAAGCTGGATTTAACTCAGGTTTCCTTTGACTTTTGTGACCTTTTCACCTGAACATTATGGGAAAGGATTACAACCTCATGCTAACACATTTTGGTTTCTCTGTTGATAATAATTTCTTCACTCCCATTGATCTTACCAAATGCAAACCTTCTCAGAGAACTATTCCGGGTTCCACAGCAAGCCAAAAGTCCCCTACAAAAGGAAGTCCATCAGGCAATTTCAGTCTGAGGCTCAGTCATACTCCGTACGCAGTCTATCGCCTTGCACAAAACACTTTCAAGTACTGAATGTTTTGTTTTCCATTCTTGCTCTGACTTTATACTGGGTATGACAAAGGTGATGTGAGAGCTAGGTAATGAGCGGACTTGGGTGTGAATACCTGAAAGAAGCGAAGAGCCTGGGGAACTAGACTAAGTGAAGTATCTGTGCAACTGTGGCCACCTGCAGGTAGGAAGGAGACATTTTTCTAGAACCTTCAGAATGTCTATGATTTGGCTTACAACAGTTAAAAAAGTTACTTGCGTTTAGGCGCCATATCTCTGCTTGTAAAACAGTTCTAGTGACAGTGGTACACAGCAGCCTTTGAAAGGAACTTTATAAAGGCTGAGGATACCCAGCTCCCTCTGCAGGATCAGCTGTGTAGTTCCTAAAAAGCAAGGGACTTCTACAGACTATCTTGTTTTGCTACACATTTATTAAGTAGTTTTTACTTCTAAATTCCTGAAGAACTATTATTATTATTAAAGTTAGTCTAATTAAATTATCTATATTATTTGATCTTCCCCCTTCTGCCTGATCTTAATGGGAAAATTAATTTTGTTCTGTGTCTCTTTTCAGTGAACAGAAAACTTCAAATTCTTAATTTGAGAAATCTAACTTGGACCATCTGTATCTGTTAATGGCAATACAACACTGAAAAATTTTGGATGAAAAATACTGGTACTTCTATTGTATAGATTTTTATTTTCTTTTAAAAAAGGCATGCATGCACATCTGAGACTAGCTTTCCCAAAGCAGTTTTTTTTTTTAATATATTTTGGAGAAATAAATGATGCCTAGACAGCTCTTGCATTTGCTAGCTTGAAACCTATCTGGTTTGTCATCTGGATGACAGTGAACTTGAAGTGTTTTGCAATTCTGCCAGAGAAAGGTTTGGCTGCTGTTTTAATGAGTTGACTTTGTAAGTAGACACCAGAAGCAAAAGACTAACGTATACAGTCATAGCAGAACCTTCTCTGTTCTTCAGCAGCTCTTCAGATAATTCAGACATTACGCACATGGAAGGTGGCACCTGTTGAACACAGGAAACAATTCCATTTAGTTTCTCTATAAATAGATATTTCTTTAGCTAACAGAAAAGGTGAATTGATTTCTTAATGTCCTGAAGAGCTAAAATCAGAATGGCCTCTTGAACTGAATGAATTTTAAAGATTAAGATATTGTAAAAAACAGTTGGGCTTCATTTCTTTTTAACTTTTAAAATATGTTTTTTTAATCAAAACTTGGCAGGGCTTCTGGTTTGGGGTTTGTTTTTGGTGTAAGTAATTCTGCAGAGATATACTTCTGAAATGTGCCTTGGTCAGTTTGTATTGCTTACAAAAAAAGGAGTATTTAATAATTATTTCAATGACATAGAAGGAGATGAGAAGAGGTTCTGTCTTCCTGAGCTAGTTGGTAGACTCTTGCTTCAAAATCAGTTGAAGACTTGGTCCTTATTTGTGCAGGTATTTAGAATATATTACTTAATGTATATCTTATTTTTTTGAAAAAAATGCCATTTGGTAATGGTATGTAGTTCAGCTAGCCCCAGGTCCTGCCACTAGCAATGACCAGAGTAATTTCCTTAAATAAGCTCTTAAGTGACAACATGTCTCTGGGAGTCGGGAAACAAAGCCATTTGTTCAGGAACTTATGAAAAAATTAAATACCAATAAATTATCAGTTACATCCATTGCATGATTAAATTAGTCCATTTTAATTATCAATACTCCATAGTCATTACAGGACATACACAAGTTTGGTGTCTGAGTTGTGTTTATTTTCATCTCAACATATTTAGAACTTCATGCATAGCTTTCCCCCCAAGTTTTCACCACTGTCAATTACGAAGTTAAACACAAAGAAGGTATACAGTAGCCCAGATGTTCCTTCACTTGTGTTACCCTAAGCTCTTTCTATATGACCAATAACCTTCTGGCATTTTTAGTCCTTGCAATGAAGTAAGTTATGCAAGGCCTGATTTGAGAGATAATAATGATCTCCATGTTAAATTTTACACTCTGAGACAGTATTTCCAACCTTAGTTCCATTTCAACAATTTAATTTGCCTGGGATCTCTACAAACTTAAATGTTTCTCTTGGACTACATCATCAAAATAAGGAAAGTGAAGCCTTAAATTAGAAAATAATACTTTTCTGAAGTTTAATTGACATATTGAACTGCACACAACTGCAGTAACGGAATGGCCTAATGATGCTAAATATGTGAGATTAATTGCTCCCTCATATTCATTTTTAATGAAGAGTAACAATTGAGTTGACAGGGTAATTATTATAGTTTTCCAGGTTTCTGCTATAATAACAGTCATAATATTACTTGTCAGTCAAAATGCAACCCTTGTAAGGCTTTTTCCTCTTTAAAACCCCAACACTGTTTTCTTATTTAAATTACAGTGACTCCTGACATTCAGAGACATGGGGTACCTTGCCAGCTGAACTTCCCTTTCACATTTCTAGTAACTATTTCAAAATTAAGGGTTGACTAATGAAAGAAACTTTATAGATTCATTTTATAATTGTTACCTAGCTACAAAATTTGGAAGCAGATGCCCATTGTTAGCTTTTCCACAGTTTAAGAATTTTCCCAGTAATGTATCTCAGGAGCCTAGGACAGATAACTAGAACTGAAATTAGAGTTGGAGCTCCTGCATTTAACTGGACATTGTCTATGAATTCTGGGACGGAAATAATTAATAATGATGCTCAACTTTTTTTTTTTCTCACTTTTTTTTTTGGTTGTTGTTTCGCTTTGTTTTGTAGTAGAAAAAGATTATTTCCAGTAATGAAGATAAGACAAGACAGAAATTTTGGACACAGTTTAATCAATCATGTCCATTTAGAGAAGAAAAAAAAAAGACCAAAAAAAAGACAAACCATACCTCAAAACCCCTCATTCTCACAAGTCTAATCTTACTTCCATTATAATGAACAAAAATTTTCCTACTATTATGAACTGATTTAGGTTCAAGACTCATAACATATTCTTTCCAACTCAATTGTTTATACTTTTTACTTAATATTCTAATTATCAATTGTACTTTGTTTGATGTTGAATCTAAATGAAACAGAACTCTACAACTTTTTGCTTGAAGGAAAATATATTTTTTTATGTATATCATGAAGGAAGGAAAATTTCCTTACATCATAGTTCTTACTTGGCTCTTGCCTTGGAACATATGTGCCTATTACAAGCAAAAAGAGCCTTGAAAGACAGAGATTGAATTTTCTTTGTCATGCCAAGTGTTCCATAGACCAGTTGTGGTCAAACAGAAGAAAGATGTTGCAGAGAAAAGAAAAAAATGTAGTTGTTAACTCAGAGAACCATGTCAGAAAATTTAACTGAAATTAGCATTAGACCAATAAGCAATTTGTCTTTGCTTTCCTTTTGTTTACATGTTTGATGGAAAGGAAAAAAAATGGCCTTCTCGAATTTACAGGGTTAAAGCTGAAGCAAAATCTGGTCAGGATTACTAAAAGGTAATTTGACAGTAATACAGCTGCAAATAAGGTATGGTGAGAAACTGCTTGCTGCTTTAACTCTCTGGCATATGAATCATAATGCTGATGCTCTCTGATGTCATTGCTGAAGGTAATTCAATGTCACTGAAGACTATTGGTGAGACTGTCTTAATGAGTTAATGTCCCTGCCTAAGCATTCAAGGAGTATTCCAAGAACGTCTAGGTTGTATGTCTGAGCCTGCTGAAACAGTGCAGTGAGAAATGACTCAGACCCTTTGTCTACACTGTTACATATTCTGTGACCCTTGGAACATGCCTCAAAAGTCTGTATGTCATGCTCTAGCCCTGCTTTAGCCAAAATATCCACAGTGCTGAAGTGCTCTAGACTTTTGGGGCATTGCTACTTTCCTCTTTCTCAAGCAATACATTTCATTTCATCTTGCTGAAGAACATGTTTTTCATCCCTATCCCTTCTTTTGATGTCCAGACTTAACTCTCACCACCCCCTTAGAGACATGATTTGGAAGAGTCTTCTCTACATTACCCAGTTTTACATGGGTTTACTCTTTCATAGTAGTTTTTTCCCTAACCATTCTTTTCTTGCACTTAATTTTTTCTATTACAATAGTACACGTTGGAAGTATATCGCTTTATTAAATATATTATGCTCTATATTCTTTCTCAGTATGGCATCAGTCTTAATTTACTAAGTACTGCTGCTTGATTACCTATCTTCTTGGAGAAATATAGACAACAATTAAAATACAAGCCTTGATTAAATCATTGGGAAAATACAATAGGATTTTTTTTGTCAGTATCGTTCCTTGCATTATTGTCCTTTTAAAAACTTGGCTTCCTATCATACAAAATCTAAAAGCTGACTATGCTTTTAGAATGAAACAATTAATTAAATGTTGACTAGAAGACCGAATAAGTAGTTTAGTTGCAGCAGAACATTTGTGGAGTTTGCTTTTAAAGTTTTAATTCATATATTAAAAGTTAAAAAAAGCATACTTGCAAGGTCTGGCTTTAACCCTGTTCTTCAACATGACATGAAAAGTACTCACAGAATCCCTTACTTCACCTTTACCCTGTATCTTTGTTAGTCTGAAGACAATATTTAGGTAATCAACTTGTGTTGATCTCATTTCTTCAGGTTCTTGTTTCCAATTCACTTCTCATTACATTACACTTGGTTTCCATACCTGTCGTGCACACTCAGTTAGCAGTGAAAACTTGCAAGCTGCATGTTCCCACCACCAGTGGAAGGAGATTTACCAAAGGTTGATAATCACTCAGTTTCTGCCCTAAAGCTAGCAGTAACAGCAGGCTATCTGTCATAAAGCTGAGGAACGCCTAAGGACATAGAGGTTATATTGTCCAAATGGTGCATGAGCACAGAAGCAAGGACTGCAGTAAATGGCAGTGGTATGTAGAAATCTCCTGCAGCACTGAAAAATGTTACTTGCCAAAATGAAGTGGGTTTTTGTTTGTGGGTTTGTTTGTTGGTGGCTTTTTTTTTTTAATGACTGTAATGTGCATTTTATTATTATTATTATTATTATTACTAAGTAGAACCCAATACATTAATTCTAAGAATGTTTCTCACTGAAGTACATCATAAATAAGTTGCAGGTTTGTAACACCCAAGAAACTAAATAAAGAATCTTGTATATTTTCCTTATTAATCCTCATCTAAAGTAGAGCTTTACACCTAGTCATAGTTAAGAGCAGGTTATTCTTGTTTCTTTAAGCATTATATTTCCAAGCTTGCGAGGTCAGTCAACAAAAAATTAGTAAAAAACAGAATAACCTTTGGAAAAAACTAGTAAAACCAGAAAAACTTTTGGGAAAAAAAAAAAAAAAATCAAACCTCAGATAAATGTAGACTGTATTTAGGACCCAGTTCTGAAGACATTGTTTAGGTTTTAAGAAGCTCTAGCCAATAAACTCCAAGAAAAAATGTAGTGAGCTGGAGAGGAAGGATCGTGCCTTCTGCAGAATACCTCAATCATAGATTTTATGCTTTAAAGATATTGTAAAATTAACAGAAAACAGAAGTTGTCTTTCATGAGTTAAAATCTACAGACGGATGTTTTAACACCACAGTGGTACCTGACCTTTAAATAACCAAAAGAATGAACGAGTAATATGGCAAGAGCTGTGAACAAAATAGCATATGCACATGAAAAAAAACCAAACCCAACCAAACCAGGAGATGAGACAGATATGAACAGTATCACAAAACAGCAGCTAGGATGTGCAATGTTAGTGTAATAGGGGTAAAGACTGAAACTCTGATATCAATATTAGCTATTGACATATGTAAGTAATACTGTTTTGTGTACTCTGAGACTCAGTAACATATTACCTTTTGTAGCCAGACTGAAGAAAATATGTCAGAATTGAGTTATGCACATGACGGTATTTGTGGAGATGCTGGGTAAAAGGGCAATGCTTAGCAAATTTATCCTGAGTGTTTGCTTCTGCTTAAGAGTTTCCTTAGCAACAAATGAGGAAAGGAAGCTTTATGTAAAGGTCCTACTGCACTGTAGTAGCATAGTACTCCATGAAATTGACTTTGCCACTTTACAAGATGGCATTGTCTTAGATTTTCAATTTCAGGCTTGCAAATATAGGGATATATATCCTCAGAGACATACAGATCAATATAATACAGATTATTTGTGTTCTTGACCTTTTCCTGGTGATTCCATTCCCTGCACAAAATGCATGGAAAATGCATGGAATACATGGAAAATATGATGAAATGTTATCAAATAACTTCTCTAGAACAACTATTTCCTTAAGGAGCTTTTCTAGCTAAATCAAAGATCAAAAAAATATTTCTTCTCAAAAAATCCATGTCAACGTCAACCCAGGCAGCCAAGAAAATACAAATACTGAGGTGGATATTATTACGAGTCACAAGCAAATCAGCCTTAAAAAGCTATATATTCTGAGAACTTTGGCTGAAAATGTTTTAGTTATTCTTCTAAACAATCTTTTATACCTTGAGTGGCTAGAAAATGTGCTATGTGCATTCATATTTTGTTTATCTGAACTAAAAATCTTTTCAGAGTATTAAAAAAAACCCCACAAACTGAAGCTTCTACAAAGATGAAGTTTTGGAGTACTTTCCTGAACAAAACCAGATAGAAGATACATTGCATTATACATATTATAAAATCTCTATGTTCAGAAGTAATGTGGTTGAGGATTAATTCTTGTGCACAAGGTGACAGAGTTAAATTTTTTTATTGTGAATGTAAAGAGCTGATTTTGTTTAACATTATAATCAAATACATTTGCATTGCAAGAGTATAATTGCTGCTAGATCAAACAAGTAATTGTTTAAAAAAACCTTGTACATTTTCAAGGGTTCAATGGAAAAGTACTCAAGAACTATCAAACTGAGGTTATAGTGACAAAACTTAACTTTGAAATTTTCTTACTTTTGAGTACTTTTGCCTGCCACCTCAATGATGTTTTAACACAGTTTTTAAATGAGATATTTTTTATATAGTAAGAGACATCATTGTAATTAAAGCTTCATGGTAGCTTCCACTGCCCCTCAGCTTTATGTTGTCTTTAACTTTCCAAAAGGTATTCAGCATAATTTTCCATTTGCTATCTTTGCTTGCTGGTTTTCTTTTTTAAATTTTCTTAAATCTGAGCAAGAGCAATAAAAGCATGGAAGGTGTTGCAGATGTAAACAGGAAGCCAAAATTTGACATTGAAAATTTCTCTGACAACTATTTTCACCCTTATATTGAAGTGCTGGGAACTGCAATCTTCATCTGTGGTTTCCTTGTTGCTTGGATTTTTGGTTTTGGTTGTTTGTTTTTTTCTTTGGGGGGGGGTGTTGTTGGATTTTTGTGTGTGTGTGTGTGTGTGTTGGTTGGGTTTTTTTGAGGTTTTTTCGGTTGTAGGTTTTTTTTTTGGGGGGGGGGGGGGGGGGTGGAGGGGTGGAGGTGTTATGTTCCGTGGTTCAGCCCCAGCTGCAGCTGAGCACAAGGGGACCACTCGCTCAGCCCTCCCTTGGCAGAATGGGGAGGAGAATGGGAAGAAAAAAGCAAATCCCGTGGGTTGGGGTAAGGACAGGTTACTGGGAGGGCAAGGGAGAGCGGAACAATCAACAACAGTACTGATAATGGAATGTTCACAACGCGTGATAACACAACGCAAGTTACTGATCTGACAACCAACCGTACGCTCAGCCCACACTCAGACAGTCCTGGAGCCACGCGGGCCCTCCCCCCTCCAACTAGCCCCCTTATATGGTGAGCATGACATCACATGGTACAGAATAGCCCCTGGCCACCTTGGCTCACCTGTCCTGGCTCCTCGTGAAAATTAACTCTATTCTAGCCAAAACCAGGACAAAATGAAAGTGAGATGCCTACTCAGTTTTGTCTGAGCTCTAAATAGGGTAGTGATGGAAAAGGTGCATAATTGATTGAAATGCACATCTCTGTTACATTCCTGTCTCAGGTTCAGCATTGGATGGCCAACTGTGGGAAGCTCATATTCTTTTCTTATTATTACTTAATATTTCCACCTCATTAAATATTTCACATACATTTTTTGGGGGGAGATTTAAAGTGTTCCCTGTAATAGGCAGTGAAGTAGTTTACATAGGTGTTTTAATGCATTGTAAATGTTACCAATTTTTACTACTCCCATGTAAGTTTGCTGCCAGTGTTTATAATTTTCCATAAAGACCTTGCTTTGATTTTCTCACATTTTTTATATCCTTAATCATGATAAAATTAAACATTTAAGTGTTAGTACTGAGAACTTGGAAACACATGTGATGCTGAAGGAAGGAAGGTAAAAGGAACGCAAATCTTCTTATACAAATTTTAACATCAGACAGATTCAATAACAAATTTTTTTTTTTTTTTTCATGAAGTCTGTTGTGCAATCCCAAGCACAACTACAGGCTGGGCGGGGAATGGATTGAAAGTAGCCCTGAGGAGAAGGACTTGGGGGTATTGACTGATGAGAAGCTCAACATGAGCTGACAATTCGCACTTGCAGCCCAGAAAGCCAACCATGTCCTGGGCTGCATCAAAAGAGGTGTGACCAGCAGGTTGAGGGAGGTGATCCTGCCCCTCTACTCCACTCTGGTGAGACCCCACCTGGAGTACTGCGTCCAGCTCTGGGGGCCCCAGTACAGGAGAGACATGGAGCTGTTGGAGCGAGTCCAGAGGAGGGCCATGAAGCTGATCAGAGGGCTGGAGCACCTCTCCTATGAGGACAGGCTGAGAGAGTTGGGATTGTTCAGCCTGGAGAAAAGGCAGCTCTGGGGAGATCTAATTTTGGCCTTCCAGCACCTGAAGGGGCCTACAGGAAAGCTGGAGAGGGACATTTTATCAGGGAGTGTAGTGACAGGACAAAGGGTAATGGGTTTAAACTAAAAAAAGGGTAGCTTTAGATTAGATGTTAGAGAGAAATTCTTTAGTGTGAGGGTGGTGAGGCACTGGCATAGGTTGCCCAGAGAGGTTGTGGATGCCCCATCCCTGGAAGTGTTCAAGGCCAGGTTGGATGGGGCTTTGGGCAACCTGGTCTAGTGGAGGGTGTCCTGTCCATGGCAGGGGGGTTGGAACTAGATGATCTTTCAGGTCCCTTCCAACCCAAACCCTTCTATGATTCTATGATTCTATGAATTAAATAAAGCCCTTTTTAAGGGCTTAAAAAAAATGAAGGAAATCGGAAACTCCTCAGTTGTTCCTAGCTTTTCATTGATTCTTTAGGTACGTAAGCCCATTTTTTCACTATAAATCTTAGAGTAGACTTCAGTATAACAACTCACTAGTTCACCTACTTGCATGTAAAGTTAAGCACAAGTCTTTGTAAATTAATTATTAAAAAGCATCAGTAAGGAAACCTCTTAATGTTTTGTTACTTTTTGCTCTAGGATACTATTCACAGCCTACCACCATTTTTCCAAAATTTCTTCAAATCTCTTCTGGCCAAACTTAGAAAGGCATAGTACATACACTTCAGTGAATATAAGCTTCAGTTATATCTGTTTATGTGAGAAATAGTACAAGGAGAGCTTGGTATTCAGATACATTTTTATCCTAGCATCAAATGAATAAGCATACCTTTACCTCTGGATGAAGCAAGAATATCTTTTGGTCCAAAACTGGAAGAAAGCTTGAATTCTTGCCTCTGTACTGTAGCCACATTCTCGAACCATTCTGTATGGAAATTCCTTAATATAAAATATGTTACGGTTTAAAAATAATGCAAGAGAAAATTCAAGTTTAATGCATGAATATGTTTTAGTAGTTAAGTTCTGCATTGCCAAAAAAGGTCAAGCTGCATAGTTCTTAATGCTATATTGTCAGCGAAATCCGGGAATAAACCTCGTAACACCAATGTAGTGTTAAAAGGCAGGCATTCTTTATTGCAGCGCTGGATGCACGGGGGATAGCTCCACCCAACGTGCATGCCAGGTGATCACCAACACACAGGTTATGTAGGATCAAAACATACATATTCATCATCTTTCTCAGAAAAGGCAGTCCTATGATAATTATTTCTTGGAATCCATTTCCATATTCTCCTCCCCGTCACGCATGCTCAGTGATTTGAGTCTGTGGTCCTCAAGGGTGGTTGTCAGTGGTCTTGCACCTGTGTCCGCTGGGTGACCCTCTTCTTGCAGGCACGCGCAGTATCCTTGTTGTAGGTGCACCTATCCATAGCAACTTACTTCATAAGATTAATATCTCCAAACCTATTGTTCAGTTTGGTAGGGACTGTACATGGAACATAGCAGCATTGTACCTTGCCATGGTCACTTAGCTTCATTACCTAATACCTTGGTTACAAACTAATTATCTCAACCTGATTCTATAGTTTCTGTTTCACAGCCCCTATCCCATGGTTACAATATCAATATTATGTTGTTTAAAGTAAGGACAGTTATTCCACTTTTAAAAATATGCAATTCAGAATATAAAACTTGCTTTAAAAATTTTGTGTGTATAGTATAGACTCATTGCTTAAATTACCTAAGACTTCTTCAAAAAAATTAAAAATAAGTTAAAAAAAATAAAACTCGTGACATGGTTTAGCCCCAGCCAGCAGCTGAGTGCCACGCGCCGCTCGCTCCCCCTTCCCCCAGCGGGATGGGGAGGAGAACAGAAAAACAACGGCAAAGCCTCGAGGGTTGGGGTAAGGGCAGGTTACTGGGACAGCAAGGGAGAGGGAAAACAATCAACAACAGGACTGATAACAGATAGTAACAATGGGTGATAACAGAGAACGATTTACCAATCCGAGACCAGATAGATCGGACGCTCAACTCCTCCGGAAGCCATGCCAAACCCACCCCTGCCCGACTAGCCCCCCTTTTATGGTGAGCATGATGTCACAGGGTATGGAATAGCCCCTGGCCAGCTTGGGTCACCTGGCCTGGCTCCTTGTGACATTAACTCTATCCTTGCCAGAACCAGGACATTATCCACCCCTTATTCCATACCATCTACGTCATGCCCAGATTATTTCACTGACACCATTCTCTTAATTCATGGGCCATCGCTGTATAAAGTGTCCATTGAGTTCATTTAGGTCATGGCTTTAGGTTCCATCTACCATTACAGTCTCTCAGAGCAGGAGCAATGGTGCGTGCTACTGGATTGTTGTACGCTGCATTCAGAGTTTTCATGGCCGATGTATCTGGTATGGTCCATGCTCACAGTCTGAATGTCAAAGATGTGATTTTCGATGAAGTTCCTGGGCACCAGTTGAAGTCAGTTCTAGTTCCAAAGTCCATCTTTCATTAGTTTTGGGAGATTCTTATGGTCATACCATTGATACAGTATATAGCTATTAACATCACACAATTGCATTTATTGGCTATTTTCACCCAAAATCAGATCCCCTTGGGGTACACACCGGACTTCCCCATCCTTTCTCATCACCCACCAAGTGCACCCTGGTCCCTGAGCAAAAGCAATCCCGCAGATGGGCTTGCCTTTGCCTGAAGCGGGGATAACCCAAACTGTTTTACCCAACATATTTTTCATGTGCACTACAGGAACTTTATCCCCTTCTACTGGGCGTGGAAGTTTTGATTGGGCAGGGCCAGCTCGATTGGCAGATCCCCTAGTGTTAACTAACCAGGTGGCCTTTGCTAAATGTGTGTCCCAGTGTTTGAGGGTCCCACCACCCATTGCTCTCAGGGTAGATTTTAGCAGTCCATTGTACCTTTCAACTTTCCCAGAGGCTGCTGCATGGTAGGGATGTGATACACGCACTCAATACCGTGCTTTTTGGCCCAGGTGTCTATGAGGTTGTTCTGAAAATGAGTCCCATTGTCTGACTCACTTCTCTCTGGGGTGCCATGTCGCCACAGGACTTGCTTTTCAAGACCCAAAATAGTGTTCCGGGCAGTGGCATGGGGCACAGGATATGTTTCCAACCATCCAGTGGTTGCTTCCACCATTGCAAGAACATAACGCTTGCCTTGGTGGGTTTGTGGGAGCGTGATGTAGTCAATCTGCCATGCTTCCCCATATTTATATTTCAGCCATCGTCCTCCATACCACAGAGGCTTTACCTGCGTGGCTTGCTTGATTGCAGCGCACGTTTCATATTGATGGATGACCTGTGAGATGGCATCTATGCTCAAGTCCACCCCTCAATCATGGGCCCATCTATATGTTGCATCTCTGCCTTGATGGCCTGAGGTGTCATGGGCCCACCGAGCTATAAATAATTCACCCTTGTGCTGCCAGCCCAAATGCACCTGAGCCACTTCAATCTTGGCAGTCTGATCCACCTGCTGGTTGTTCTGATGTTCCTCAGTGGCCATCGTGGACATCTACATGACGTACCTTTACAACTAGCTTCTCTAGCCGGGCAGCAATATCTTGCCACAATGGGGCAGCCCAGATGTGTTTGCCTCTACGCTGCCAGTTGCTCTGCTTCCACTGCTGTAACCACCCCCACAGGGTATTGGCCACCATCCACGAGTCAGTGTAGAGGTACAGCATTGGCCACTTTTCTCTTTCGGCAATATCTAAAGCCAGCTGGATGGCTTTCACCTCTGCAAACTGGCTCAATTCACCTTCTCCTTCACCAGCTTCTGCAACTCGCCATGTAGGACTCCATACAGTGGCCTTCCACCTTCGATGCTTTCCCACGATGTGACAGGACCCATCAGTGAAGAGGGCATATGGCTTCTCATCTTCTGTTAGTTTATTATACGGTGGGGCTTCTTCAGCACGTGTTACCTCCTCCTCTGACGACATTCCAAAATCTTTCCCTTCTGGCCAGTCTGTGATCACTTCCAGAATTCCTGGACAACTGGGGCTTCCTGTGCTAGCCCATTGTGTGATCAGTGCAACCCACTCACCCTTTAACAGTCCCATATGGCCAGTGCGGAAGTCCAATGGAGAGTGGAGGCTGACGGTAGGCTATTGTGGCCTGAATGAAGTCACACCACTGATGAGTGCTGCCGTGCCAGACATGACTTGAACTGGAGTCAAAGGCAGCCAAATGGTATGCCACAATTGATATCGCTAATGCATTTTTCTCTATCCCTTTGGCAGCAGAGTGCAGGCCACAGTTTCCCTTCACTTGGAGGGGCGTCCAGTACACCTGGAATCGACTGCCCCAGGGGTGGAAACACAGCCCCACCATTTGCCATGGACTGATCCAGACTGCACTGGAAAAGGGTGAAGCCCCAGAACACCTGCAATACATTGATGACATCATGTTATATCTTTTTCTTTGAAAAGAAGAACTTAGAAATACTAGTTGTGGAAAAGAGATATACTGCAAGCAGAAACTGTCTGAAAATATACAGGGCTGTGGGACTACATTAGTGCCAGTGGAACAGGAGTCATTCTAGGGAGCAGATGGATTGAATGAAGCAGTTTTATTCTTCCTCTGGAAACCAGTGGACAGATGCAGTTGAATGTCCATGTAAATTCATCTTTGTCCACAGAATTTTCAAAGTTTCAGCTTTCCTGTTGTTTTATAAATATTTACTTTTCTATGGGAGATGTTTATCTTCTATGAGGAATACCTTTATGATTACCCTCAGTGGTTGCATGAAGAACATTTTTAACTACGAAATATGACTGTTCAACTGAGATATGGCAATTGATATTGAATTCCCAACCTTCACCATTGACTGAGCATTTGGAGCAATTTATAAAGAATAACATCTCAAACTAGGGAAATGATAGAAAATTCTGATGTGACAAGTCATTAAGGAGACTATACTTTGCATACATGGCATATTAAAATCAATGAAAAGAAAATATATGCATATATTCTACCACTTGAAATTGTATGTGGGAGATGACTTTGGCTATGCTGTTGGTCAGAGAAGTTCAACTTAATTTAAATATTCATAAGAGAGGATCCAGATAGTAAATAACTGTACATAGATTAATGAGATTAATGTTCTGTTTTCCTCTGGGGAACAGACAGCTCTTGGGACATTGAAGTTTTTCTCCATTTCTCCACTTTTAAAATTGTGATACTAATATTTAAAGCTAAATAGCCAAAAAAACCTCTATGAGGAGATACATTTATTCAGAATTTAATTCACAGACTGGTGAGAAAGTACCTAGAGCACTAAATTAATTGAAATTAATTGAAAATTTCATTTAAGTAGTTGACTAGTTTCATATGAATAAATTAAAAAAAAAAATCAGTAAGCTAATAATTCAGGAAAGCTTAAACAAAACAATTTCAGCTTGAACTTTGTGGAGACTATGTGCATGAAAACTGCCAGAATGCCATTATCGTATTTATTTAATCTCATCTATACACCAAGCAACTTTGATAAATGTCTTCACAAGACAAGTTAAAGGATCAAATATTTTATATGCTTGATTCAGAACTGGACGAGAAGGGAAGTCTGTCTTTCACAAGGATGACCTGAAGGGTGTTTTCGTTTTAACTAGGTTTCTTTATTATTATTATTTAATAAATATCATCACAAATTCTTGCTGTACCCAAAAGGTGTTTGGTGTGGGTTGTTGTTTTTTCATTTTGTTTCAGTTTTTTTTAAGGTATCCATTGGAAAAAAAATATTTACTATTCCTGAAGTATGTTTAGTAATGCTTGCATTACAAGGGTTCTATCCTACAATTGCCATGATTAATCAACGTGGCATTGTTGGTACACAACAGGAATTCAAAGTACGGAGTTTATAACTATTCCAACATTTTTGCTATTGTAAAACTTACAGGTGTCCTGGATTTTGACTGGGATAGCGTTAATTTTCAGAAGAAGCTGGAAGGGGACACAGCCAGGACAGCTGACCCAAACTAGCCAAAGGGGTATTCCATACCATATGTTGTCATGCTCAGCATATTAAGGGGGCTGGCTGGGAGGACAAGCTGCTGCTCAGGGACAGGCTGGGCATTGGGCTCCAGAGGTGAGCAAACTGCGTTGTGTATCACCTGTATTTGTATATATTGTATGTTGTTGTTATTTCCCTTTCCCTTTGCTGTCCCAGTAAACTGTTCTTCTCCCAACCCACGAGTTTTACCTTTTTCTTCTGATTCTCCTCCCCATCCCACCAGGGGCTAAGGGGTGGGGAAGTGGGGTGAGCAAGATGCCAGTGGAGGCTAAACCATGGCAAGACAATATAGATGGTCACCAGATCAATTCCGAGCCACAGAAACAACATTATGGAAAAAATACATGCTTATCTGCAGAGTTGTTCCTTTTCTGTGCATGGAACTTTTTTTGGGAATTCAGAGGGCAGGAAAAGTTTGACTTGAATGTGCTGGACTGTTAGGCAAGAGAGAAGTATGTATAAGCACTTTTCTTTTTTTTTTTTTGCCTTACATGTTCTGCTACTGTTATTAAGCTACTTTGGTTTATGAGGGCTTTTGGTGACTCTGTTTACCCTTGTCATTATTCATAAATAGCCAAATACCTGGAATTCTAAGTAGATTAATTCCCTACACATGATGTATATTTGGGATAAAGTACATCCAAAGTCAGCATATGAATAACTTTCACGAGAGTGAAAAATTTGGTTTTATTACAAAGGATAGTGTACTTAAAGACACTGGTAAAATAACAGTGTTACACATTGCCCTGCAACCAAGGGAGAAATGGTTTACTGTGAGTACTTCTCATATAGGCACCATCATGTCTTTGAGTGGAATAAACGCAAAGAAATTATACCTGCTTTAAAACATTTTCTAAAAATTATGCAGCAATAAACATTAGAGAAAATATTGCTTTATATTCATATAATTAAAAAATAATTAAGGAATCCTTGTAGGTTTCATCAATGAACAGAATACAAAACCAGAAAACATTGTGCAATAGCTGTCCTCTATATCCACATCTGGGTGAAATTAATATCATAAGTTAGTATATCAATTTCATTATATATTTCCAAATGTCCAGTTTTTATATAAATCTTGTAAATAAATAATAAATGCAAAATATAGGGTTGTTGGGTTTTTTTTTTTTTGTATGTGAAACTATTATGTTTCTACTTTCATATAACTTATATGAAATTCTTTATAGTGAGTTAAATAAATTTATTTTTATACCAAACTATGCAATTCACACCCAGCCATCTGGTATAGCTTTCATATAAATGGCACTGTCTCACACACTAGCTAAGTTAAGTCATTAGGCTCTATTCATGCAGACCAGTGGTATATCCGGTTTTGACCTATTATGCCATATTAAGGATACAGACAAAAGAGCCATGCACTTTAATCAGTAAAGGTCATGAGAAGCCAATATTAAAAGGGTAAATTTTATTTTTTTCTCTTTTCTTTTCTCCTTTTCTTTTCTTCTTCTCTTTTCTTTTTTCTTTTCTCTTCTCTTCTCTTCTTCTTTCTTCTTTTCCTTCTTTTCTTTTCCTTCTTTTCTCTTTTCTTTTCTTTTTTCTTCTTCTTCTTTTCTTTTCTTTTCTCTTTTCTTTTCTTTTTTCTTTTTTCTTGAAATTATTTGCCTTTCAGTTACCTGCATCATTACTGGTCCCTGAATCAAAATGATGACAAACTCCTTTGCCCTCAATGGTACCAGAATTTCATTCTATGAACTTGATTCCCTCTTGTGCAAGTTTGAAACTGATCATGCAAGTTTTAAACCAGTAAATGTTAATTTTAAATAAGTAATGAATAAACAATTAAATGTGAATGAATGTCTGTGTGTGAAAATGGGAGTGCGTTCACTACTGGCTTAGTCATCGGCTTGATCAAAAACTGTTTATCACAAATGGAAAAGCTGGGTGGGATTTTAGATTTGTCAGTCATCCACATGAAAAGGGAAATAGAAAATACTCATCATCCTATACATCCTGAAGTGTAATGGGAAATGGAACAGACAGAAACAACTTTTTGCCTATAATTTAGCTTATTTAGCTAGGTTGAACATCATTAAGATGTTTACCAATAATATGATAAATACCTAAATGTATGAGAAGCATTTTTTATCATTCTTGACATTGACATATGTACTTCATCTGACTCAACAAGACTTGCTGTCTAGATTTGACCTATACAGTGAAAAGTATTAACAACAGGTTGAGTTTTAAGATTTCAAGACATACTGAAAGTATTAGAATATCTAAATGTTTTCATAATTGTAATCAATATTATCTTGCTGCCTTTTCTTCCACACCTCCCCAGATAGGGTTAATCAAAAGTGGATATAAAACCAGAGAATCATTTAGGTTGGAAAATACCCTTAAAATCATTGAGTCCAACCATTAACCTAGCACTGGCTAGTCCACCACTAAACCATGTCCTTAAGCACCACATCTACATGTCTTTTAAACACCTCCAGCGATGGTGACTCCACCACTTCCCTGGGCAGCCTGTTCCAATGCTTGATAACCCTTTTGGTGAAGAAATTTTTCCTACTATCCAATCTAAACCTCCCCTGGAACAACTTGAGGCCGTTTCATCTCGTCCTATCACTTGTTACTTGGGAAAAGAGACCAGCAACCACCTGGATACAATCTACAACCTCCTTCCGTGTAGCTGTAGAGAGCGATAAGGTCTCCCCTCAGCCTCCTCTTCTCCAGGCTAAACAACCCCAGTTCACTCAGCTGCTCCTCATAAGACTTGTGCTCTAGACCCTTCACCAGCTGCGTTGCCCTTCTCTGGTGTGTTGGGTTTGCGTGGCAAGGCTTTGGTAGTGGGTGGGGGCTATAGGGGTGGCTTCTGTGAGAAGCTTCTAGAAGCTTCCCCTGTGCCTGACAGAGCCAATGCCAGCCAGCTCCAAGATGGGCCCGCCCCTGGCCAAGGCCAAGCCAATCAGCGCCTCTGTGAGAACATATTTAAGAAGGGAAAAAACCAGTTGGGGGAAGTTTTTGCAGTCGGAGAGAGAAATGCAAAGATGTAACACCAAGGTCAGTGCAGGAGGAGGGGGGAGGAGGTGCTCCAGGCGCCGGAGCAGAGATTCCCCTGCAGCCCGTGGTGAAGACCATGGTGAAGCAGGCTGTCCCCCTGCAGCCCATGGAGGAAGGATGAGGGGGTGTAGAGGTTCCACCTGCAGCCTGTGGAGGACCCCATGTTGGAGCAGGTAGAGGCACCTGAAGGAGGCTGTGGCCAGTGGGAAGCCCAGGCTGGAGCAAGTCCCTGGCCGGACCGGTAGACCCGTGGAGAGGGGAGCCCACGCCAGAGCAGGTTTGCTGGCAGGACTTGGGACCCTGTGGGGGACCCATGCTGGAACAGTTTTCTCCTGAAGGTCTGCACCCCATGGAAGAGACCATGCTGGAGCAGTTTGTGAAGGACTGTAGCCTGTGGCAGAGACCCCATGTTGGAGCGGGGGAGTGATGAGAGGAATCCTCCCCCTGAGGACAAAGAAGCGGCAGAAACAATGTGCGCTGCACTGACTGCAACCCCCATTCCCCGCCCCCCGTGCTGCTGAGGGGGGTGGAGGTTGAAGCTGGGAGTGAAGTTGAGCCCGGGAAGATGGGAGGGGTGGGGGGAGGTGTTATAAGAGTTGATGTTATTTTCTCAATGCTCTACTCTGTTTTGTTTAGTAATAAATTAGATGAATCTCTTCTCCCCATCGTGCTGGGGGAGGGGTGAGCGAGCAGCCACGTGGTACCTTGCTGCTGGCTGGGCCTAAACCACGACATCTGGACACACTCCAGCACCTCAACGTCTTTCTTGTAATGAGGAACCCAGAATTAAGCACAGTACTTGAGGTGCAGCCTTATCAGTGTGAGTACAGGGGGATGATCACTTCCCTAGTCCTAGGCCACACTATTTCTGATACAAGCCAAGATGCTGTTGGCCTTCTTGGCCACCTGGGCACACTTGGCTCATATTCACTTGGCTGTTGACCGACACCGTCGGGTCCACAGTGTGGAAGATTTTTTTTATTCTTAGAATTAACCATCTCCTGTAGAACCTGGCTTTGCTGATACTTTAACCCACTTACTCTGCTTCAATATTTCCTGTCTCTTATTTTCTATAAGATGCCATCCAGAGGGACCTTGACAAGCTTGTTATGTGGGCCCATGGGAACCCCATGAAATTCAGTAAGGTCAAGAGCAAGGTCCTGCACGTGGGTTGGGATAATCCCAAGGTCAGCCACAGACTGGGCAGAGAATGGATTGAGAGCAGCCCTGAGGAGAAGGACTTGGGGGTATTGATTGATGAGAAGCTCAATGTGAGCTTACAATTCACGCTTGCAGCCCACAAAGCCAGCTGCATACAGTGTGATAGCTGGTCGAGGGAGGTGATTTTGCCCCTCTACTCCGCTCTGGTGAGACCCCACCTGGAATACTGCATCCAGCTCTGGGGGGCCCAGTAACAGGAGAGACATGGAGCCGTTGGAGGGAGTCCAGAGGAGAGTTGCAAAGATGATCAGAGGGCTGGAGCACCTCTCCTATGAGGACAGGCTGAGAGAGTTGGGATTGTTCAGCCTGGAGAAAAGGTGGCTCCAGGGAGATCTAATTGTGGCCTTCCAGTACCTAAAGGGGCCTACAGGAATTCTGGAGAGGGACATTTTATCAGGGACTGTAGTGAGAGGACAAGGGGTAATGAGTTTAAACTAAAAGAAGGTAGATTTAGATTAGATATTAGGAAGAAATTCTTTACTGTTAGAGTGGTGAGGTACTGGAACAGGTTGCCCAAAGAAGTTGTGGGTGTCCCCTCCCTGGAAGTGTTCCAGGCCAGGTTGGATGAGGCTTTGGGGAACCTGGTCTAGTGGAGGTTGTCCCTGCCCATGGCAGGAGGATTGGAACTAGATGATCTTTGAGGTCCCTTCCAACCCAAACCATTCTATGATTCTACAAATCTACTTTCACATTCCAACATTTGCACACTAATTTAAGCTAATTTAAGATGTGTGTTAAAGGCAAGGAAAATTAGTATCACCTATTTACTTATGACTAAATTACATGCTTAAGTTTGAGTGTAACATGAAAAATACCATACAGTATGTGAATTAAACTGTTTTGCTAAACAACTGTCTTTGGTTAAACCTAAACTAAATTAGCATCTTACTGCATTTCAGTACATGCTGCTTTTATTTCTCTGCAGACAACCACAGCACTGAAGATAATCTGCCATTATAGACAGACCATCCACTTGAAATATAATAGGGAAACAACACTTCACTAGGGACCTTTGCTGTCCATACAGGTCATGATTTCAAATAATGGGGTTTTTTTTACTTCCAGTTCGTAGATTTATCAAACCAAACTGAGAAGAGGAGCATTTTCCACTGCAAGTATTATAGGATCATAGGATATCCTGACTTGGAAGGGACCCATGAGGATCATTGAGTCCAACCCCTGGCTCCACACAGGACCAGCCAAATCAGAGCATATGACTGAGAGCGTTATGCAGATGCTTCTTGAACTCAGTCAAGCTCAGTGCTGTGACCACTTCCCTGGGGAGCCTGTTCCAGTGCCCCTTTTCGTGATACCCAACCTAAACCTCCCCCATCGCAGCTTCATGCTGTTTGCTTGGGTTCTATCACTGGTCACCAGAGGGAGATCAGCGCCTGCCCCTTCACTCCCCTCGTGAGGAAGTTGTAGGCCGTGATGAGGTCTCCCCTCAGTCTCCTCTAGTCTGTCATCTACATCTATTCTCATCTATCCTCATCCACATCTATTTCTATCATTCTGTTGTCATATTTCATGTACTGAAGATGTTCTTCAAGAAAAAGATTTAGATGCAATGCAAGGGCATGCCTGCATCCAAACATCTGTCCATTTTCTGCATTCAGGTGGGCCCTAGCATATGCAGAGACACAACAGAATTGCAGTTCAAAAGCTGCCCTTCTAGCAGCTCATACCAAATTTGTCTCCACATACTCCTCCCTCATCTCCATTACCGGGTCTAGATCCTCATGCAGGAGCTCACATTCATTTCAGTTTTACAAGAAGGTTGTTCAGGACATCACTGTGTTCCTCCATGCATAGGTAATGGTAGAAGTGAGGACAGAAAGATTTTCTGATCAGGTGCTGCTACCATAAGCACAGGATCATGTCATGTTTTCCCTGTATTTTTCAAGATGCTTTGTGAGCTTTAAGTGTCTTGATGTAAATTTCAATTGAGAAGTTTAAATTCATTTAAATAAATCCATGTATAATTTTCCTACCTGTGGTCTCCCAACAATCTGTAGGTATACAAGCAACTGTAGATAGTGCGACATAGTGCATACTTAGTGCTATAGTATGCACCTAGATAAGGTACTTATAACCTAATGGCTAACATCTACCTATTTAAGTAAATTAATCATACTTGTTTGCTATACTCTGAGATGACTGATGTATACTATGTTTGTTTAGGTTTTTTTGTAATTTGTTTTAGCCACATTTGGGAAACAATAAATATATTGGGATTTGGGTCCGATTCTGGCCCCTTCAGTAACTGATGGTCATCTTCCTCCATTAGCAGGTGTATGCATAATGGGAGCATTGAAAGCAAGCTTTGTTGTGTTAAATAGCTCTAAACCAATTTTCTTCTTGTTTTCTTTCCTTTTTCCCCTTACATACAGTAAGTAATTGCCACTGCATAAATGATTTGAGTGGAATTTGTAAGACAACATTAGGAAAGTTGGAGAGATTGCTCTTCATTTAATGGCAAGTTTGAATGCTTTTTCTCACAAAGTCAATACCATCAGCATTACTTAATGTTGTTGGCTCTTTACAATGTCACTTCCCCTTTCTTTAGCATCATTCTACTTTTTAAATCTATTTATTTGCTTAGCCTCTTCCTACTTTATCAAAACACAGCCTGTTAAATTCTGGAAGGAAGAAACTTTCGGTTTCAACAAGAAATTATGGGGTTGACTTGGGAATTACTGTTTTATACCATAAAAGAAATCAAATTTGGTGATTACAGGTGGGTCCCTTCCATTCTTAAAATGTATTTATGAATCTCAAATTATTTGTCTGAACAGCATTTTACCCTCAGCATTCTTGTGACTATCATATAGAAGTTTGTCAGCAATATTTTAATACATGAGGCTGCCAAAATAGCCTTGTATCATCAATTGTCTGACAGTGAGTTCCTTTGGCCCCAATCATACATCCCGTACAGGGCAACAGGAGGAAAACTCAGCAAGGGGAAGAGTTGTGAGGAGAGAGATATTAGTGGCTGTGGTCTTCTGAGCCTGGTGAAAAATTCATGCCTGATTGTGACTCAGGAAGTCTACTGCAATTTAAGTCATGCTGAGTTTCAATTGCAATGTAAAAAGTGAAACTTCACATCTTTCTGAGAATTGGTAACGTTTTAATTAGTTGTAGAATACATGATCATGAGAATAAGATTGCTAATACAGAGTCAGGTTTACCCAATTATTTTCATGTCTACACAGAATGCTTCAAGGGAGCAGGAAAAATAACATAAAAAGTGACAGCTGTTATTTCTTTTAAAAAAAAAAAATTAATTTTTTTTTAAAAAATGCACTTATTGGATGTGTTTACTTAGACCGAAGGAGTATATTTCTCAAGGACTTTTCTTGTAAAAATATTTTATTTAAGGCTTCGGAAATCATAACAATCTTGGACTGACATACAAAGTATGCTGCCTTGATTGTATCATATTTGACAGTTTAAAAACCGTATCAGGTAAAAGTCTTTTTTGCTACCATATGTCTTTATTTACAAGATAATGAGAAATCTGATGCATTGGAAGAGTTCTTGCATGTTTTGAATTTTAATGCATACGACCACAAGGAGTGAAGAAGTAGGAAGGACTCAAGGCAGTATGTTAGGAAATGCAAAATGCATAGCACGTTGAACTTCTGAAGGTGAATAGATGGCAGGTGAACTCTCCACCTGAACCATAAGGGAGAGATGTGTCTTCAGACACCTGCAAGCTACATTTTTCAGTTTGAAGTTATTTCAAACAGACAGGGCAAGAGAAGTTTAGAAATGTCATTTTTATAATGTATAACTTGCATACTGTGTTGTCCTTTTCTTAGGCAATGCTGCAGATTTCTGCCAGATCTGGAGACAGGAAAAAACTTCAATGTTTCAATGACAGAGGGAACCTACCAGTCTGAAGAAGAGACTGACCGCATCAGCTGCAGGAAAGGTTTGGGTGACATCCTAACTCCTCTCTCAGACCACATAGGGTCTGCCACTGCCTATTGCATTACTACTCTCTTCTCCTACCCTTTCTGCCTGAGTCTGAGCTTCCAGATCTCTAGTGGCCTGATTAATTCTTCATTTTGTCATATTGTCTTTTCTAAAACATTTCAGATACTTTAGAAATTCTGCTATTGTCAAATTACACTTTAAATTCACGTTTTCCACCATAACTCCATCCTTCCACTGCCTTCTCTCTGTGTTTCTTCCTCCACTGAGAAGCAGTGTAAAGAAAGCTCTTTCTCTGCTTTTGTGTGTTTTCCAAGCAATGAATTTGATCAGTGGTACAATTACAAAGGCAACAGTACAGGACTGCCAGCTTTGAAGAATACTATTCAGTTTGGGAAGATGCTTCCATTATAGGTAAAAATACTAGGTTTTTTGTTCTCAGATAATGGATAGATTAGGCAATAGAAATTGATGAGAAATGGAAAACAAATTTCTATTTAATTATGTTTAACAAGGAAAACAAAGCAGTGGCACATATCCTTCTACATAAGTGCTACACTTCTTAATACATGGGAAGTAATTATTTGGTCCTGAACAAAACACAGTAGACACTATAAAACTGACAGAAGGAAGGTAGTCATTGTGCTGCTCTAATACTGAAATAAAACAAATAAAAGAATCTTCAAAATAGACCATGCTGAGTAATTTTTTGTGTCCATGGGATCTCCATATCAAGTCCAAAGAAACCGATCACCTTGATGAATAACAGATAATCCCTTGAGAGTAAAGGACCTGAGTGGGGGGATAGAATCATAGAATCTTAATGTTGGAAAAGACCTCTAGGATCATCAAGTCCAACCGTCAACCCAACACGACTATGCCTACTAAATCATGTCCCGAAGTGCCATGTCTACACGTTTTTTGAACACCTCTGGGGATGGTGACTCCACCACCTCTCTGGGCAGCCTGTTCCACTGCCTGATCACTCTTTTGGTGAAGAAATTGTTCCTGATATCTGATCTAAACCTCCCCGATGCAACTTGAGACCATTTCCTCTTGTCCTTTTGCCAGTTACTTGGGAGAAGAGACCAACACCCACCTCACCACACCTCTTTCCAGGTAGTTGTAGAGAGCAATAAGGTCTCCCCTCAGCCTTTTCTTCTCCAGGCTAAACACCACCACTTCCCTCACCCGCTCCTCATAGGACTTGTACTCCAGTCCCTGAACTGAACACAGGACTCGAGGTGCAGCCTCACCAGTGCCGAGCACAGGGGCACAATCACTTCCCTGCTCCTGCTGGCCACACTATTCCTGATACAAGCCAGGATGCTGTTGGTCTTCTTGGCCACCTGGGCACACTGCTGGCTCATGTTCAGCTGGCTGTCAACCCACATCCCCAGGTCCTTTTCCGCCAGGCAGCTTTCCAGACAAGCCTGTAGCATCACATGGGGTTGTTGTGACCCAAATGCAGGACCTGGCACTTGGCCTTGTTAAACCTCGTACATTTGGCCTCGGCTCATCAATTCAGCCTGTCCAGATCCCTCTGCAGACCCTTCCTACCCTCAAGCAGATCGACACTCCCATTCAATTTTGTGTCATCTGCAAACTTACTGCGGGCTCACTCAATCCCCTCATCCAGATCATTGATAAAGATAATAAACAAGGCAAGGTTTTACTAAGGTCCAGGTAGATAACATCCACAGCCTTTCCCTCATCCACTAGTCGGGTCACCTGGTCATAGAATGAGATCAGGTTGGTCAAGCAGGACCTGCCTTTCATGAACCCATGCTAGCTGGGCCTGATACCCTCGTCCTGCACCTGCCTGATGAGCACACTCAAGATGAACTGCTTCATAACCTTCCCCAGTACCAAGGTCAGGCTGACAGGCCTGTAGTTCCCTGGATCCTCCTTCCAGACCTTCTTGTAGATGGGTGTCACATTGGCAAGCCTCCAGTTGTCTGGGACCTCCCCTGTTAACCAGGACTGATGATAAATGATGGAGAGTGGCTTGGCAAGCTCCTTGTCAGCTTCCTCAGTACTCTCAAGTGGATCCCATCCAGCCTCATAGACTTGTGAGTATCCAGGTGGCGTAGCAGGTCGTTAACTGCTTCCTCCTGGATTATGGGAGGTTTATTCTGCCCCCTGTCCCTGTCTTCCAGCTCGGGGGCCTGAATGCCCTGGGGACAACTGGTCTGACTATTAAAGACTGAGGTCAAGAAGGCATTAAGTACCTCAGCCTTTTCCCTGTCCTTGGTGGCAATGTTCCCCTCCGCATTCGATAAAGGATGGAGATTCTCCTTAGCTCTCTTTTTGTTGTTAATGTATTTGTAAAAATATTTTTTGTTATCCCTTGCAACAGTGGCCAGATTGAGTTCTAGCTGGGCTTTTGCATTTCTATTTCTATCTCTGCATGACCTAACAAGATTCTTGTATTCTTCTTGAGTGTTCTGTCCCTTCTTCCAAGAGTGGTAAGTTCTCCTTTTTTCCCTGAGTCCCAGCTAAAGCTCCCTGTTCAGCCAGGACGGTTGTCTTCCCCACCAGTTGATCTTATGGCACATGGGGACAGCTTGCTCCTGTGCCTTTAAGACTTCCTTCCTGAAGAATGTCCAGCCTTCCTGGACCCCTTCGCCCTTCAGGACTGTCTCCCAAGGAACTCTCTCAACCAGTGTTCTGAGCAGGTCAAAGTCTGCCCTCCGGAAGTCCATGATAGCGGTTTTGCTGACCCCCTTCCTTACTTTGCCATGAATCAAAAACTTTATCATTTCATGGTCTCTAAGTGCAAGAAAGCCTCCGACCACAACATCTCCCACCAGTCCTTCTCTGTGAACAGCAGGTCGAGCAAGACACCTCCCGTGGTAGGCTCACTTATCAGCTGTGTATGGATGAATAGTTATCTTTAGTACTGATCTGCTGATATAGATGACAATACTAATCAATGTATAGATTAAAAGCCACCACAATTCTGATCTTAAAAAAAGGAAATGGGAAAAAAAGAAGAAAAATAAACAGAAAAGAAGGAAGCTAGTTAAAAAGAAGTTAATACCTTAAACTATTTAAGAAAGCATGGACGATATTTGAACACACCTTACAGTAGCACCTCATAGCAGGTCTAGGTCTGAGGCATACTGCTTATTTAAAAAGGTTTGAGAAAAGAGAAAAGGAAGATAGCATGTCTTCCCAGGAAGGTAAAGCATGCTAATTTGAAGCAAGAAGACATCCTTCAAAAAGCTGAAGTTGTTTACAAATGAAGAAGAAATAGAAAGGACCATAAACTCTCTCAGATATAAACAAATAAATAGAAGAACAACTAGCAAAATAAAACTAATACTAAATCCTTCTTCAAACACATCAGGAGTGGGAAGTCTGCCAGAAAGCCCGTAGATCCAATTGATTATCAAGGAATAAAAGAAACATTCAGAGAAGATAAGACTGTTGCAGTGAAACAATGTATTTTTTGCATTGGAGTTCTCTGTTGGAAAAATCTCCTGTTCAAGAATTGTTTTTCATTGGGACTCATCATAGAATATATCTGTGAATGAAGTGACAGTAGATGTTAAGGAATAAATGACAAAATGAATAGCCAAAAAATTTTATCAGAACCAGATGTTATTCACCCCAGAGGTCTGTAGGAGTTCAAGGACAAAATAACTACTACCAGTATATGATGAAAATGTACAGAACTGCTTACATTTAAGTGATGAATAAATAAGATGGGACTTTTCAGACAGAAAACCGAGATAACTTATGGATGAGTGGGGAGACATGACAGATGTCTACAGAAACGCAGAATGCCAGGAAAAAGATCAGCTGCTCAGTGTCTCTTCCAGTGCAAGAAGAGTCATGAAGTGAAGGTATTAGGAACCAAGTTCAAGACAAATGGCAGAAGGAGATTTTTCATCTGGGATAGTAAATATGGAAAACTCATTGCCAAAGGTTGAAGCTTACAGGAGTTCAACTACTTGGAAAGAAGGTATGTTGGGCATCCTGAATTACAGGGAAAAAAACAAGGGAGTCCCAGGGTTGAAAGTAGTCAGATTAGTGATGCAGGCATCTAACAGTACATCCAATATCACTGGCAAATATAAACAAAATATATCCCTACCAAAAGTGGACCAAAGGATGAATGCATTTTAAAGCTATAGTCAAATGAGAGAAGGTGAGTAGGGAAATATTGCGCTAGAAGAAAATGATACAATCACCATATTTCTGCAGCAGAGAGCAATGAAATACATAATTTAAGAAAATTAGCGAGAGAAGATTTTGTGTATATGTTAGGAGCTCAGACAGAATCGTTTATTTTCCAGCAACAGCAAAACAGGCTTGACATTTTTAAATAATATATAGTAGCTGAGATGAAGGGCCTTTCAAATATGCTTCAGTGCACACCAGCCTGAGCAGACTGCAGCAAACTAAGTCAATAGGACTCTCAGCAAGGGAATCGATATGATTTGCAGTGTTCCTGGTAGAAATGTCATTCAAAATTGATGACAAGATTTCTGACCAAATGCTATTTTAGAATAGTCTTTATCATTCTCTTTCTGACGCTACATCTAGTGACTTTTGACCCTCCTCAGAAATGTCCCACTTCCAGCTGAAGACTGAACTAATCTCATGCCGATGTGTGGAATTAACTTAATGAAACTGTAGGAAGATAAAAGATACTTTTGAAAGCCCTCTGTAAAATAAATGACTGTAAGCTAACAATTAGAATCTTAGTACTTCAGCTGCTACTGCAATACAGGAGATAATAGCTCCTTTTTTCAATCTTTTCTGCCTCACAGATGGAAGAATCTTTAAACTTTATGTTCTAAATTACTTTGGAACCTTTATAAAAATAATCACAGATGCTACAAATACCATTTAGAATTTAGTATTATTAAGCTTATTGGCTCTTGGCTGGAAAATTGCTCAGTTTGCTGTAAAAACCCACATTACTTTCCATAAAAAAGTTGCTTTATTGCTACTGTGAGCATTTTGCACAAGAAAATTATTTTTGCTACCTATAGTTGAAAGTGAAGTTGGTAGGAAACTGTTTTGCTGTACCCTGGTAATCTGGCTTTTTGTGAACTTTCACTCTGCATTTGGAAAACCTTGGTTTGAACTCTTTCTGTGGTGAATTTGGGTGGGATTTTGTACTGCAGTTACCAAAGCAGCTGGGCCAGACTCCCCAGCCACTGTACGAGACCCTGAGGAAGGAAGATGAAGAACACAGTATGTATGGTTGACTGAGGTCGTGGTTGTGAACATTTTACTCCTCATTTAGGAAAGAAAAACCCTTTTGGTCTCCCAGTTCTTAATATACACACATCTGCTACCAACATACTGTAATAACGGTCAGTTGTACATAACAGAGTATAACACAGATAATTGTTTATGAGAAAATTCAGATCAGTAAGCTACATTGACTGTTCTAGAGGGCCCTACTGTTGCTCTGCGCATATATTACCTCTGCTCTGTATTAATTAGTGCTAAAACATGAATGACTAACACCTTCAATTAAACCCCTTCAGTTCATGATTTTTACAAGGGATCTAATATATTTAACATGGAAATCCTGAATTAAACAGGACTTAAATTATTTATTCTCCTGCTAAAATCATGCAAAAATGGGAAAAGTGTGTATCCAAAATCAGTGCTTCATCACTTTGATAATCAAAGAAATATAAATGATGAAAATAATGCAATACTCAGCATAAATAAATAATTAAAGTGGATTACTACAGATCCCCCCCTTAATGAACTTATTGTCTGTATATTTTCAATGGCCTAGCCTCAGGCCTGCTTGCAGCTTGGGACAAGATGACAATACTGTATATAAAAAAATAAAAAAGCAAGAAAATAGTCCTGAGATTTTCTGAAAGAAGCTGAAACTTCCAAGTTGGTGGAATGCTAACTTCTGCAAAGGACAATTTAAAAATGACCCCAAGACAAATCACAAACAACTGGGTTCCTATGTGACAAAATAATTACCTAGTACATCACTGACAATACAATACTACAAACACTTCAAGCTGGGGAAAAAAAAAAAAAAAGAAACAGTTAAAGCAACCCTAATATTACACCATCATATAAAAGATGCACAGTGGGCCATATTGTGCCATCTGTTTTGAAAGCAGAACATGAGATTAGTGGGGAGGTACCTTTAAAAGCCAGATGGCACAATGTGACCCATTATTCTTGTAAAGTCGGGGGGGGGGGTGGGAAGAAAGACGTGTGTTTAATCACAGCATAAAAAGCTTAGCTGTGACCCATAAATCAACACATATTTAATGTGTTTTATCTTAGAGGTAGCTAAATATTTTCGTTAAAGCCTTACTGTTTGATGGGAAATAGTTAAAAACATTGATCAGACAGCAGTAGCTAATTACTTTTTAGGAAAAATGTAAGGCATGTTTTAAAGTGAATCCAAACATGACTGGAGAGAGAAGTGTGGAATAGTTGTGAAGGACTGTAGTGCATTGTAGGATGGTGCTATGCCTGACTAGACTCCCTTAAAGTCCAGCACAAAGATGCTCTTATCATCAACATTTAGCAATTTCAGATTTTTCTGAGCAAGTTTGTTTAGTTTTTGTTTGATTGGTTTTGTTTGGTTGTTTTGTTTTTTGTTTTTTTGTTTGTTTTTTTTTTTTTTTTACATGAGGAATACAGGTCATGTTTGAAAATGTTTATTCATAGTATATAAGACAAAGTATTCAGAAATAATTAAGTATTTATTAGATCTACAGCATGTAAATGATAGCTGTAGTTTCTGCTTGTACTGAAGGAGTTCTTCAACTACTTGTACCACAATAAAATTATTAAATAGTGCCAATTCACCTGATGGCAGAGAACATACTCACAAGCACTATCTATCTTTCAGTCATAAAGGAATGAAGCATAACATTCTTCAGTACACAGTAGAACATGTTCTAACCTCTTCTTGAGTCAAATAGTATTTAGCCAGCAGAAGTCTGTTTTCATCTGGAAATGACTTAAGCTCCCTTTGAAGTTCCCTTTAAGGAGAAATAACAAACTCTTCCTCTATCTAGTGAACTTAGCATGAAATCAGACTTCAGTCTCCTAAGGATGTCCCAGATTGTCTTAGTTGCATTGGGCATTTCTATTCTATAATAATTTATTCTGATGACTTTTACAATAGATCTACAAATTTCTGAATTATGCTTTTGGTCAGGAAGCTTTGGTGAGTTCATTCTGGTGAAGAAGAAACACAAAGATACCTCACTCATCTGGAAAAAAATGCCGTCCTTGAGGGAAGTGTTTGTCATGCAGTACTCAAGAATGGGAGGAATGGAGTAGAAGAAAAGATAACATACAACTATGAATAGGGAAAAAAAAATCACTATAGCAAGCTGTACACTGCAAGAATTGGATGGCTTTCCAACAATGATGTTCTTAAGGGTGCAACCATTGCAGAGCACCATGCATTGTATCTTTTTATTAACAGTTTGTCTGTGTTCAGGTGTTCCTAATTTTTAAGTCAATGTATATGTATATAAATGTATATGTATATCTGATAGGTAAAGCAGCTTTGATGTGTGCCTTGAAGCAGAGCTGCCCCATGCTGTTATAGAGTGTTAGCAATCTGTCTTTCACCAATGTTTCTAGTCTCTCACTTTTTGTTTTAATAAAAGTGGAAAGAAATAAACTTGAATGAACAAGGAAACTTAGAAAAAATGCTAGACACTCTGATTGGACATGGCATAAACCAGACTTTTAAGGTAGAACTGCCTAGATTTTCTTCTCATGGTAATGCCCTCAAAGATAAATGTCTTTTACAGCAACGATTTTTTAAAAATATGTGTTTTAATGGACTATGTATCATCCATTGTATCCTTGCACTTCTGCCAGATTTCATTTTATTTCTGTAACTGGCTTATTATAATCTCTGGCTGGTGTCCTCTGCTCCCCGTGAAGTCTGTCTCTTCTAAGGTTTGGCTGTCTGGTCATCTGAATAGTTGCTCTGCTTACCTTGGAGTGCAGTTCACTTGCTCTGTGGTGTAACTGTGTCAACCTCTTTTTCTCGCAGATCCTTTAAAACTTTCTTTCCATGCATAGGCTCAGTTTTTCTCTGGGGAAAGAACAGTCTTTCCCTTCCTCCAGAAGGTCTCAGATAAATCAGATGCTACTGTTTCAGGTTTCTAACATAGAAATAGGGTTCAAAAATACAAACCAGACATTACCTGTCACCGATGCATGAAAAGCCTCTGTATCCTTACAAAAGGGCAACTTTCAAATGTGTTTTTTAGACTATTGATTCTGAGCAATTCTCTAGTTGAACGTATTCTATTGTCTCCTCTGCAAGCCTAGGAGAACCTTCTTTCCACCACCTCAAGACCTAGCCTTGGTTTTGTTTCTTGCTACAAGCAAATTGCTCCCAGCTAACTCTTATTTTAACAAAAAGTAAATGAGAATGAAACTGCATGTATGTTCACTGAAGTGAGGAGCAAGGAGTTGTGTCAACAAGTTACAAAAATTTTCATCAGTTCTAGCCATTATTTGGGCAGAATAACTTAATTATGCAGATTATCTTCTTAATAATTCTGTGCAATCAGCACAATATAGAATATCTGCACAAAGATGGCAACTCCACAGACATTCACATCTGCTCCTCATGGCTTGTTCCAGCTTGGCTGCAAAAAGGCTTGACAAAGATGCCCCAATGAACTTAATTCATAGAAAGTCCAAGAACATCTTGACTGCCTATGACAGTGTATGATTATTTTTCTTTATTACTTCAAAGAAATCAGTTTCTTATGAAGCAGCTCTTTCTAACGGAAAGATCTTCCAAATAGGACATATTGCTCCACTAGTTTTTAAGATACTATAAGTGATACAAGGCAATGAAATTAACACTGTGTCTTTTATAGTTGTTTTTGGTTTGGGTTTTTTTTTTTTTTTTAAAAAAGGAAATAATTTTGAAAGAAGTTAAATAATTTTCTCATGAGACCATAGAGATTTCAATTAAGCCAATATTCAGATGCAGGATGAAGTTTACTGACAAAAGACAGTTCTAAATAGTACTGAGATTCATTGTTCAGGGTTTGACATATATAAAGGCAATTTGCATTCAGAGACCTTGTTTTGGCAATCTCCAAAACTGCAGGTAAATACCTTAGCCACCTGTTACACAAGGTCTTCAAACAACAGGGTTTTTATAACCATATCTTGTATTGCAGAAGTTTTAGAGGATGGAAAATGCTCTCTTGCATAAATGCAGTGAGCTCTTTGAGGCAAACCCCAGAAATATTTAGTCAGTTAAATACAAATAATTATGGACCTCAGCTGAATTACAGCCCTCCATATGCAAACATTTTTCAGCTGTATATGTATGTATCTGCACCAGCACAGAAAAGTATTGGAGGTACACATATAGCAGTTCAACTCGCGGAACTGTGCACTCTCGCAGCTAACCTGAGTGCACCTCTAGTTTTACATTTATATTGATAAAAGAACTTTAGGACTTTTTCTTGGACTGACATTTGATCTAGCTTTAGATTGATAAGAGAGAAGAAAGGTAATGGTTAAGTTAAAACCATGTATCTTAAAGTCACGAGTCGTAGTTTTTGAGGGTTTTAAGATTTGCCTCTTGGCTTCTTGTTTTCAGCAAGAAGAATAAAAGATCTGAAAGGCAATGTTTTGAACTTTACCATAAGAAATTCTGTTTCTGGGTTTGGGATTTGACACACACCTAGTTTCAAAGGAGCTATATACAATCATTTTGGAAAACTTTTTTTCTCCTTGACTTCATCAGAGAGAAAACTATGCCTGGAGAAACAACTAAGGAAGTCCTTTAAAAAATCAAAGGCACATCTTTGTAAGATGCTTAGCTTGCAACGCATCACAGGGAAGACTCAGAAACTCAAAATATGAAGGTAAATATATTTACTATAGCCCAGCCAAAAAAAAAAAAAAAAAAATTAGCTCAAAATGAGAATTGTTTTAGAGAAAATAATTAAAACAGGAAACTCTTTCAGTTAGGTAGCTTTAAAGTGTGTTTAGTATTCTATCAAATTCTTTTTCTTTCTAACAGGCATAGTTTCAGCCAGTTAATACCATTCCAGGAGGGAAACATCCTGAAAATTATTTTGGCATATAATTTGACAAACTCTTAACCTTTAATAAGGAGAGAAAAGACAACATTGACTTCTGAAGAAGCAATTCCCAATGTAAAAAAAAGTGATGAAGGCGTTAACCTGCTCTAATTAGTGTGGCCTATAGCCTCAGCAAGATAAGTTTATCCTCTAATATCTGAATATCTGACATAGTTCAGAAAAGTATTGAATAATTACTAAGATGTAGTCTTAACCTTCCAAATAAGTTGTTAGCACTTTTGCAAACCTTTACACTAGGGACTGTGTTATGCTGTAGAAGAAATAATACTGCTCACTAATAATCAAATTAATACTTTAACCTCATCTGGTAGTTTCTGGTGTAAATAGTCAAGCTGGCAGTTGCATAGGTAGATAAGAGAAGAATGCTTTTATTGTTGGTATAATATTTTAATCTGTGTACAAAAAAGCCCCAAACATTAAGCTATGTTTGTTTTTCGTCTACATAGGAAAACAAAACAAAACAAAACAAAAACAAACCAACTTTTAGAAAAAAGGGAAGGTATTCCCCCCTTATCCACTTGCATGGATAACTGCAAAATGCAGACATGACTTGACCACTAATCATTAAATCACAGCAATAGGTAGGTTGGAAAGGACCTCTGGGTTTCCTCAGGTCCAATCTGCTGCTCAAAGCAAGGGTAGCTAGAGCAGGGTTCTCAGTGTCATTCTCAGGTAAATGTTGATCACCTCCAAGGACGGATATCTTACAGTCTTTCTGGGCCCCTGTTTGGTCATTGTCATTGTGATAAAGATTTTTGAGGCAGAATTTCCCATGCTTTAGCTTATGGCCATTGCTTTTCACCCTTTCACCATGCACTTTTGAGTAAGTACAGTCACTCCACACACTCCCAACTGTCCCTACACCCTCCGAACAGGTAGTTACAGACAGCAGTGAAGTCTTCCCTTTCCATACTCTTCCCCAGCCTGAGCCAACCCAGTGCCTTCTGCTTCCCCTTGTGCATCCCGGGCTCCAACAATGACCATCATAGGGACCCTCCACTGTACTCACTGCTGTACATCAGGGTCTGTCCTACACCAGGAGCCCACATCTTGGGACAGCACATCAGGAGTGGTCTCTCCAGTGCCAAGCAGTGGGGCAGGATCATTTAGTGCCGTCTGCTGGTCACTCTTTCTCATAGAATCAAAAGGACAGTGCTGTTATGTCTGCACTCTATATACTTGAGATATCTAAGGAATATGAAATTAATTGGTTTAAAAAATGGACAAAAATTGGGGAATAATAGAATTTATATTTCTTTAGCTTTTGTAGCAGCACTTCTCACTTTTTTAAAAAATGCATTAAACTTTTTTCCTGAGAAAAATTATCAATGCATATTTCTGAACCAGAACCTTGGCAGACTTTTTTTACCTTTGATACTGCTTCATGAAGATCATAGACAACAGAGTTTTGTTCTCATTTATATTGAAATAAAGTTGATGTTTTAAAAACTCAAAATTAAAGACTCAAATTAAAGACTCAAAACCTCATTTGGTTCACATAACTTCTAAAATTAAAACTTTATTAGGTAGTGAATTGATGTATTGGTTCAGAGGATCAATGCTTAAAGTCAATGGTAATTCCTTCATCACCACAACTACCTGCTCCAGTGAGCATCAAATAAGATTTCTGAGTTTTATTAGAAAAAATTCTAATGAGTTATGCTAAAACATATGGAATTTCAAACTTCCTTAATTAGAAGTCAGGGTTAAAAGTAATAACTTTGCTAAAAAGAAGAAAGCAGTTGCTCACTCTTTATAAGACATGTCAGAAAGAGGACGACATAATTAACACAGGCATGACTGTGAAGAAAACTACAAACACTTTCTCTAAAGCATACTTTTTGTATTTTATTGTGCCAAATGTACCTATTGGCTTTGTAAGCATTGTTGACGTACTGGAGAAATACATGATAATACAGCATAAGATTCTGACTGACTAGAGAAATTCCTTTTATGACACCTTCCTTCAATATGGTAATATCATTACAATGGAATTAGTGATACCTTATTAGCCAAGTTTATATTGGTTATATTATGTTGGTTATACAATATTGGTTATAGAAAACCCTTCAATTTACTAGAAGCCATATTTGATTTTCTCAAACCTGTAAGGTTCCATGCAACTTTGTGGCCTAAAGGAGTAGTAAATTGTATGTACAAATGTTGCTATATACCATGCAAGCTTTTTAGCTCCAATTTTTCCTTGTAATTCCCTCAACATTTCTATGAGGCAAACGAATATCACTGTAGGTGAAACTGTGATTCATCATAAAAAGTGTAGCTCAGCTGACAATCCTGAAAGTAGAGAGAAGAACTAAAATATGAGATTATGAACTTCTGGGCACCTTTGAGACTCCAGAAAGCTTTCATAAATCAATATATTCTATGCTGATAACTTTTGCCCTCAGTGAATTGAATTCTTTTGGAAGGAAGTTTTTAGCAAAGACTTCAAGTCAAGGTTTTCTATGGGAAGTCTCTTTTTGACTAATTCTCTGGCAATATCATTATAAAAATTTTAGAGGTTTTACTAGATAAATTTGAACTCAAAATACATGCATGAAATCATGTAAAAAAGTTGTAACTTTGAAAATGACACATCTAACTTAGAATAGAAATGATACTCTTTCTAGGCTTTACTGATGCTTACCAAATACCTGCTTAATACTCCATTTATCATCATTACCAAAAGATTTTCACTGATTACAGGCGAAACCCATTGTATTTTACCAAATCAGTTCAGCTTCTCTCCAATTATGTCCTTGGTGAAAGAAATAAATGATAAATAAGAGTCTTTAGGAGGAACATAATAGAATCCATCACTAATAAGTGACACTGATATGTAGACGTCAAAGCAGCAGTTCTTGGATTAACAGATGTGGTGGCATCAGGACTATCAGCAGGAACAGATTGTTCTGGGTTGCAGATGAGAAAATAATTCACAGATAATTATTTAATTGATGGTTTCAGCTATTTCTTTCTGTTCAAAAAATGTCCTCTGTCTCTGCAGTTACATTCCAAAGTCTTTCTTGCTACTATTGTTTCTTTAGGGGCAGAAAGTCTCAGATGACAGGCAGTAAGGCTTTCTTTCAGTCATTCAAAGAGTAGCAATAAGTGGAAAGAGGTAAAGGCACTCCAGCCATTTAAAACCTGTGTTTTCCTAGGCCACATAGACCTTGTTTGATTCAAGTTTGGCAGTGTATTTATTGTACTGCAGAACTGCAGTTTTGTCACATTAAGTGGTGGATTGTGTTTCAAAAGGGTCCAAGGTTTCATCAAATTGTGTACCCTTCCATGTGACAGAGACTATTTCTATGTGTGATCCAAATGCTTGCTTCCTGTCTAAATATGCAATAGCAACAGACCAAAAGCAAAAATACTCCTGAAAAAATGGCCATGAAAATATTTATAGCAGGAAAGCAACAAGTCAAGCTGATCTTGTGCTGTCATTTTCCTTCAGACTGTTAAATCCCTCCATTTCCCCTCGTAAGGGTCTGTATTCTGCTAAGTGATGAGGGAGCTGTGATTGATCACAAATGCTGCAATATAAAGGGGAAGAGAGGTGCATAAAGTGGAAGGGATTGTTCCTTCTCTGAGGGTAAAATAGCAAAACACATACTGTGATCTAAATAGGAAGCAGAGGAATAATAAATTAATTTAGTCATTATACCTATATATTCACAGATAATATCAATATTAAGAAACACTACACTGTGTGCTTTTACAAAGGAAATCAATAAGACATTCTCAGATCTTGATTTAAATCACAGTAAGATAAAGTCTAGGTGTCTGTCAGTGATTTGGAATACTTCACAACACAAAATCTGCAAGATAGCTAAATGCAGACCTACAAAAATAATTACCAATCTATTGACTCTTAAGCAGTAGTAGTTAACTAATAGCTACATCTTTCCAAAACTTCTGTAAGGCAGTCTTGTCACCATAACTCAAAGTGGGAATACTGAGATAAATAGGACAGCATTTTTCTGATCAGGTTTAAAGTTGGAGGTGTCCATAACTATTCCAGAATAAATGCAGTATAATATTATATATATACATGAAGTTCATTGTCACAGTGATTCAGTGATTAAAAGCTGTAATTCAGCTGAATCAAATTAGTTGGAATGTTCAAGCTGTGATATCCTAGCAACACCAGAGTCACACTAGAATAAACTAGTATACTTCAGTTCTGTTAGGATTTTTTGTTAAGTGGAAAATGAAATATTTCAGAATTTATATTTCTTCTGTTCATTATTTCAAATTTGCAAAATTACCTTTCCATTAAATTGGCAGAAAATTTGTAAGCAATCCTTGTAGAAAGATATTGTAAAACAATTCTCTGTAAAATACAATTCCATAAGTCATGCTTTCATAATATTAATATGCTTTAAAATTAGGTGATCAATATGGACCATTTGAGTAACTTGATTATAAAAGACACTGTAATGAAAACTTGTGTTAGAGTTTGGGGTGATTTACTTGAGAGATATGTTTCATACTTGGGAATACAGATATTATACATAAAATGATATTTAAAGTTGTCTAAAATACTTTTATGAGAAGAATATTTTTGGAGGAGCTTCAAGCCAGTAAAATTTCTCTTTTCCTTCTATCACAAGTTCAAAGGAGAAAGACTTGCATTGTTAGAGATAAAGGTTTATATAAGAAACCTCTTGGAAAGGTCAAGTTCTGTAAATTTGAATTCTAGAACAGCCAGTTGGGCATTTAAGTTACAATAAACCCAAAATTCCAGACACTCAGAGTCAGCCAATAAAATGCAGATGATAATAAAACGAGGCTCTCTTGTCATAAAACATATGTCACTGTTTGTTAACAGTGGAAAACAGTAATACAAAAAAATGTCAACTAAATCCAGTGGTGACCACTCCCACTCAAATCTCCTTTTCAGGTTTGTTATTAGCAATGATAGAAATTTGAGTATTCAGGCAATGGTTTCGCAAATGTCTACAGAAAGAAGAATTTAATAATCTCAGGCAGTCAGGGGAGGAGTAATATACAAATATTTACAAAACCTATGCCTCATGCCAGATTCTTGTTTGTTCAGAGACAAGCAAGGCAAGCAACAATACGTCAGCCTTTGCAGACAGGATTTAATAGAGATTGCATTTTGGCTCATTGGGAACTGACCAATAAACAAACTAAACTGATATGTTTAATGTGGGATGGATTTTTCTTTGATATAATGAGGCAAACAGGTCTTCACAGAATCACAGAATTATGCAGGACTGTAGCACTACAGGACAATTTGGGCCAGCACAGACTCAGGAGGTCTCTATTCTGACCCATTGTCCAGAGTAGGTTCAGCTGTGTGGTCAGACCAAGTTGCTCAGGGTTTCATCCCACGGAGGCAGGAAACTTCAGCACCACTTCCCTGGGCCTGGCCCTGCTGCCTGGCTCTTCTCATGGGAAAAAAAAGTCTTTCTTAGTTCTTTTTGAGGTTATATTCATGGTGAACACGCTTTCTGAAAATTGGTATTGCTTAACCAGCAACTCTCTGTTACATTGTGTTATATTTAATTGTGCAGTCGATAGAGTCATGCATAACTCTAGGCTTTATTCTGTGTTTATCAGGAACACGGCAAATTTCTAGGCCTTATCTTAACTTGCAAGTCCTGTTTAACTACAAGACAAAGGAGAATTTTCTTTAGTGTTATGGATCAAACATTGTTACCTCATGCTTAGGAAACATGAATGCTGCATGTGGTAGACTTCCATAATGACTCTTAATGTTTTCACTTTGGGAGAAACCAAACTGCTTCAGAAGACTAAGTTAAACTAGGAGAAGGAGATTTAATTACTTCTACTTTGCCAGCTGCCAGGTTGTGCTGAAATTACTGTGGCAGGTATGACCACATCCCAGTTGAAATATAGAGGTTAGCCTTACCCGTTGATGCCAGATACATCTTTTGCAAGCAGAACCATGCTTTCTCTGCTTACATCAAGGAGGAGGCACATTCCTCTGGTTCATCATGCGGATGAAACATACGTTTAAGCTGGGACTGAGCTCAAGGCAGTATGTCCTATCAAGAAGAAAGGTATGTTATATCAGGCTCAGACACTACTGTGTGACTGTAGTCACATCTATCACTAGACGCTGATACGGACTTAACAGAAGTGGGATATGTGTATGAAGGACCAGGTTTTTTAGGAGTTTTGTTCTTTTTTTCCTTCTGAAATTTAAGAACAAATTCTCTCTGTACTTGTGACAAAATAATGTTCATTTCAACATAAGAAAAATATGACAGAAGGTAAACTATGCCATGCATCTGTCTCCTCCAACCTCTTTCTTTCAGGTCTTCAGAAGGAAAGAAACAATTTTAAGTTCCAGTATTCTAACCACCAGTCTTCTTTCTTGGCACAATGTTCCTACTGTCTGGATGAGAAAGATCAAGAAATATCACTGAGAGCCTGCTGGACACATTGCTAGCTCTCTGTGTCCCAACTACCTCCAAAATTTGGAGTTCAGAGGTACACTTGGTCAGTATTTACTGATTTGAATACTGCTGGTCTTGCCTGAATGAGGAGACAGAGCTCTGGGTTTAATACATAGATTGGCTGTGCTGACTGAATAAGGGTCTAGCAATTATTCTAAGTTCTGCATGACTAGCAGGCAAGAGAGCTGCCTGCTTTCTTCACCCCTTTTCTAGACTAGCCACTAGTTACAAATTTGGTGTTTGAGATCTAAGACAGCAACAACCAACTACAGAAAAATTTCTCCTTCAAACTAGTTATCCCTGGCTTTTCAGAAAGAAAAAAGAGATAAAAAAAGGAAGGAAGGAAAAAAAAAAAAAAGATAATTTGCTATGTTATTTTGGGAATTGTTGTGGTTTAACCCTGGTAAGCAGCTAAGTCCCACACAGCCGCTCGCTCACTCCCTGCTGGGAGTTAGAAATCCAAAACACAGTATGAGCTACTATGAAGAAAATTAACTCTATCCCAGCCACAACCAGTATGGGAGTATAAAAGGGAAACAATAGTTTATTTCTTCACAAAGTTAAACTGATTTTTCATACGTCATTTAAGCCTTGATCTTGGGAGCCAAAACTCCAGTTCCGCTTCTTGGTCTCTGCTGCCCATGTTGTACAGATATAAACTCTGTTCTGTCCTCCCACATGTCTGCTCAATTTTTTTCCTGAGACAAAGAAAGGAATCAATGCTGTATATAAGTTCAGATTATCAAGAAAAAAAAGGTCATGCAACTAATAAAATATGTTAATTGAGATGTGTGCACCCCAGTTTGGTCTCTCAGTGTTTCAGAGCGCATTTTGTTTTCTTTTTTTTTTTTTTTGAGGAACTACTACTAATTCTATTTAACACTGAAACAAAAGCATTAGAAACAGGATGAAAACAATCTGAAATACATCAAAAATAAAGACTATCTTGATCCTAATTATATCATTTTGATACAGCAGATATATAGAGAATCATAGAATCATAGAATGGTTTGGGTTGGAAGGGACCTTAAAAATCATCTAGTTCCAATCCCCCTGCTGTGGGCAGGGACACCCTCCACTAGACCACTTTGCCCAAAGCCCCATCCAGCCTGGCCTTGAACAATTCCAGGGATGGGGCATCCACAGCCTCTCTGGGCAACCTGTGCCAGTACCTCACCACCCTCACAGTGAAGAATTTCTTTCTAACATCTAATCTAAATCGACCCTCCTTCAGCTTAAACACATTACCTCTTGTCCTGTCACTACACTCCCTGAAGTATATATACATATACTGAATTAAGGAACTTAATCAATACCATGTTTATCAAGATGCTAAGCATATTTACTGCAGATTTGAGATGTATGATAGTGAAAAAACAATACAATCAAAAAGTATGTAGGAGACTAGAATTTGGACAGCAATAATTTCCACTGAATCCTTATTAGCCCATGCAATATTCTTTATATGTTCCTGTACCATTTCAGAACTCTTTCTTCTCAGAACAGCTTCTTAATGCTTTAACTGTAATAAGGCATCAGAAGCTTTTATAAACTTAATGAATACTTCAGTTATCATGATTACAAAACACCTTTGGAAATCAGAAATATTAAATTCCTATTAAATACATGTCTCTAAAAGTTCTTTTTTATTAAATGTCTAAGATGTTGTTTTAAATTGCTGTAAGACAGGCAAGATATATAAAGTGTTTTTTCTACCATTGTACAGCTGACATTATGGTTTAAAAGGAAAAGGTCCTTTTCTTCAAAACCTAAATACAGCATTATTTTGTATTTCATCAAACTGGAGACCGATAATATTTATGAGATCATTAGGGTCTGAATGAATACTTCATTGACTTAATAAAGCTTGGATTTGCCCATTACCTTGCTGGCTTTCTTTTTTTCCTTTTTGTATATTCTATTGTTTACTCTGCATAATTTAAGCATGTCAGATGAAATCTGTAATTTTGCTTTAGAGATTGTTCTTCATTCTACTTTGCTGTTAGTAGAAGCGGGAAACATAATAGAGGTGATGAAGAAAATATGCACGGACACAAATCACTGCTTGAACCCCATGAGGTTTCCAAGTGGTTTTTGAGCTAAAAGACCATACCTTATGTTCTTTTATTTTCACTGTAGGTTTTCTAACAAATTGACAACAAAAATAAATTTCTTCTTCAGAAACCTCACCAAGCTTGATAACTATGGTTATTTCCATTTAGTATAAATGCAGAAGTTAAGTGGCATAATCAAACTGCTGTAGTAAGTTAGTGGCAGAAATCACTACAAGGCTTATCACTGCTGCATGCCAACTTTACATTTACATGAAGACTGGTTTGAATGGACTGAAGACAAATGGAAGCGCTGCCAGTAGAAAGTGGGCAGTCTTTCTCTGGATGTGCTTCAAATAAGGGCAATGTTTTGCACATTGCTGAATCCTTTCCTCACTCCTCTCTAGACCTGGGACTGCTGCCACTACCTTCTCACCACCCTTCAATGTGTGATAGACCTTCTTTGCTTGGGCAGTTTGCCTCTGCTTAAGCAGGTCCTTGACAGAACCTGGAAAACAGCTCTAATGAATCTGCACTTGTAGAGAAGGAAATTGAAAGACCAAAACTCCAGATAACTAGTGAGACGTATTAACTTTTTCTGGTTTGACCATCAGCTTAACATTTAGCACCTTTTTAAAAAAAATAAATAAATAAAATTGAAACTCAAAACATAGGGTAAAATAAAAATAAATAGAAATAAAAGAAAATGCTCAAGGAATTGCATTTCTACTGCCCCATATTATGATTTATGTTGTTCTTCATGGAGGAAAAGGACAGCTCCAATATAAGAAAGAGAGATTGGATGCGGAAATATTTAGTAATTTTCTAATGGCATAAGCCCCTTCACTCAGATTCACAACATCTTTATTGTAAAATAAAGGCTGAAGTAGCTGGAGGCAACTAAACCAGTAAGGGAGTTAACTGTAGGGAAAACACATCTTTATTAAACAGCTGTACAAGTACTCATGGCGGAAAATATCAAATAGGTGGTCACGCCTGCTTGTTTTGTGCATGTGGCCAAAGTATGCAAAAGAGTATCCACCCTCTCACCCCCACCATAAGATCCATTTTTCTGCAGGGATGTGTGGTTTCTTTATACCATTTTCTTGCCTCCTGTGAAAGACCAGCTTGCAAGTCAGATTCCTACACATCCCACTGGTGGCTGCAAATAGAATTCTAGCCTGCTTCTGTTTTTTAGAGTCTGCAGCAAGTATTACATTTTAGAGGACTACATTTGACACGTTTAAACTCAAAGGATATCAAACTTTATTTCTCTTGACAGCAAGAGTAATTGCTATGATGTGCAATAAGACTGATAGAGAAGTTCTGATCTGTTTGCTTACCCCACTTTATAGCACAATCTTTCCTGCAGATCAATGTTTTGATGGATGAATACAAAAAAGAACATTTTTTTTTCTGGGATAAGCACATATGGAGAGATCTTATCTCAGTTAAACCGGTGTAAATCTGCCCTAACTGCAGTAAAGTCAGACTATTTGCCTTGGGATTAGAATGTAACCTCTTATGTGAGAAGATAAATAGTTCAGGGCTGCTTAGAAAGATACCTTTGTTCCCACCTTTGTATAGCTTTCAAGAAATTTAAATTTCCCTTTACATCTTGAAAATATCTGTTAAAGGAATATGCATCCTTTCTTAAAGTACTCAATAACACTCATTTTACATTTTAAGCAAATCTTCCATAGTGAAAAATGAAAGGCAACTAACTCCTCAGCATCAACGAGGTTTGTTCTTTTCCACTGATCATCTGTACCATAGATACTACTGGTTCATTTGTTGTGAAGGATTAAGAAGACATGTATTTCTACACAGAGACAGAAAAACCCATTACAAAATGCAGTCAAAACACATGTCAGTTTGTGTCCATTCCCCTCACAGTACAGGAGGTGTTTGGATTGCCAATAAAAGCAGTACTGAGGAAGGCATTTTTCTTCCCACTGCTGTTGTTCTGGCCACAAGAGACAAGCAACTGTTGGGAAGACTGATTTTACAGAAAAGCAATAGTAATATCTGTGATTCCCATATATATATATATATTTAATTTTTTGGGGGGAGGAGTGTTTAAATCTCAAAGTATACAATTTGTTCTGTTGGGCTGACACAACAATAATTGTGAGATACTGACATCAGTTCTTAGAAGATGACTCAACAACTAGTACAGTTCTTTATTTAATCCTTCCCCTGGCAATCCGAAAAGTGTATAAGATACTCAATAAAGTATAAAAAGTAAAACAGCAAAAGTAATTAGACCCCACTCAACATAATCCTAGCCACTCTTACTACAGAAATAACCAATCTGCAAAGGACCAAGCACATAAAAATTATATTGCATGACATCATCAAGACATTTTCTCATGTGGAATGAAACATTAAACATTTAAGATAAGGGAGAAAATAGTATGTTTAGGAGAGCTCACATGTCTTTTCTTTCCTTCTTTCTTTCTTTCTTTCTTTCTTTCTTTCTTTCTTTCTATTATTTTTTAACAGGACTTACACTAACGTACAGGATTTACACAAACCATAAATATGACAACACTCAAATAAAAAAAGTTAAACACACAGAAACTCACAAATCCACATATCGGCTAAGTTCTGCCATGAGAAATAAATAAAAGACTCAGTTTATGTCATTAAACTTTGCTGTTATCAATTACTATGCTCAGCAGAGCATTGAGAAGCTTTTGAAATGAAAAATTAGTGGTGAATGAACATCTGAAGAAGGTTTAATTTGCATAAGCATACAAAGTTATCCTGACTATCTAAGCCTTTAGGTAATCAGAGTGGGAAGAAAGCTATTTCCCTCCCTCATGACTTCCACTAAATAATCTCATATGTGGCAAAGCTCCGCTCCCCTCCCCTCCCCTCTTTCCCAGCTCCATTCCCTGCCAGGGAATTTCTTTGTTGAGCACAGGTACAAGTAACAGCAGGTGCCTATAAACGGAGAAGAAATCTATTCCTGTGCTTTCACAACTGAACTGCTTTCAAGGGGTAGGGCCATTCAATCTCTGACTGTTTTGGCCTCTTAGAAAGGCTGTTAAGGGAAGGAAAAACAAGCAGGTGAAGAAGAATGGTGTGCTTTCTCCTTAGCAAATAAATCTAGAAATACCCATAGGAATTGTTACCTGAAGTCTTGGAGGTTGACTTGTATGTCAAGTTAGCAATGAAATAAGCCTTGGGAAAGGCACTTTAATGCCTGAAACTTTACTTCCATTCCCTGATGAGTGTGCATAGCCCAGCTTCCAAACAGCACAGTCAGCTCCACAAGTGAGCAGCCTGTTTTAAGACCACTGCTGACCCCCTCAAAACAAAAAGAACTATGACTCATCTCATGTACTTATTTGTCTTGGAATTTATGTATTGATGTTTCAACAAGAAAGCTGAATGAAATTTTGTACAGTTTAATGAAAGAATTTTCTTCTTTTTACCTCTTAATTTTACCAACATATTTTTCATCTGGGTGAAAATGATGGATATCGTGGTTGAACGTAGTACTTCAGTACCTGAATCTATGATGTTAATAATGAATGCCTACAGGATAACTTTATTACTTTGAATAAATCATAAATATCATGGGGGGATGGGTGGGAAGAAAGTGACAGCTTATCAAAAAATTAATTTCTTTCTCAGCTCATATAACATATTTTCAAAAAATCTAAATGATTCCACTAATCAGCACATTACCTTGAGTTAAAAAGTGAGTGTGAACACTAGCGAAAGAGTAATTACCATTTTATAGCCTAAAATAGATCTATTTTTCTATTAAATGTGTAATTTTATTCAATTTTGTGTTAATATGTAAATTATCTGTTTCATTTCTTTAACAAGTGATCAATAAATCCATGCATTTGAAATCACAATAAATCTATCTGAATTATTGCTTTACAATACTTCCTTTGACTTCAAATCTGTGAGACTTTCCAAGTTTATTTTATAATTTAAAAATGCTTCCTCTTTATGGTAACAACAATTATGTTGAGTCTTAAACTCTGCACATTTATTTTTTCATAAGTGCTTTGAACTTCCTTGATTTCATGTAAAGAAGTTTTCTTGTCTTTAATTCCATGTGAATCCCAATGTCAGAATTACTAAAACTTCTCAATTTAGCCATTTTGAATTTTTAATTTTTTTTTTTTTTTTTTTTTACTTTCAGTCAGAATAATTACCTTGAATCTACGTAAGATTTGTAGTTCCCTATGAGTGGAAACGGTAGAAACTTCATCTCATCCATCTCATTGTAACCCACATTTTGTGTCTTGGCTGAGATCTTTATCTGAAGAAAATTTCTGGTGATTCAATTCTCCAATTACAGACCTGCCATGATGATTTTATCAAATAACAAGACTGACCAGTTTTCCTTTCAGAAAACAATATCAGATACACAAATATTTAAAGTATTTTTATTATTGATTTTAATACTCTAGTAAAACTTGAATTTGGTGAATATTATTACCCTATACCATGCTTACTGTTCTGGTTAGAAGACCTTTTTTTTTCTTTTTTGTAAGAGCACAAAAGTAACTATTTAAGATTATGTTTAGAGCAATTTGATTTTGTGGTCACAGACAACTTGAAAGTACAGACCATGGCACATTGAGGCATGCTGCTTCTCTTGGAATACTGACATGAGACAGTACAAGAAAACTGTTTAGCAAGTCCAGCTGGTATGGAATAAATGAAACTGTAATTACTGGAATTGTACTATTTATTTACCCTTAAATTTACGAAAAATTGTCCCAAAAGCTCTGAAACCGAAACCCCTACAAAAAAACCAAATGAACAAAAAAAACCCCAAAAAACCAAAACAACCTATAAAACCCCCCTAAACTTCAGTTTCCTAAATGAAGCTTCTAACAGCTGAAACTGCTTAAAGTCTTTGAGTCTGCAGAATACTATTTCCTACTATTTTCCCCCCTCACATCTCTTATACATTCAATGCACTGATTATTCCTTTAAAAATATAGATTCCAGAAGTATTTGAATAAATGTTACTGTACGGAACTGGAAGGATCTTTATAAGTATGAAATCTATTTCTCTATAGCCAAGACTTTCCACATCAGCTGCATTTCCACTATTCCTCTATTTGAGATCTGGAGTGATCAAATGATGAGGGTGAAACTTTTTGGAGTGGAAGACATTCCTTTCAGATTTCTCCCTGTTATAGAATTGTTAAAAACACCATCATGTACAGGGCAAAATGCAAGACTCATGTCTTTCCCAGGAGAATAATAAAATAGCACTATAAATTATTCATAATGAATAAACCTTCTGCAGGTGAAAGGAAATAGGAGGCATTTCTGCCTCATGAAATACGGTTATTCTCCCTACAATATATAAGGAGAATACAAGGATCCAAAATACTGTTATCTCAACATGGTTAGATTAATGCTGTTTTAGATTAACTTACACTAGATAAACAAAATGTTTTGAAAACATTTGATGGGAATGTGCTTATGGGTGAAGATATTCCTGAATTTCTTATAAAGAGGTTACACCTGTTTCCATTGCAGTACAGTTTTTGAGTTATCATCATTTTTATTTCAACTGCAGGATAATACTCATAGTGCATTGTACTCACAAAAATAATGCCCTTCTGAGCCAGTCTGAGCCACCGTTTAGCATATGCTTGGTGTCCTGAGATTGAAAACAGCCTAAGTATCTACCCTTCAATAGGCTACCCTAAAGAGAATGAGGAAAGACCAGAGTAATTTGTAGGATCAAACCAGCAACCATTACAGCAGATGTCATTTTCTTGATCTGGCTGTACTAGCTGACAAGAGTACCACCTTAACAGGCTTATGTTTTTTCGCTGCATGGCAAACATCAAAACCTCAGGTCTGATGTGTGCTTCCCAATATGCATCAGGCAAAATTAATTGTTCAACTTACTTTCACTGACATTTTAAAAATAACCGTTTATCTCTCCAACGTAGTTCAGAATGAACTGATAAAATTACAAGTGGCTGAAGTTAGGATAAATACTCTCTACAATAATAAATAATTGAAAGTCGTAATTTCTTTAGTTGGTGCAGTTATTTCCAAAGCAAGGTAAGTCAGTTGCTTCAGAGTAATCTAAAAGCTACTCAAAAATTGCAGTGGTTGTAGGTCATCCCAAAAGATGTCCTAACAAGCAGACCAAGTCAGGGTCAACTCTTACTTTTGTAAAAGAAAAGGTTATAACATGACAGTGCATATTGTACAGTTGTGCTTGCAAATGGAATGGATAATAACATTTTTTGCCACAGTAATAGTCAAACAAGCCAAATATAATGTGGCAAATAGCGATAAAGGGGAAAAAAATGGCCTATTTGCCAAGGTCCTACACCTGGGCTGTGACAACACTAGTTGCAGAACTTGCATATCTTGCTTCTTTTCAACAAACAGGCTTGTTCTATTGTATGTGGGAAAGGAAAAGCTGATAATGAAAATTAGAAATTCCTGAACCCTCACTTTCTATTTGTAGTTAGATCAAACTAATATTAAAGGTAGAATTGATATATCTGAATCTTTACAGAAAATGCTACAACTTAATAAGGTGGGTTCCTTTTTTAGCTGAATTTCTGTTATCACACTTGCAGGTCTGGATGTGAAATGACAGTGCCATTATTGTTATCACTGTTCTTTATCTGCTGAAGGACATTTGAGCTAAAGCAGTGCAAAACTTCTGTGACAAATTCCCAATCCATGGTTAACTCACCTAACTTCAGATCTTACTAAAAAAATGAGGGTTTTGCTACTCCCATTGGCAAGTTTTTCTGGTGCTTAATCTTTTTAAGACTTTTTAGGAATATTAGACTTTTCCTAATTGTATTTTTCCCTTAATAGTAATATTGTACTGCAAACAGTCCTTGTGATCTCTTCTTACCAACCATTGTCTTTTGAAATACAAACAAAACACAAAATCTTTTGCTCTACTGAATGACAACTTTTCCCCCACCCTCCGGATTAATTTACCCCAGTTCCATACTTCTTTGTTAGCTAATCCAATGCTTGCAACTTGATCCCAGTTCACTTTGAATAACTCTTGTTCTTTGTGCCTTGTTTCCCAATCTGCCCTTGCTCCCTTGCCCATGTTCACTCTGTGAATTACACAGGTCCTTCAGCTCTTCAGCCACTGTCATTCTCCTTCACTTTAGTTTGCATTCATTCATATAAATGCATTGAATTAATGGCTATACATTACAGTTTACTTAAAGTTATGATTTTCTGTTTCTTGTCATCAAATCTCTAACCTTCATAATAAAAATTCAGCAGAGTTCAAAGAAAACAAAAGTGTATTAAAAAGTTGTCAATTGCAGTTTTAAGCTATGCCAAGAAAATAAGTTCTCCTCTCAAGTGTGGTCTTGAAAAATGATCTTTTTAAGCAACAGTTTTGTTCAGGTTTCTAGCAGGAGTGTGCTTGTTTCGTGCTCAGAAGAATGTATAAACTATTATTATATATACCATACAGGCCTAGCTTTAATTCCCTTTAAAATAATCTAATCTGAAAAAGAAGGTATTTAAAAATATTCATTAGAATAAGAATAATGGTTTTGCTTTCATCTTCACAGTCTTTTTATTTCCTGAGAACATTTGTACAAGGGCCATTTGGTCTTCAAAACCATTCCAAGAAAAGGCCAAAGTGATGCAATTTTTATTCAGATGTATCAGTGCAGATGTTTAAAACTAATTTCTCCAAAGTTATCATAAAATCTTTTTGATCTTGCTACTACAGTTGAAACAAATTTGAATTCTCCACTGCAAGAGGAAAAATAACACACTCTGATTTCTGATGCAAAAGAAGCAAGTGGTCTGTGACGTTAACTTGTGAAACAGGGAGTTACTGTGTATTTATGAGTAGTGTAGAAATGAGTACTGGTGTAGTATTCAGTAGTTCAGATTACACAGATTATACAGAGAGTAAGCATAATAAATAAGTGTACTTTTCTACCCTTCTCCATGATTCTCAGTCTTCCTTGAGCCTTCTCTGTTCATGATGTAATCCCCTCTGTCTGACTTCAAGTATTGTCCACATCCAATCTCACATGAACTTATTTAAGCATTCTTTTTAGATACTGGTATTTTTAAGACTGAGAGTTACACTTGTCAAAATGTAGAAATTAGTATTTCTGACCAAATTACAGCATTTGTGGAAGGTAAGATACATCTACAGAAGATTGACTCTCAGAAGAAAGGTCTTTGTAAGGAGTACATGGATCAACCTTTGTACTACCCTGTTCAGGAACTTCTGAAGAAGTGAACTGGAAAGCTGTTTTGCAGCTGTAATGTTGAAAGAACTACTTATTTTGTATGAAGAACCCAGATCCTGAAGTTCCCACACTGGAGCCATTCAAAGCAAATGCTGAGTTTTGTCTTGTCCATTAGGACTAAATTCTAAGAAAAAGTGGGGAAAAAATCTGGGAATGCATTTGTAAGAAAAGTAGAGTAAACCAAATGGAAATAGAAGCATTGCATTAAAACCTGACTTCTTTCTCCACATACAGTAAACTATATTTCATGCAACATCTGTTGTTTCCATAAGTATTTCAGAGAAGATGGTGGCAGCACTCTTCCTTGGCAAAGATCTGAGTTAGGATATCATAGTCTCCTTAATTATACAAGTATCCAAAGATAGGAGAAAGTTTTCTTCCAGCTCTTTTAAAAACAACAATTACTTCAAAAGCATGAGACAGCTTCTTATATTGATGAGTGCAATATCCTTCTTAAGAATTAAACCAATCGTGATTTTGGAATGATGAAGTAGACTAAAAACTTGTTTACAGTAAATTGCACTATGCTGTGATATAGTAGCACAGTAGATCATATCTGTGCTGCCCTTTGCCAGATGACCATCATCACAACCAGATTTAGCTATGCCACTTGCAATTAAAATCTTTATCTCACTGAAAATGCTTTATAATTTTTGTTTTTCAGTCCCAAAACCTTAATATCTTTGGATTAATTCATTTTTCATTCATTTTTATGACTGCTGAAGTAGAGAGATTTCTGTTTTGGGAGACCTTCCTCATGTGAATGTGAATATGCTCCAAATAAAACAAAATTGGATCTGTCATCATTTCTCTTTTACTGTTTACTTTTCACTGAAAATAGAAATTGAACTGATTTTGTTCTTGTTTCATTCTTTTAAATGGTTAAATTAATATACACATACAAAGACATTTAATCACTTTGAAATAACCTACAAACAAGCTACGTTGGCAAATTCATGACCCAATTGTATAAAATGAAAATACACCAGTCTCTGCTCAAAATATAATAATTTTGTAGGTTGGGTATTTTTTTGTTCCTTGGGTTGTTTTGTGTTTTTATTAAATGATTAATTTATTAATTCAAATTGTTCAGATCATAGCAATCACTTTTATTCTTAGAGTGTCTGTCCTCTACCTATTTATATTAAAACTATTAAGAAAGATACATATGAAACCTACCAAATGTGACTGTCTGGTAAATTATTTTTATCCCGTTTCCTACACTTCATAGAATCACAAAATCAACGAGATTTGCAGCCACCTCTTGAGGTCTCTAGTCCAACCCCAGTGCTCAAGCAGGTTTCCTATGACAAATTGCTCAGAACTGTGTTCAGTCAGGTGTTGAATATCTCCAAGGATGGAGACTCCACAGCCTCCTCAGCTGATAGATGTTGTTTCCTTAAATATCTTGTTAGAAATATTCATAAAAGGTAGAGTCATTTTTACATACAAATTATATTCTGCATATAGATATTGAATTAAAAAAATGTTTATCTTAAAGGAAATTAAATTATAAAAATAACAAGACTGCCAGAGATCACATTCCAAATTTGACTTTTTTTTTTTTTCCCCCCTGATGAAATACTTGGATAACTGTAAGATATCCTCTGCTTCTCCTCTACTAGAAAACTGGTTTTATCTTTATAAATGTGAATAAGCAGAACTGCTTTCACTGTTCCAGTTTTTGTTAGAGAATTGTGCACAAATATTACCTATAATGAAATATCCCAGCTTAGTTCTTTCAGACCATTCTTTACTCTTAAATCTATATATTACTTCATTCATTTTTCTTGCTTTAAACCTGAGCTGCTTTGTCATTTTCAAAGCTCTCCATAGCAACACACTAACTTCATTTTGATGCTTATCCTTTAGTCTGTCTACACAAGCTTTCTTTTAATTTCAGGGTTTTCTTCATAGTCCAACATGCTCAAAACAGCTTCCCAGCTAATCTTTGTTATTCTCCCACTCATTCATTTTTGTAAACACTTCCAGAAACCTACTTTTTCTGGAAAAGAGCTTCAGTTATACCAGTGTAATTATTATACCACAGTTAATGCTTCAGAATAGTATTTGTCAATGTTGTCAATGTTCATCTAAGCACTTGAATGAATTTGCATAAATTATTAGAGGCTTCTTTTGTAATTATGATGCACAAGTATTCTTGCTAAATAAATCAGCAAAGGAACATTTTCTGAATCAGTGAATTTATGGAAGGCATGCACTAAATTTCAGAATTCTTAATTCTTAGATATAGAAGGATGCTCAAATGCTATTGAAATATTTCATGATTTTAAATAGATGTACCTTCACGTAAAGACTCTGAGGTCAGGCAGTTTTATCCAAATATTACACTTCGGAAATTGATACACAGTAGTTGTGTACATTTCTAAGTTGTCTACATTTCTAAGTAGGACAGTATCAAGGACTGTTTTCCATCTGTGAAGCTGCGTGGTGGGAAGGCCACTTCTGCACTCAAGTGAATCTGATCTTGTGTGTCTTACAGGCCTTCATGACCTAATGAGCATAAGATTTAATGATTGGTTTTGTGTGTTTTTTCAAAGTATCTGTAACAGTGTGAGGCCACATGGCAGCCCTTCATAGTAGTATAAAATGAATATGTATTGCATTCATGAATGCACGAAGAGGCATGCAAAGCCTTTTGGATTAATATTGCAGGACTGCACAGGGTGGAAAAGACGTTAATGGATTTGGACTAATCCACTTGCTTATTATTCATAGTCCCTGGCATGTACCCGTAAACATGTGATTGGACAAACCTTGTCAAAGATCTTGTTTAAAATGATACGAAGAATTACAAGACTGGTGGATAAAGTTGTTCTTTGATCTTATTCAATCCGTATTAAAGAAAGCAGAATAGTGTTGGTAGGCTCATAGGAAGTCCGTGGCAGAGCAAGGAACTCTAAGTTTTTGAAACCTTGAACAAAAGTCTTAAAGATGCCCTCAAAATCTTACATCAGGCTGAAGTGCAGGCCCCTGGTTGTGAGGTGGCATGGAGAAAACTGACGTACAAATGACATTTCATAAATACTCAGCTGGGGAGTCCAAGCAGAAGGGCTACAAGTTCTATGTATAAAGGTGCTAGCAGCAAAGTTACTTCAGTTGATAGTATAAAGAGAAATCACACCACATGCACATCATTTCTTTTGGGTAATTGATGTGAGTAATGTGGGCAAAGTAATAGCACTTAGCTGGAGCTTAGTTTCTATTGGAAATTTTTGCAAGAACAACTGTATTTGCAAATCCTAGCAAAACATGTCAGTCACTCCTGGCAGTGAGAGGAGGTCTTAGTATGCTGTTGAAAATAAAAGTTGCTTTTCAATGCAAGTAGTTTATCCAGGTCCAAACAGCTCAACACATTTATTCTGCTTTGCACACAGCCATCTCTACAGTGCTGTTGCCAGATTTTTACCACTCTTCCTGTCCATATAGTAACTGCAGGGTTCGTGGTACAATAAATTGCATGACACTGGATGTTCAGTCAATGTATGTGATAATAGCTCACCAAATGATGTTCTGGAGGTGGACTACATGACAACTTACTAGAAGTATTTTTTTAAAAAATTGTATATGCAAGAGGTGTTTCTTTATAATTAGTTTGGTACTGTTTTGTGTCTACTTTCCGTTTTACAGTATGTCAAGCAGTTGCTGCGTGAGAGACCAAAGACTTTCTAAGAGATCAGAAAGTAAAAAGTTGTGGGGGGGTTTCAAAGTAAATTGCCATTCTTGTGCATGATTCTGTAAGTGATTAATAGAAAAGAGCAAATTCTTTCTGTACAATAGCTTCTGAACACTTAGCTGGTAGGTAGCAACCACAAATACATAGGAGATTCATTTGGCAATAAAAGACAAGTTCATTTTGTGATCGTTACCATACAGAAGAAGTCTAGTTATGTACGCAAGCAATAAGTAAGACAAACTAAAATGCATTTGACAGATATTAGCAAATAACTACTGTGTTAAGCTCTCATATGATGTTGTGCTCTCACTTTCTACTGTGTTGCAGTATAGCAGCTGACTAGTTCCTGTAGATCATCTCTGAGATTTCATAAACAAATCACTCTCAAGAATGACATGAATTTTGTGTCAAGTGTTACTATTTAAAATAAACTTTCAGAGAAATAAAAACTCACCCCTCTTTGGTCTACAAAGCCATAAGTGTAAATATTACCAGTTCACTTTATATTACCTGAGTTGTGTTAAACTTTGGTTAATGTTAACGTCCACTGAGGGGATTTATCCCAGACTTTGCTTCGCAGTTGTGCTAAGTATCTAGCTACAGCTGAAATGAAGTTGCTACTACACAGCATGATTTCATATTGTGGAAATGGTTTAAAATCCAGTTCAGATATCACTGTACATCAGCATAGCTATGGAGTTGTTCGAGGCTACTTACAAATAACAATGACTCCCCTCCATAAACACAGAATCTCCAGAAATGTGGGAAATTACTTTCCATACTTTTTCTGTTGTTTCTCACAATTCAAAATGGCTCATGAATTAAGGTAGTTTGTGTATCACTGAGATGGTAGAAATTATGTTAATTATTGCCTTAATTATTGCCAGGTTCTCAGTACTTATTAGCAGTATTTGATTCCAGTTAGTATGATGTGATTAGAGAGTAATACCATTTTTCCTTGAATTCTTTACTACATCTTATCTGGGCAAAATGGATGCAGTGGTGAAGCTTGTGGACAGATATGCAGGAGGAAGTCCAGCTTTTCATAGAGACTAGATGTACCCCACATGCTACAAAGCAAACAGCAGGAGGACTAAGCTCTGCACCTAGAAACCAGAATCCCACTTGCCTTTGTACGAATCACTTGCACCCTTGTCCCAGAACTGTTGTAGAAGGATCCTGTGCCTTGCCCCAAAACAACTTACTGCATTCAGGTTTGGGTTTTGGGGTGGGTTTTTTTTGTTTGTTTGTTTGTTTTCTGTGGGGTTTTTTTTGTTTGTTTTTGGTTTTATTATTATTATTATTATTAATGTCTGTGATTTAGCATCCACTACAGCTGACAGATGCAGATTGTCCATATTCCACTTGCGCTGGTGCTGTGGATACTTCTGTATGCTGAAACTGACATTTGCATTTTTATTTATTTCTTTGTGAAGGTCCTTGCCATTCAGGCAGTAAACTGTTATTTGTGTTCTGGGCAGTCCTAAGATGCATAAAGCAAGAAAAGCTGCTGGGCTGGTTCATGTACTGACTGACGCAGGCCACTGCTACATAACAGGTAGCTTCAGTCAGAAAGTTTCTGTGATGCCCCAGTGCTGAAGCAATTTCCCTGTCATGCATCCAAGTTGTGGATATCTTGTGAGCTGTGACTGACACATGGTTATACACCACTGCCTTAGTCACCTTTGATGTGTGGCTGTATCCATTTCTTGAGGAACTTAACAAAATGAGGAGACACTTTGGCAGAGTGGAAAGCTTAAAGTTTGGGGGTGTTGCTTGTGGAAGAGAGCAGTAATTTATTCTATGTCAAGAAAAAGTGAGTTAGAAAGGAGAAAACTGTATTTGTCAAACACAATAAGAATCTGTCTTTCTAGGGTCCTTGAAGAAGGTTCTTTTAGAAAAAAATAGCCATGAGAATCATACTGCCTTATCTGCCTTTCTTCTAAGTCCAGAGGGACTCCCTTTCTGTGTAGTTACAGTCTCATATTTATTGTCCAACATAGCTAATTACAGTAGGAACCTGGATATTTGGGAGACTCCTTGCCTGTATGCTAAGCACTTTCTCCTATCCTATGTCCAAAACCATGTTATCAACATTAAGTGTATAATAACTGAACCTTCTCAAAAAGTATCATATAAGCAGCTGTTGTTATCTCCTTTGCATAAGTAAGGAAGCTGAAGTACATTCATCATATGAGCACTTTAAAGACATAAAGAAATGTTAAATCCTGAAAGCAATTTTGAAAGAGCTCAGCATTCCAAAACCATGTCACATAGTCATGATATTTTAGATTTTTAGGTATTTAATAGGTGGTCCTTGAGAGGTTTTAGGGAGCTACAGCTCCTTCCCCTTCTTTTTGCAACTAACTTTTCCTTAAGAATAAACCATAAAATATTTTCAATGTAACCAAAAAGTACTAATGAAATATTTCTTTTGAAATATTTGGCAGTAAGAACCCAACATCATCTACTTGATTTCATCTTGTGGATTTTCTCTACCACAGTTTAGCTACTTCTATTTCAATCTGCTCTGACTGTCACAGCATTTCTGAACTTTCAATTTGAAACAGTGGTTTGGCATTCTGAAGATCGATCTGCCTACAAGCATTTCATGTACCTAATCTTGATTCAGAATTACTTCTTTAGGCCTGCTGCATTAGCTGCAACTTGGCAAGGGGCCCTAGTGGAAGCTGGGCTTTTGACATGCTCTAGTTTCTTTTGGTATGGTATAGCAGCGGTGAAAAACAATGAAGGATGAAAGATGTATGGGCAATACATTTGATTTCAAACTGAGATTAACAAAGTGATTTACTTGTGATACAGCTAATGTTATTTTGAAGTTTTGGAATAGCGTTTTGATTTTTAAAACAAATGTTTACATTATGCTTTATGTAAAGCTCCTGGAAAATTCTTTGATTCTGTGAAAATAAGGACCAAAATTTTGATTTCAGCAAATAGCCACTTACAGTAACAGGAATTCCCCAAAACAAATAATGTAGAGTATTTTCAGAAGATAATGCAGACCATGGGAAATCATATTCAATTAGTGCAATCAATGCAGTTATACAGTCATAGAGGCTGTCTCTTGATAAATGTATTGGGTCTGGCTGATCTGGAGTTAATTTTCTACACAGCAGCCTCCACAGTGCTGTCCTGTGTATCGGTAGCCAGCAAGGTGTTGGTAACACATAGAAGCATAGAATCATAGAATGGTTTGGGTTGGAAGGGACCTCAAAGATCATCTAGTTTCAATCCCCTGCTATGGGCAGGGACACCCTCCACTAGACCACGTTGCCCAAAGCCTCATCCAACCTGGCCTTAAACACTTCCATGGATGGGGCCTCCACAACCTCTCTGGGCAACCTGTTCCAGTACCTCACTACCCTCACAGTAAAGAATTTCTTTCTAACATCTAATCTAAATCAACCCTCCTTCAGCTTAAACCCATTACCCCTTGTCCTGTCACTGCACTCCCTGATAAACAGTCCCTCACCATCTTTCCTGTAGGCCCCCTTCAGAAACTGGTAAGCTGCAATTAGAACTCCCCGGAGCCGCCTTTTCTCCAGGCTGAACAATCCCAACTCTCTCAGCCTGTCCTCATAGGAGAGGTGCTCCAGCCCTCTGATCAGCTTCGTGGCCCTCCTCTGGACTTGCTCCAACAGCTCCATGTCTCTCCTGTACTGGGGCCCCCAGAGCTGGACTCAGTACTCCAGGCAGGGTCTCACCAGAGCAGAGTAGAGGGGCAGGATCACCTCCCTCGACCTGCTGGTCACACCTCTTTTGATGCAGCCCAGGACACAGCTGGGCTGCAAGCGTGAATTGTCAGTTCATGCTGAGCTTTTCATCATTCAATACCCCCAAGTCCTTCTCCTCAGGGCTGCTCTCAATCCATTCCTCGCCCAGCCTATAGTCGTGCTTGGGATTGTGCCGACTCATGTGCAGGACTTTGCACTTGGCCTTGTTGAACATCATGCGGTTCTCACAGGCCCACCTCTCAATCCGGGCCCACCTCTCCAGCCTGTCAAGGTCCCTCTGGATGGCATCTCTTCCCTCCAGCATGTCAACCACACCACACAGCTTGGTGTCGTTGGCAAACTTGCTGAGGGTGCACTCGATCCCACTATCCATGTTGTCGACAAAGATGTTGAACATTGCGGTCCCAATACCGACCCCTGAGGAATACCACTTGTCACCATTCTCCACTTGGACATTGAGCCATTGACCACAACCCTTTGAGTGCGACCGTCCAGCCAATTCCTTATCCACTGACTGGTCCATCCATCGAATCCATGTCTCTCCAATTTAGACACAAGGATGTCATGCAGGACAGTGTCAAATGCCTTGCACAAGTCCAGGTAGATGACGTCAACTGCCCTTCCCTTATCCACCAATGCTGTAACCCCATCATAGAAGGCCACCAAATTTGTGAGGCACGATTTGCCCTTAGTGAAGCCATGTTGGCTGTCACCAATCACCTCCTTATTTCCCACGTGCCTGCACATAGTCTCCAGGAGGATCTGCTCCATGATATTGCTAGGCACGGAGGTGAGACTGACCGGCCTGTAGTTCCCTGGGTCTTCCTTTTTACCCTTCTTAAAAATGGGGGTTATCTTCCCCCTCTTCCAGTCAGCGGGAACTTTGCCAGACTGCGAGGACTTCTCAAACATGATGGAGAGTGGCCTGGCCACTTCATCTGCCAGTTCCCTCAGGACCCACAGATGCAACTCATCAGGTCCCATGGACTTGTACACCTTCAGGTTCCTTAGATATTCTCAAACCTGATCTTCTCCTACAGTGGGTGGTTCTGCATTCACCCAGTCCCTGCCTTCTGTGACCTGGGCAGTGTGGCTCAAGGATTTGCCAGTGAAGACTGAGGCAAAGAAGTGGTTGAGTACCTCAGCCTTCTCCATATCCTGGGTAACCAGGTCACCCATTTCATTCTGGAGGGGACCCACTTTTTCCCTCGTCCTCCTTTTATCACTGACATACCTATAGAAGCTTTTCTTGTTGTCCTTGACATCCCTGGGCAGATTTAATTCTATTAGGGCTTTGGCTTTCCTAACCTGCTCCCTGGCTGCTTGGACAGTTTCTCTGTATTCCTCCCAGGGTACCTGTCCCTGCTTCCACCCTCTGAAGGCTTCCTTTTTTTGTTTGACTTTGCCCAGGAGCTCCTTGTTCATCCATGGGGGTCTCTTGGTGTTTTTGCTTGACTTCCTCTTTGTTGGGATGCATTGCCTCTGAGCTTGGAGGAGGTGATGCTTGAATATTAGCCAGCTGTCTGGGCCTCTCTTCCCTCCAGGACTTTGTCCCATGGTATTCTACCAAGCAGATCTCTGAAGAGGCCAAAGTCTGCTCTCCTAAAGTCCAGGGTAGTGAGCTTGATGTGCACCCTCCTCACTGCCCTGAGGATCCTGAATTCCACCATTTCGTGGTCACTGCAGCCAAGACTGCCCATGAGCTTGACATCCCCTACTAGGCCCTCCTCGTTGGTGAGAACAAGGTTCAGTATGGCACCTCCCCTTGCGGGCTCCTCTGTCACTTGGAAGACAAAGTTGTCATCAACACATGCCAGGAACTGCCTGGATCGCTTGTGCTCTGCTGTGTTGTCCCTCCAACAGATGTCAGGGTGGTTGAAGTCCCCCATAAGGACCAGGGCTTGAGAACATGAGGCTGCTCCTATCTGCCTGTAGAGGGCCTCATCCGCTCAGTCTCCCTGGTCAGATGGCCTGTAGCAGACCCCCGCCATGATGTCCCCTGCCCCAGCCCTTCCTTTAATCCTGACCCATAAGCTCTCGGTCAGCTCCTCATCCATCCCCAGGTGGAGCTCCATGCACTCCATCTGGTCACTGACATAGAGGGTGACGCCCCCTCCTCGTCTGCCCTGCCTGTCCTTCCTAAAGAGCCTGTATCCTTCCATCCCAACACTCCAGCCATAGGAGCTATCCCACCACATCTCTGTAGTGCCAATAAGGTCAGAACCTTGCAGGTGCACACACGTCTCCAACTCCTCTTGTTTATTCCCTGTGCTCCGTGCGTTCGCATAGAGGCATTTCAGTTGTGCCCCCAATGAGGCTGACTTATTGGCTGGGGTGGCTGGAATTCTTTTGATGTATCTTCCCAATGTTTCTCCGTTGGTTCCCGTTGCATCTGGAGCCCCTGGCTCATCTCCTCTAGGCTTTGAGTGTGCTGTAGTGCATCCAGCACGTCTCTCAGCAGCAGGCTGAGGGCCCTCACCAGCACCCCGTCCCTCCAACCTGGGCACGTCGTCCCACAACATGTTGGGCTGGCAAGCCTGATGTTATCCCCCTCCCACTTTGAGCCTAGTTTAAAGCTCTGTCGATGAGCCCCGCTAGGTCCTGGGCAACTATCCTCTTCCCCCTTTGAGACAGATGAATTCCATCAGGGTTCATCAGGTCCGGTGCCGTCTAGGCCACCCCATTGTCAAAGAACCCAAATTTGTGGTGTTGACACCAGCCACGGAGCCATGCATCTATGGACTGTGTCTGCCTGTTCCACCCACCATTGCTGCCCTTAACTGGAAGGAGGGAGGAGAATATTACCTGCGCTCCTGAATCCTTCAGTGACTGTCCCAAGAGCCTGAAGTCCCTTTTGATCACTTTTGTGCTACCTGTCTCTGCTTCATCCCCACCCACAGGGAGGAGCAGCAGTGGGTAATAGTCAGAGGGATGTACCAGGCTGGGGAGTTTCCTAGCGATGTCCTTGACACGGGCCCTGGGAAGGCAGCAGACTTCTGTGAGAGGAGGGTCTGCCCTGCATATCGGGCCCTCTGTACCCTTCAGAAGGGAGTTCCCTACAACTATAACCCTCCTTTTCTTCTTTGTGGGGATGGTCACAACCCAAGGCATGGGCCTTTTGGGCCTAGGTGCTACCTCTAGAGTAGCTTGACTGTCATCCATATCCTCCCTTGAGTGGCCTTCCATAGCCAGAGCCTTGTGTTTTGGCTACTGCTGAGCAGTGCTGGCACACAGCAAGGCTGTCTCTCCAACATTCCCCTCACCAGTGGGCTGGGGGTGGGCAAGGTCTTCGGAGGGGACACAGCCAGGACAGTTGGCCCAAACTGACCACAGGGATATTCCATACCATATGATGTCTGCTCAGCAATAAAAGCTGAGAGAAAGGAATAGGAAGGGGAGGCATTTGTTATTTATGGTGTTTGTCTTCTGGAGCAACCGCCATGCGTACTGCAGCCCTGCTTCCTGGGAAGTGGTCAGACATCACCTGCTGATGGGAAGTAGAGAATAAAGCTTTTAGTTTTTTCTTTTGCTTCTGCACGCGGCCTTTTGCTTTTGCTTCATTAAACTGCCTTTATCTTGACCCATGAAGGTTTTTTTCATCTTATTTTTCTCCCCTCCCTGTCTTGCTGAGGAGGGGAGTGATAGAGCAGCTCGGTGGTGTCCAGCCAAGGTCAATCCACCACAATAAATACACTACAAAATGAAAAACCAGAGGGTGATGAAATATCAAGGGATTTGAAGGCAGAAAATAAAACTGCCCAGAAAGACACTACTGCACATGAACAGTTTCTAGGATACTTTTGAAATAACAGCAGCAGCAAAGATCAAAGCAACATGTACTTTAGGCTGGATATTAATATTCTAGCATTTGCATATATTTTGTTGATGGCTCAACTTCAGTCTGATGACTCTGAAGTCAGCATAAATACATAAGGTGTGTGTGTGGGTAATTTCAGAGAGACTGTGTTGGACAGCAGGGGATTACAGACTGCATGCAATTCTTTGGACCCTGAAGTATAACTTCAAAGTGGTCTTTCAAAAGAGCATTATAGAAATATGCAAGATGAAATGTAAGATTTTTGCCAAACTGGAAAAGAATTCAGAGACTTTTAGAAGTGGTATTAGTCCAGTTTGCTGATTATTCAGTTCTCTGTATCTGTTTTCTGTCTCTGCACCTTGGGCGCTTCCAGTTTTTTGTGAAAGCATCCCTCAACTGTGCAAGACTGGACAGAAATCTCTTTTGTCAAAGAGTTGTCAATGACATCACTTTGCTTTTCTAGCTACTGCTGGAGCCCTTTATAATGAATGTGGTAGAAAACAAGGCATTGTACTGAGAGAAGGATGGGATTAAATGTCCTAACTTGTTAAGGTAAATTAAAAGCATACAAATTGGCTTTCTCCAGCTTTTGCAAGTGAAACAAAGGAGAAAAAAATAAAATGAGTGTTTTACACCTTCACACAGAGAGTGCTTTTCCAGATCAGAGAGCATGGATTTCTCCTGTTGTAGTGTTAGGGCTGTGGCAGCTTTACCTGTAGCAATGACTAATGCATTGTCTTCTACAGGTGACAACTGAGAGGGAAGAAAAAGTAGTATAAAAATGTTGTTTTTTAGAAGACAGGATTAGGAAGGTTAAGCATTCCATTGGTCTCTTTCTTATCCTAGCTGTGGGAGTAGGTGGGCTGGCTTATCACCCAGATCTGCAGATGGTTGAGAGAAACAATGGAGAGAGTGATAAAGAGACCAAAGAGCCATCCGTTAAAGTCACATATGCAAGGTTTGGGACTCCAGAACAAGGTCAGCTCTATCAACCACCACATACCACAGAGCAGAGTTTCCTTTTTAAGAAATAACTTAAAGAATGAAATGTGGAAGATAGGGAGGTAGAATAAAAGCTAAAAGAAAAAAAAAATTGAATTCCTTAAAATCTAAAGAAAATGCCAAAGAAAAAAATTTCAAAATTAATATCTTTGCTCAGCAACATTTTTATATTTATCTGATTTTTTTTAATTCAGCTGCAAGTCCCAAACCTTATTCTTCACCATGTTTTACCAGTGCAACTGATGTATTTCCAGGTGACATTCCCCAGTTTGTCCATGGCAGATGACACTGCTCTTTCTCCTAGACTAGAATAGTTCAGTTGGAAGGGACCTACAATGATCATTTAGTCCAATTGTGGCACCAACAGTCGTGCCTTTGTGTTGGGTTTGTGTGGCAAGGTTTTGGTAGCGGGTGGGGGCATGGGCTATAGGGGTGGCTCCTGTGAGGAGCTTCTAGAAGCTTCCACAGTGTCTGATAGAGCCAATGCCAGCCAGCCCCAAGATGGGCCCGCCCCTGGCCAAGGCCAAGCCAATCAGCACCTCTGTGATAACATATTTAAGAAGGGGGGAAGTTTTTTTGCAGCTGGAAGTGTGAAGATGTAACACCAAGGTCAGTGCAGGAGGAGGGGGGAGGAGGTGGTGCTCCAGACACCGGAGCAGAGATCCCCCTGCAGCCCGTGGTGAAAACCATGGTGAGGCAGGCTGTTCCCCTGCAGCCCGTGGAGGAAGGATGAGGGGGTGTAGAGATTCCACCTGCAGCCCGTGGAGGACCCCACGCCAGAGCAGGTGGAGACACCCGAGGGAGGCTGTGGCCAGTGGGAAGCCTAGGCTGGAGCAAGTCCCTGGCCAGACTGGTAGACCCGTGGAGAGGGGAGGCCACGCCAGGGCAGGTTTTGGTGGCAGGACTTGTGACCCTGTGGGAGACCCATGCTGGAACAGTTTTCTCCTGAAGGTCTGCACCCCATGGAAGAGACCACACTGGAGCAGTTCGTGAAGGACTGTAGCCTGTGGGAGAGACTCCATTTTGGAGCAGGGGAGTGATGAGAGGAGTCCTCCCCCCGTGGACAAAGAAGTGGCAGAAACAATGTGCGCTGCACTGACCGCAACCCCCGTTCCCCACCCCCCCGCCCCTCCGCTGAGGGGGGGAGGAGGTTGAAGCAGGGAGTGAAGTTGAGGCCGGGAAGGTGGAAGGGGTGGGGGGAGGTGTTTTAAGACTTGATGTTATTTTTTTTTCATTGCTCTATTCTGTTTAGTAATAAATTAGATGAATCCCTCTTTCTAAGTTCAGTTTGTTTTGTTCGTGATGATAATTAGCTCTCCCTGTCCTTATCTCGACCCAAGCCTTTTGTTACACTTCTCCTCCCCATCATGTTGGGGGAGGGGTGAGCGAGCGGCCGTGTGGTACCTTGCTGCCGGCTGGGCCTAAACGACGTCACCTTTTTGGCAAACTAGGAAGTTCCCAGAAACTCCTGAATGGGTGGAGAGTACTCAGGAACCATCTGAGGGTGGAGTATCTGGCATTTTCTGGAGCATCACTTCCTGGAAGAACAAAACTAAACAAGACCACTGTGTGGTACCCCATTCCTTATTCTTCTCCAGAAACATCTAAAGGTTATTTGTTTATCCTAACCAATGCAACTTGATCTGACTATTTAATTAGTATTACTCAGCACATTACAGAAGGCCACTTGTCTCACCCTGAGGTATGCGTTGCAGGTCAGGAGGCCAAATTATGCCTTGGAAACTTCTCAACAGCTTCTTGTCACCTTCTCAACATTGCAGGCAAGATGGTAAGCATTCTTTTCCTTGGAGAGAAGCGAAGTAGAACAGGTAATTCCTTTGAATAACTAATGATACAGTTTAAAATAGATACATTTTTAAAAATTTATTTTCTATTGCATTTTATTTTGGTTTATTTGTTTATATTTGTTCTGAAAATATCAGTTGACTGCAAGCTTAGGACACAGTTTTAATAGAAGGATCAGGAGGCAATGAGGAATAAAATCCTATATACCTACTTTCAACTTCCTCCAAAACAACAAATAGGTCTACTTCTATTGTTGTGATCAGGGAAATAGTAGCACTAAAGGTTTTGCCAGGCTCAGGTTCTTTCCTGACGTAAGATAAAGTGGTATCACTAGGACCAAAAGACTTAAAGGAAAAAATTAGCTGTGGTCATATTTTTCCCTAATAAACAAAAAGGGAATTCTGCCTATGGGAGAGAAAAATGAATTGTGAAAGATATCAAATCCAATTGTACAAAAATAGATGACAAAATAGGATTTTCTCGTTCTGATTTTCCTCTGCTCTCTGATGGACTTTACAGATGTTCTCTAATGTTTGCTACTGCAGAGAAGTCCCATGTTGGAGAAATCTGCCGTGTCAGTGGGAATGGTCACCACTGTCACTCTGCTGCTAATCCAGACAGTGCTTTCATTACCTTTCTAAACACAAATTCACATGTCAAATCCTGCAAAATGAATAATTTATGCAATGAAATGAGATTGGCAGAGATGTGGCTGTGTCCTTGTCCCCTGGCATCATGGTAACAAACCTGAAACTTTATTTACAGTCTGTCCTGGCCACCTCTCAAGGCTGTTCAAGGCCAGTATGGGGGATGCTTTCCCCAAAGCCACTTGGCCAGGAGAGGACCTTCTGCCCTGTTCAATGGCCCATGTACTGTCAGTTTTGTCAGGTACTGGAAGAGTATACAACTTCTGTGGTTTGCAAAAAGAGGTGATATATACCTTAACATATACAAAATTGAAGTGAGAACAAACATTTCACAAACGGAGAAAACGTCTGTCAATTCTGTTTGTTAATAGAGATGTTCTCAAAAGAGAGATAAGTACAGTATTAGAAGACTGAACAGGTAGAATTTTCTCAGTAAATGCAATTTTTATATTGTTAAAAAAGGGACTTTCAACTATGTCTAAATGCATTTGGACTCAGAAAACTGAGACACTGCTTGGCAACTTTGTCTTTTCCAACTCTATACTAAGTATAGGTCTTCATGAGACTGTTTTTGTAAGACTGCTAAGACTATTGAATATGGCAATCCTAATGTATGTTGTTTTGCATACTCAACAAGCTGCTTTTCAACATCTCATACTCATACTAGAAAATACTAATTAATTACCCTTGTTATTGTCTTACAAATTAGAGGGGAAATCGTAGGAAGTTTGATGAAAGGAGTAATTTAGGACAAACCTAGGTTAATTTAAAAAGAAACTCCAGGACAAAGTCATCACACAGGAAAACTCAAGGTTTGGGGTTTTTTAAGGATTCAATGCATTATGCCAAATAAATACATTTTTTGGAAACATAAGTTATCCTCATTATCTTGGAAAATTAATTACAATTGTTGCCACTATACCCTCCAGACTTCATCTGTGAAAAACCTGGTGACTAAATTATGACAGTCTATCATTTGCCACACATGTGAGACTCCATCAAAATACATAGCAATGTTTGGCTGGCGTTTTTCAAACTATTTTGGGAATAACCTTAAAATATATTTTATGAAATCAAAAACTGGACCAAATCACTGAGTCAGGAATGTAAATAGCAAACTTTTTTTTCCCAAAATTTCAGTGAAATGGGTTTAAGATCTTAAGTTAAAGCTTTGAATGAATGCATTTGAATTCACTAGGACAATTTCCACTGAATGCACACCTGCCTGCTCCTGTGAGATGAAACACACACTTGTATCATCACACAAACTGTAGAACAGCTGTGCTCAAGCAGCGGTCAGTATAGCTATGTTAGGAGTCTTGAAATCTCTGAACCTAACTGAAGGTAGTAACAGGCCAGCTTTTGGGTATTAGAAGACTGTCCTGGTTCTGGTGAGGATAGAATTAATTTCACAAGCAGCCAGGACAGGTAAGCCAAGCTGGCTGGGGGCTATTCCATACCATGTGACGTCATGCTCACCATAAAAGGGGGCTAGGTGGGCAGGGGAGGGTGTGGCTCTGGGATGGGCTGAGTGGTTGGTTGGTTGGATTGGTAAATTGCTTTCTGTTATCACCCATTGTGAATATCTGTTATCAGTACTGTTGTTGTTCCCCTCTCCCTTGCTGTCCCAGTAACCTGTCCTTACCCCAACCCACTGCATTTACCTTTGTTTTCCCGTTCTCCTCCCCATCCCGCCGGGGGAGGGGTGAACGAGCGACGCGTGGTGCTCAGCTGCTGGCTGGGGCTGAACCACATCAAAGACTTAGGCTGGCACATACCTAGTTGAGACCCAACTTATTTTCCCTACATATGTAAACAGAAGAGCTGTTAAAGCTGCCTTGCTCTTTATGAATGAGAAGGTTGTGGTTGATGAGGAGGACTGTCATTTTCTGAAGCTGACCTCTCAATTACTTAATCTTAGTCTGAACATAGTGCAAAAGTCATTACTTCAACATTACAGAGTCAGGCAAAGCTAAGGGTATAATGTAATTTTCCAGACTTTCTTACTGTTACTATCAACATGTTTACCTATGTTTCTTGTTACTGACCTAATGTATTATCTACTGAGGATGTAATTCTATTAGTATGAGTTTATATGACAATAGTTTAGCAAATATGTTTTTTTATTGATGAACAATATAGACAAGTATATTTTCTGGTTTTCAAAGTTCTTCCAGTAACTGAAGAAAGTATGTTTAGGAAAATATTTTCTTTTTTAGAAATACCAAAATAATTGTTGTTACCGATTTAATTCCTAGAGGCATGCTCAGAAAATAGCTTTTTTACTTTGTTGTTATTACTGTTTCTACTCAGGCAGAAGTCCCATTCTGGAAACTTCAAATGAAACAAGGGTCCTGTAGAAATTGTGAGAATATAACCCAATTTCATTTCACAGATTTCCAGTTTAAATAGACAAAAGACAATGAAAAATTATAATATTTTTCCCTATTTTACACACAGTAAATGGGCTAAATGCAGTGGCCAAGGTGGTAATGGAAAGAAACTTCAGTCAGATTTATGTTGTCCCAGATCCTGCTGTAAAACACACAACTAACCTTCCTTCTGTATGTGTAATTTCCATTTTAAAATCAATTCTTTCATCTTTTACTTTGAGCTCCTTCTAGATCCTGAAACTCCAATAAATGAAAGGTATTCCACACCTCACTTTAACTCTAGGTGCTGGTGAACGGGTCAGGTACTCTGGAGAACAAGTTATACACTCCTTGCTATATACTTGAATGGATTGTGGGATTCAGGATCTGTTTTAAGTTGCACAGTGCCACCTCCTCACATACTGTAACTGAGATTACTTATCTGGATGATATAAATTTTCCACATCATTAATCTTCAATCTACTTTTCACTCACACTTTTGGCTTGATACTCATTCTTAAAAATTTCCCCACTATTTGATCATCCCCCATATTACAGTGTGAATAAAGCACTGGCTTTACTAGCAGAATGAGTTGAACATCATAGGAAATGGATCAGAGTAATGGCATAAATTCATCCTTGGTTTTATTTTCCTTTTTTGTTTGTTTGTTTTTTGGTGGTGTTTGTTTTTTAAGTTTAACTTTTCCAGAGGTAAAAGTTAAGTCCAAAACTGCTGCTATCCACATAAATAATTTAGCTAAAAGTAAGATACGTACACTTAAAAGAATCTGTCTTAAATAATGTTCAATTTCAATAATCTTTAGCTGTCAAATAGCCTGGGAAGAAGAAATGCTGTTGTTTCTAAGGTTCTAAAATCATTTTAGTTCATGTAGTTCCAAAAAAACCCAAAAAAACAACCAAAACAGATGCTAATCTTTTTGCTGTATTCTAGCAGAGAATTGAAAATGACAGAGCTGAACTGTACTTGTATTCTACAGTTAATATGTGGTGCTACTTATATTATAGATCATAAGTTTTAGGATATTTAATCACTTGCAAAATGAGTGATCATGTTTTAAAAGACAAAGGTACTGTAAAAACCAAGATAACTGCCAAGGTTCATTGGCAATGTGAAGAAGAGTTACCATCAATCCTAATTCAGCCTCACACCCATGAAACTACCAAGTATGCCATGCATATTTTCCAAACGTATTTTTCTCATGTTTTCATTATTGAAAATAATTTATTATTTGTTTTTCTTCACAGAAATGATAAGGATGTTAATAAACCTATAGTATATAGCAGAAATTCTGTCCATAACTGTTATCAGAGTGGTACTCTCATAAAATGTGGGTGTTCACATATAGATTCATGACTACTTTAAATTTGATGGGGGAATTGGATAGTCTAGCTCATTTATTTTTAAAAGAGGAATGTTTTTTTTCCCCTTGAAGATAAAATTAAAATGTTTTCCTCAAGTAAGCCTGTCAGTTTCAGTAAATCACTGGCAAAAGATAAAAAGATGCTACAGGTAGGCAGGGAGGTGGAGAAAGGGACACTAGGACTCAGAGAATGTTGGTGTGAACGGCAGAACTTAAGAGAAATGTGGTTCATGGCATTTATAAGTTCTGTTATCATAGCTGCAGATTGTGACCAAATTTGCAATCTCTGCTATTAGTCCAAAGGGGAAACTGCATTTCCCGGTGAAGATAGTTTCTGATTAAACGGAGTGGACATACTAACTGAGTGATGAAGCATATAGTGAATACATTAAACTAGTCAAATTCAGTTATGATTATCAGGCTATTTGGGACAAACAATTTTATTTGCTTATAGCGATGGATTGTTTATTTCTTTTTCTGAGAAGTGTTTTGTGTTGAATGGGTTTGAATTGATCATTTTGACTTTTAATATCTGTTGACTTTGTTATGTTGCTCTCATCATAGTTTTTTATTCTTTTTTCTTAAGCAGAAGTGTAATCCAAAAAAGAGGAAAAAACCCGAAACCAACCAGCAGTAATATTATGAAGCTGGAGTACCAGCTGCAGCTCCAAGGGGAGTGGCCACAAACAGCTACCCACACAGGTAGTTATTTGTGTTTCTGAATTAAAAGCATAGCTTCAGTGTAGGAATTTAGCAGCCACCAAAGATATTTAGGAAGAAGGGCAGGTGGGGGGTGGGTAGCTATTCGAGTCTTTTGAGAGGGACACTTGACACTGTGTGGGCTATCTCCATCAAAATTGCAAATTACATACTGTTCTAGTTACAGAAGGAAAGCTGAGTGGTGGGGAGAAGACTGAGTGACCAATCCATACAATCCCAGAGAAACATAACAGATTTAGCTAAGATTTCTGATTTTCCCTCACTTGTTTTCAGGCTCTTTCACTAGAAGCAGGATTGGAAGAGAGTGGCATGAAACTTCCATGCCTCCTCAAGTTCTCCATGCAGGAACTCCAGACTACACAGTAATCTGGCTTCACTCCCCCGGTTCTGCCTTGCCAGAGCTCAAGTATAACCAAGTTCTCAGCTAGTCTCCTCCTACTCACTGACCACCTGAAAATTGACACAGCCAGTAAAGAGAAGGTGGCTGGTAGAGAAAAACAGAAGATGGAAAAAATGTCTTGTGGCACAGATAACTCTGCTTTTTCTTTTAAGTGTAAAACTGGTAGGAAGAAATATCAAGATACACAGCTATAGCAAAGCCAGCTGCTCTGGGTTGCCACTACTTACTCATTTATTCTCCTTTCCAGACTAGCTGGCTGAACAAACTTTCAAAAGATCAAATCTTTTAGGAGCACTATGACAGAATGTTACTAAGATCTCTATAATTCTGGTGGAGAACTTGGTCATTTCTTTCTTACTTGCTGAGGCAGTAATAGTAGAATAAGTGAAAGATAAGACCTACCAATCATTTAATTAATCAAAACCTGAAATTTCCATTTCATGGGCAATTCTGGCATTTCATCAGACAATAAACTTGATTTATACATTTTTCTCTCCATCAGAACAAATAACAAATATTCAGAACGTGTGGTTATTTAGTCAACTATAGAGCTTTTTCTGTGCAACAGAAAAATATTTTGTCATTGACTTTCATAGGCTTAGTATGGTGCGTAAGAGTTGTCATCATTTTGTAGTATGCCACTGATATAAAGTGGCATTGCTCCACTGGAATCCAATGGCTACCTCTTATTCCCCCTCCCACTTTTTCATAAAAAAGATATCAAATATTTGTAAGATTAGATATTCTGTTCATCTCTTGTGGCTCAAAGTGTTATGGATAGCTAAGGGACATACAGTATAAAATGCATGGATAAGGCTAGGAAAAAACCTCAAAACTATGCTGGAGCACTTCTTTAGTCTTCAAATAAACTTACACATTCAGATGGCCACAGTTAAACTGAGTAGAATCTTTTTTTTTTTTTTTTTTATTTCAGGTTGGTATATAGACTTTCAGAAAGCATGCTCCTGACTGGGAGTGTGGGGGCAGGTACATGTGAATTTAGCTGGGACCAAGGTGGACATCTCCTTCTGAGATACCAGACCTGACAGTGGTTAGATGACAGTGAAATGACAGTTAGAGACATAAATTGTTAAATTTTATACTTGGGAACATTACCTGTGCTCAACTAACATTGCTGCCAGTATGGACGATGTCTGATGTAGGTCCACATAGCTTGGTGAATTTATTTGGCACAGGTGTTTTGTTTTTCATTTTCCTTTCAACTTTTTGTTTTTTTTCTTCTGTGATGATACATAATAAAAATTTTGGGAGCTCTTATTTGAGGAAGAACAAAGATAAAGGCATAGTGAAGAAATGGCCAGGTCAGGGCTATGATCACTGAAATGGATGTCCTCTGTTGTATTCCACTTATTGTACTATAGCAAATGTCTTTTTCAACAGTGTCCACAGAAACACACAGCAATGGACACAACATATTTAAATAGTGTCCATGTAGCAACAAAAGAGGGGAAAATTAAAAATGTTAAATGATAAGGCCCAAAAGACTATTGTAAATCAGAGAAGTAAAAAAAAAAATATTACTCCTTCCTGATTACCTTTATTTCTTCATGGTCTACTGAACTCTCAGTGCCCAATGTCATCTTAATTTCTAATTTTCCCTTTGTGGAATAAATAATTTAGACTTAAATTCTACAAACAGACTCTTTCATATATTTTCTTTATATGTAATTTTCATCAGAGCTGACAGGGAAATTATTTTTCCTTAAACATATTTTGGAGAGAAAAAAAAATAAGAAAAAGTATTGGTTGAAAAAAAGTTAATACCTGTGGTTACTTAAAAAGCAATGAGAAAGAGTTAAAAGTTCAAGTCCATTTAAAATCTGATCCTGACTCCACTTGAGATAATTTGAGTGTTCTTGCTTATGTGATAAATAAATAATAGTGAAAGTTTATAAAGTAATTTAAGAAGAACATGTGAAGATGGGAAGTTTCATTATTCCCAGTATACAAATCAGCAAAATGAGGGAAAGGATATATGTTATATTGTCCAAAGTTACTCAGTAATTCACAGATGAAAGCTAGACTTCTAGTGCTCCAGATCTTTCCTCTATTTGTACTATACACTGTCTCAATATTTCTCCTGGATACCAGTGTGTCATTCTAACATTAGTGTAAAAAAAAAAAAAAAAAGTAGCTCAGATTTCTAAACTGCAGAGGTGGGGTTTTTTTTGCTAATAACTAGAAAAATATTCACTGCATTACTACATCAAGGCAATATATTCAGAATGTGAACTTTGGAAATTAAACCAAAGCAAAACAGCTGGTTTAATAATGTGACCCATACCTGTGCAAGTGTCCTGTACTATGAAACTCCTATGAAAATGAAATAATGTCTGCCTCCTGGGGCTGTGTGGTATATCAGCATACCACATATTTAAACATTCAATTTGGACATGGAGATGATGTGTTGGACTGATCATAGCACAAATTGCTATTTATGCAGAATTTTCCTTCAAAGAGCTTGTGGAAGTTGCTGTATCATGTTTTGCTTTCGTAGGAAAACCAACCATGGCAGAGAACTGGGCACAAATGATCCTGTTTTATCAGGCATCTGTTCCGTCAACAGCTCACTCTTTTTCAGGACTGCAACTCTGTGTCTAGCAAGGAACACAGAAAACTGTCTACACTCAGCAAGAGGTTTGGCTTTCTTTTTTTTGAATGTAAATAGCTTCTTACCTAGAGTTTACATGAGTGTGTGGTACACGGCTTCCTCTTTAGGCAAAATCCATAATTTTTTTTGGAATTAAAGAAGCAGTATGCGTTCTCTCCAAGAGATTTTGTTTGCTTCCACTGATCTCCAAGTTTCTGTTCATTAAAAATCAATAAAAATATTGAGCTTAAGTCTACATTTTCCTTAATGTGTGAGAAACTTTTTAACCTTTTTGAAAGTATCAGCATTTTTATAAAAGTAACACATGGCTTGTTCTGTTTTCTGGGTTTGTGATTAAGGAATCCATGTGTTAATGTAATTTCCCATTTATGTGGAGAAACACATCCTCTGATTACTCTGATTATCAGAGTGCTTATAAATCCAATCATTCTTTGCTTTTGCTTTCCTCTGTAATAGCTATAATTCTCAAGATGTGAACATCGTGACCTGTTTTCCAGGTCTTCAACGTTGTTATCAAAATAGTGTAATCTTTTCTGAATCACTTGAAAATCTCACTTGGAAGAAATAATAGAATGATTTGGGTTGGATGGGACCTTAAAGATCATCTAGTTCCAACCCCCACCTGCTGTGGGCAGGGACACCCTCCACTAGACCACGTTGCCCAAAGCCCCATCCAACCTGGCCTTAAACACTTCCAGGGATGAGGCATCCACAACCTCTCTGGGCAACCTGTTCCAGTGCTTCACCACCCTCACAGTAAAGATTTCTTTCTAATATCTAATCTAAATCGACCTTCCTTCAGCTTAAACCCATTACCCCTTGTCCTGTCACTACACTCCCTGATAAAATGTCCCTCTCCAGCTTTCCTGTAGGCCCCCTTCAGAAACTGTCTTCATAGGAGAGGTGCTCCAGCCCTCTGATCAGCTTCGTGGCCCTCCTCTGGACTTGCTCCAACAGCTCCATGTCTCTCCTGTACTGGGGCCCCCAGAGCTGGACTCAGTACTCCAGGCAGGGTCTCACCAGAGCAGAGCAGAGGGGCAGGATCACCTCCCTCGACCTGCTGGTCACACCTCTTTTGATGCAGCCCAGGACACGGTTGGTTTTCTGGGCTGCAAGCGCACACTGCCGGCTCATGTTGAGCTTCTCATCAATCAATACCCCCAAGTCCTTCTCCTCAGGGCTGCTCTCAATCCATTCCTCACCCAGCCTATAGTCGTGCTTGGGATTGCGCTGACTCAAGTGCAGGACCTTGCACTTGGTCTTGTTGAACTTCATGTGGTTCACACAGGCCCACCTCTCCAGCCTGTCAAGGTCCCTCTGGATGGCATCTCTTCCCTCCAGCATGTCAACCACACCACACAGCTTGGTGTCGTTGGCAAACTTGCTGAGGGTGCACTCGATCCCACTATCCATGTTGTCGACAAAGATGTTGAACATTGCGGTCCCAATACCGACCCCTGAGGAATACCACTTGTCACCATTCTCCACTTGGACATTGAGCCATTGACCACAACCCTTTGAGTGCGACCGTCCAGCCAATTCCTTATCCACTGACTGGTCCATCCATCGAATCCATGTCTCTCCAATTTAGACACAAGGATGTCATGCAGGACAGTGTCAAATGCCTTGCACAAGTCCAGGTAGATGACGTCAACTGCCCTTCCCTTATCCACCAATGCTGTAACCCCATCATAGAAGGCCACCAAATTTGTGAGGCACGATTTGCCCTTAGTGAAGCCATGTTGGCTGTCACCAATCACCTCCTTATTTCCCACGTGCCTGCACATAGTCTCCAGGAGGATCTGCTCCATGATATTGCTAGGCACGGAGGTGAGACTGACCGGCCTGTAGTTCCCTGGGTCTTCCTTTTTACCCTTCTTAAAAATGGGGGTTATCTTCCCCCTCTTCCAGTCAGCGGGAACTTTGCCAGACTGCGAGGACTTCTCAAACATGATGGAGAGTGGCCTGGCCACTTCATCTGCCAGTTCCCTCAGGACCCACGGATGCAACTCATCAGGTCCCATGGACTTGTACACCTTCAGGTTCCTTAGATATTCTCGAACCTGATCTTCTCCTACAGTGGGTGGTTCTGCATTCACCCAGTCCCTGCCTTCTGTGACCTGGGCAGTGTGGCTCAAGGATTTGCCAGTGAAGACTGAGGCAAAGAAGTGGTTGAGTACCTCAGCCTTCTCCATATCCTGGGTAACCAGGTCACCCATTTCATTCTGGAGGGGACCCACTTTTTCTCTTGTCCTCCTCTTATCACTGACATACCTGTAGAAGCTTTTCTTGTTGTCCTTGACATCCCGGCCAGACTCATTTCTATCAGGGCTTTGGCTTTCCTAACCTGCTCCCTGGCTGCTCGGACAGTTTCTCTGTAATCTTCCCAGGCTACCTACCCTTGCTTCCACCCTCTGTAGGCAAGTCCAACTGTCAACCCAACACCACCCTTTCTACTAGACCACGTCCTGAAGTGCCATGTCTACACGCTTTTTTGAACACCTCCAGGGACAGTGACTCCACCACCTCTCTGGGGAGCCTATTCCAATGTCTGACCACCCTTTCAATGAAGAAATTTTTCTTAATATCCAACGTAAACCTCCCCTGGAGCAATCTGAGTCCGTTTCCTCTTGTCCTATCACTTGTTGCTTGGGAGAAGGGACCGACAATCTCCTTTAAGGTAGTTGTAGACAGCGATAAGGTCTCCCCTCAGCCTCCTCTTCTCCAGACTAAACAACTCCAGTTCCCTCAGCCACTCTTCATAAGACTTGTGCTCTAGACCCTTCACCAGCTGCATTGCCCTTCTCTGGACACACTCCAGCACCTCAATGTCTTTCTTGTAGTGAGGGGTGTATCCAGTGTAACTGGATATACGTTTCCATCTTCACTAAATTATTAGTATTGCATGACTTTTTACTTTTTAGGACTGATTGTATGCTGCAAATGTTAAGGCCATTTTTCTGTTTAAATTCATGTTCAACATTTACACTTTTCTGAGCTCTGGAATTTCTCAGGATTCCAGGATTCTGCAAGTGACATTCAGGGTCCTACAAATTTTTAAGTAGCATTTGCCCCTTTAGTGGATGTTGCTGGATATGACCTGTTCCATGAGAAATGCAAAAAAAAAATTGTTAAACACTGGCATTTTTACTTTACACATTATTTCTTTTCTGTCCTTCTTAAATGTTACAGGTTTTCATTACTGACATGTCTTGAAGTACAGCTAATGGCTTCTTTTCATAATTTAACCAGAAGGAAGAGGCTGGAGCTAGAGCAATGTCAGTGAGTGTAGTCTGTATAAGGATTTTCTCTTTGCAACTTTATTAAAGAGGATTTTTCTTGTTTTGAAACCTTTTCTCTCTCCCCAACAAACAGAAAAAAGATGGTTGTCACACTAGAGGCTGTTTTTCATACTCATATTTATTGATGAGAACATCCTTTTCTTTGTTAGAAACAAATGAGGAAGCTTCACTCGTGGCACAGGACATTGAATGTCAATAGATTTGGAGAAGCTGCTCCTTCCTCCCTTATTTCTTCATTCAGTGATATACCTGCTAAAGGTGTCAGGGCTCCTTATTTTTTGACTAATTCTTCTGAATTAGGGCAAATTTCATATTTTTGCTTCCAGTTGCTTACATATGAATGTCTTTGTTCTAGTAGCTTCATCGAGCAATTAATATAACCATTTCTAAGAAGTCTGAGAATGCCTATTTATTACTTTCTCACCAGAAAAAGACTTTCTTACCTTTTTGTTTGTTTATTTCCTTTAGAATGCCCAATGAAATCAAGCTTTCCAAACTGTCAGGAGTAATAATTATTACAAATTTCATTTCTTTCCTGGCAGTTTTAACACATTATGCCTTCACAGAAGTTCAATGTTGTTTAAAAAATTGGTTCTCTACATACCAGGCAAAAGAAGAACATTAACGTTATTTTCCGAAAATAGTATATCATTTACTAAAGCATTTGTAACAACAATAAATGTTATTAAATGTTGATAGCACACTTAATCATAAAAGTCCCACCTACACTGTACTTGAATATTTTTGTTAGCATGCTATATATTTAATTAATACTTAAAGCAGTGTTTGGAGTAGTTTTCATTTCATCCAACCAGCTTGAAATAAACATCTTAATTTAATGAATTTTTGAGATAGATCAACATTTTGGCTGTCCAGGCACATTCAAGAGGCAATGAACTGTTGCTTTTGAAATATATTGAGGTACTGGAGCACGTCTAAAGAAGAGCAACAAAGCTGGTGAAGGGTCTAGAGAACAAGTCCTATAAGAGGCAGCTGAGGGAACTGGGATTTGTTTAGTCTGGAGAAAACAAGGCTGAGGGAAACCTTCTTGCTCTCGACAAATACCTGAAAGTAAGTAGTAGTAAGGTGGATGCTGGTCTCTTTTCCCAAGTATCAAGTGATAGGACGAGACGAAATGGCCTCCAGTTGTGCCAGGGGAGGTTTAGATTGGATGGTAGGAAAAAATTCTTCACCAAAAGGGTTGTCAAGCATTGGAACAGGCTGCCCAGGGAAATGGCTGAGTGACTGTCCCAGGAGGTATTTAAAAGATGTGTAGATGTGGTGCTTAGGGACATGGTTTAGTGGTGGAGTACTTGGCCGTGCTAGGTTAACGGCTGGACTTGATGCTCTTAAGGGTCTTTTCCAATCTAAATGATTCTATGATTTTCTCTTGAAGTCTTTACAGAGGATGGTAACAGAAAAGCAAACTAAGACACTAAAATAAAAAGAGATAATAAATTAAAATAGTGAATTCTCAGCTCCAAAAGCTAGCATCACATCAGCCTTATCTGCATAGAATGTGCTTGGTTCTTCATTGACTGATGTCTTTGTGCTGTCCTTCACACTTACTCAGGCTGTAAGGGGAAGGAAATCCTATTAGATTATTGTCCTGTTCTTGTCTGCAAAATGCAAATAACTTTGGAAGTGCAAGATTACAGAAAATGGGAGGCAGCGAGGCATTCCTGTAGAAGAAAATTAAAATCTATAATAAAAAATTGACAAATAGTTCATGGCAAGATAATAAAAGTTTGAAAATAAAACTCCAACTGGAAGGTCTAGAAAGTACTGTAATTTATGTGTTGTCTCAAAAGGCTGGATTCATTAGCAAGGTTAGCATCATGCATCTGTTCCTACTGGCTGCAGGAGGAACAATATACACAATGAAACAAGATGGGCAGGACATGTTAGGTCAGAAAGAAATGCATGGAGAAGTACTGTGCTTTAAAGACCAAGGATATCTGCTATTGACTGTTTAGCTCTGTTTATGGTGCTTTCATGTTTCTAATCCTTGATGTTTTCTGAACACTGATTCCAATGTACTTTTGCCGTGGAGCTACAGTTTGCGAAGAAAAGGTAGGTAAGGCTTGGCCACATTGTGAAGGCAGTTTGTCTCAGGAGTCTTCTTTGTACACAGGCAGGTGGACACCACTAAGCTGCTAGAAGACAAGCAGCTACCAGCAAAAGAGCTAACTGATACCTAAGTTGCAAAGTTGAAGGTCATGCAGATTCAAGATTTGACGTTTTACATTTAGATTCACACATTTTATGAAGTTTTCAAATATATACTATTGCTCATATATGGTTCCTATCCCCTCTCTTGCTTGTGACTGCTGATGAACACCTCCCCCAGAAAGCCTGAGAAACCCCTGCACGTTGATGGTGTTACACTAAAAGCTAGGCAAATGTTGTGAGCCTGTCTTTCCTGTCCAGT